>NC_070529.1:2465575-2773772 GCF_025433545.1 Fusarium keratoplasticum
CTCTGTGGCCAAATTACCAGCCCATTACAACGAAAAACAAGGGCACTCAACCCGACACTATTAATACACCGATCGTTGCCTCGCGAGTTGATCGTTTGCTTGTGAGTTTTCGATCATTTATTTCTCCGCGTTCTTGCCAAAGTTGCTGCAAGCATGTTAGTTAAACTTATCATGAAGTAGCATTGTGATGTGGTGATGACGACGACGCACTTGTGGAAGAACTGGCTGAAGATGCCGCCCTTTGCTGTTTGGTCCGACATGCTCGCGCGACGGGCCGCGTTGGCCTCGGAGCCTCGCTTTTGCTCTTGGAGGCTTGCGAAGGCGGGCATGAAGCCTGAGCTCTGGCATGGTCATTAGTATCATGTCATTGAGGGAAGTGACGGGAGACGTTACTCGGCGGCGACCGCTGGCGTTGGTGTTTTGGTTGTTTTGGGGAGCACCGGAGTCCATGATTGCGGTTGTGGTGAAGTTGATGATGTGTGGTTTGTCAAAGGTCCTTGTATGGAGGACACAGTCGTGGTCAATGATTGTTTGAAACAAGAGTTCGATTGAGGTTGAAGTATGAAGACAAGAAGAGCTCGAAAAGGAGGGGAGGAAGCTCAGCTTATATGTGACAAGGCGATCAGACAACTCGCCGTCGATCTTCAGGTCAGGAAGAAACGAGGTACGTAGACAAAGCTTCCTACGGGCGTGTCCTTGCACCACTGCGCGCAAAAGGGCAACGCCATCATCACCACTCTCTCTCACTGTAGCACAGGAGACAACCACACTAGCTCGTCACCTCCGTCGTGTCAACCATGCATGTAAGTGACGGCAGCGACGGTTCGATAGGCTGGACGCATCCATAAGCTTTGCGCCCGGGGCCCTCCATCCGCCATCCCACATGCTGGGCCATGCTCCTTTGGAGGAATGGCCAAACGAGGCCATGACCGAGGTGGCGTCCCTCTTTCGCCTCTGGTCCCTTCTTTCCCGCTGTGCTCCAGCAGAGGGGAGCTCGCCGTCTGCCAACCAGGTCTCTTCGATCGTCAGACACTGGGGAGCTGGGCCTCTCCCTCACTGTGAATCTGATGCAAAAGAGGTCCCTTTGAATCATCACCTGCCCCAGAAGCAAAGGAGGAGGGCGAGCTTCCCTTGGAAGCGGGGAGGGTGGAATGTCCGCCCTCGCCTGTGAGCATCATGGAGGCTTTCCCTGAGGCGCTGATCTTGACCCGTTTTCCCCGGACCCAGACGCGGAGAGGGCTTGTCAAAGCAGGTCACACCACCACACTCGGCAGGGGAATTACTAACACCAAGACAGAGTCCAGGCCAGCCACAGAAGCTACAGCACCCCTCAGCCTGCAGCGTTGCATTTTGCGGAGGGGACCAGCTGTCCGCGGTTGCAGATGGGCTTTCATGGATGCAATTCCCCCTCTTCTGGTCAAGCATTGATCATGATACCACAACCGTCAAGAGAGATTGGCACCTTCTCTATCCTCAATGACGACGTTGAAGTGGGAATTGGGGATGCGTTCAGCAGAAGCGGGGCACCTCACCTGGCGTCGACGGGGCTCGAGGTCCGGTGGGGCCGGCCGGTTCGGGACCTTGTGGGGCTGTTCTTGGGTTTGCTCCTCCAAGCGAGAAAGGGCAAGTGCCGGAAGCGGGGGAAGGAGACTTGGCAAGCAAGCAAATCAATTGAATTGTAAGCAATGCAAATGCGACAAGAGAAGACAGGGGTCACTTGAAAGATGGTGACTAACAGACATTGGATGATAAACTTGCAGTACTGAAAAGATTCAGGGTCCTCCAAACGGTCATGCCGTGTGCGTAACCTTTCAAAGTCGAAGACGTGAATGGCTTCGGTAGCTTGCAAGTTGTGGGGCAGGACCCTCGTCTTGGACCTCAACTGACGACATGACCCGTCTCTGGATCCTCGATTCCCGTGTCTAGTCAGGGTCCTTCCTCATCAGGGGCTTTCCTTCGTTGTTGATGGAACCATCCGGGCTTTTTTCTTTTTATTTTGAAATTTTCCTTTCGTCTAGTCATGATACTGTACGACAAAAATCACGCCCCTCCCTTTCCTGCACCCCGTCTAGATGCCACAATTCCACCTCTAACACATGGTCGTCTTTTTTGGTCTTGTATACAATCAACCCCCGGCCTACTCCTTCTCTAATCTCACCGCCGGGTTCCTCTCGATAAAGTTGAGATCCACCTTGTGGCCCAGCAGCTCTCGGATGTTGGAGATCTTGTACTTGATCATGGTCGGCCGCTCCAAGCTCAGACCCCAGCCAAACACCCGCATGTCCTTGGGCAGACCCATGGGCTCCAGCATCTCAGGCCGGAACATGCCACTGTTGCCAATCTCCACCAGCTTGCCCAGACCCTCGTGGTAGCTGAAGATCTCCATGCTAGGCTCGGTGTAGGGGTTGTACGCAGGCTTGAACTTGAGGTTGGTGATGCCCATCTTGGCGAAGAAGACCTCCATAAACTCCATCAGACCTCCCAGGGTCAGTCCGTAGTCGGCAATGACACCCTCCACCTGGTGGAACTCGGCCAAGTGAGTCGCATCCACAGTCTCGTTACGGAACACTCTGTCGATGGAGAAGTATCGGGCAGGGGGTGGTCGTCCATCGGGACCCTTTTGCGCCGCCAGCTTGTACAGCATCGCCGTTGAAATGGCAGTGGTGTGTGTTCGAAGGACCAGTCTTGTCGACTCATCGGCCGACCAGGGGTATCTGTAGCCGATCGATCCAAACTTGCCGTCCTGGTGCACCTCCTTGATGTTCTCCCAGTACTCCTCTGTGTTCTGTCCCTCTTGCTCTGTCCGCGGCTTGTCGCCCACCTTGGGGTCCGAGATGTAGAAAGTGTCCTGCAGATCACGGGCAGGGTGCTGCTGAGGCACGAAGAGGGCGTCAAAGTTCCAGAATCCGGTCTCGACGAACTTGTTGGTAGGCATCTCCTCGAAGCCCATCTCGAAGAAGATTTGTCTGAACTCGTGTCGCACCTTGTTGAGAGGGTGGAGAGCGCCGGCGTTCTGGTCGGCTCCCAGGGCCTTGAAGTTGTAGGGCTTGAAGTTGGCCGTCTTCCACGAGCCCGACATGATCATGTCGGCTGTCAGATCCGTCTCCTCCTTCTGAATCTCGAGGGCGAACTTGGGGCCCTGGGCCATCTTGAAGCTGATGACCTTTTGCATCTTGATCAGTTTTCGCTTTCGCAAGTCGGTCAAGATCTTGGGCTCGTGGGTTCGGGTCTCTTTGATCTGAAGGAGCTGGGCTCGGGTGACATCCTCAATCGACTCGGCCTGAAGATAAGAGGTTAGCTGTCAATACCGCTTGCTTCAAGCGTTACGGCACTTACAGTAGCCACAAGCTTTCCGTCCTTGCTCTTGGAAATCCACTTCTCCTTAAAGGCCTTGCCCTGGCCGACCTTGGTGACAGTCTTGTCGCCAATCGCCTGCTCCAACTCCTGAATGGTCAAACCCTCAACAGCGCTGCGCAGAGCCTCAAAGACACGCGCCTCGTGGCTGCCATGCTCGGCAATCTTCTCAGCCTCGGGCTCCAGGGCAGCCTCTTCTCGGTCAATTGTCTCGTAGGTGATCATGGACCGCGAGGCCAGACGGTCGAGGGCGGCCTTGATGTCCTGGAAGGCGATGGCGGGGAAGGCCTCAGCGGAGAGGAGGGGGCTCTGGGCCGAGAGGGCCTGGAGGATCTGGGAAGTGAGGTCCCCCGCGGGGGCAGAGCTTGAGGTTGTCATGATGGGCACTTGTCTCTGTGTCTGGTGAGTCTGAGACGAGTTTGCTCTTCTTCTTCTTCGTCGTCGTTGTTCGTCTGAGTCACGGCAGAAATTATTTGGGCCGGTGCTGCACCACCCACCACTGCACATCCGATGGCGGGGTACGGAGGTACTTTGGCCAGCTTCAGTGTGTCCCGCGTTTTTCGGGGCTACCGTTTTTCCGATATCCGACCTCCTTGGCCGTTGGCCTGTCGGTACTCGTAAGTGTCAGTCACATATGATCCCTGCAATCCTATCATGGCCTCTCCCAAGCTCCAACAACTCCGTTCCCACCTCTCCAGGCTTCCATAAGAACTCGTATCTTGAATTTTCTTAATTTCAGCCAGTCGCTTTCTCAATTTTATTGTCGATTCGATCTTCTGAGCTTCCATCGATCACACATCACCCACAAGAGTCGCTCATGATCTGCACGTGCTCTTCCTGAGCTATCGCCCTGCTCATATGCAGAACTGGCTCGTCCGCGAACCCGAGAACAGATGACGAGCCCCGAGAATGAGCCATGATGCCTCGCCGAGCTCTACGGCGCGAACCGATGCTCCTCCCGTCGAGCCTCTCCCCGCGTCCTCTGCCAACCGTGTCACCCGGGATCTGCTATCGCCTGAGCAGCCCAGGTCCCGGTCGCGCGCCCAGTCGCACTCGCAGCGCCGCAAGAAGAAGAAGAGCAGGAAGCGGCGCAATCCCGGCCTAGCGAGAAAGTTGGAATTCATTACACATTTGCTCAAGAGTCTTGATACCCTGGTGTTTGCGGAGTTAAGCGCGCTGTATTATATGGAGTACGTTACCATCCGCCCTTGTTTACTTGCCCGGCTTGCGCTTACAAATGTCTGCCTCTAGATGCTCCATGTTTCGATTTATCCTACGATCTGTCGGCCAGTACATGTATTTGACACCTAAGGATGAGTCATTTCCCTTCCTCACGCCCGCCAGTCGCATACATGTCGTGTTAGTCGTCATTCCCAACCTCATCTGCATGCTCCTTCATCTATTTGCTTCGCTCCCGACTGGACCAGACTACCATCGAGGCTACATGCACGGCGGCTTGGTCATTGACTTTATAGGTCAGAAGCCGCCAACATCGCGGATTTACTATCTCCTTGCCGATTTTGCGATCCTGGCCATCCAATGTCTGATGCTGACGGTACATACGGAACGGGAAAGGCTTCGCCTGACCCTCAAGACATTCCGCCCTCTAATACCAGACGTCGCCCAGGAGATGGGCCCCACCCTAGAAGACCTAGATGCAGAAGAGCGTGGCGTATCTCGGGACATGCCTGGCTCGTTACCACCGAATGAGACAGAAGACATCGAATTGCAACCGCTTAGGCCTATCAATGAAGCAGAAGAGGGCAGCTCGCAGTCGGGAGAACCAGAGCCACCTGCAAGAGAGTCGTCAGCGGATGAGCCGACAAGGACCTATCTGTCGGACGTGCTAAGCTCTGGAAATGCAGTCATTGGCGAGTATCACGTCCTGCATTCTATGCGCAATGCGGCGATGGATCTCGAGAGGACGGCAGCACACTCCCTACGCACCATTAGCTACGGGGCGACCATGGCAGCCATTGAAGCCCGCAGGCGGGGTGTCACCGTACCAGCTCGCCAGGGGCAGACTGATAGACGGCAATGAGATGCAAGAGATAATTGTAAGCGACTGTGCTATCGATTGTTCCAGATGCATGCATGAACTGAGTATGAATTGCTTCAGAAATGAATTGCTTCCTTTGCTTTACGCTATCTTCCTGCCAACATTGCCAACGCCAGTACCCTTAACAGAAACAATGATATCATGGGTGTCGTCCTCGACATCTCTCAAGCCCCAGCTGCTTGCGCCAAATGTCCTTAGATCCCTTGCCAGTCCAACCATCTCTTCGGTTCCAATTACATCGCGGCCGATTCTGAGACGGCCAACATCTTCTGATCCCATGGCCATGAGGATGAGGACCGTTTTGGCAGAGATCTGAGTAACGCATCCGCCCTGCGAGATGGTCTCAAGTAGCTGGAAGGCGCATCGCCTGCCAATGTCCTCAGGGACCACACCACCTGAAGGCGGAACAACCACGTCGGCCGAGTAGAGCACACCGACTGCGCTCGATTCGGCGACCAAGCTCAGACCAAAACCAATTCCCAGCCGCCTCTTGCTTCCTGCCTTGTCACCGGTGGGCACGAGCGGCGCCTGGTCGTACTGGGCAGCAATGTGGATATCGGACACCAGGGGGTTGAGGATCTCGCGCGCCGAGTGGATCATTCGGGCATTGTTCGAGGCAGACACTCCAGTGCAGTATGCGACACCTCGAATCCTTTTTATCCGGCCGGGGCTTCGGTTGAGATGTAGAGTCTTGGGTAGTCGCACTTGACTCGCGAATCGCAGTTCGACGCATCCACCGCCGCCACGTCCACCGGGTCCCGCGCAGGATCGCTGAAGCACCCTCAGCTCTATCCGCGCGGGAGGGATGCCAAAGAGGCCGAAGAGGGGGAGGATGGCGGTTCGGAAGGAGTCGACGGAGATGTCGCCCGTCTCGGTGGAGGATGTGATGACGCCGGGACCCGAGATACGGACGTTCATGTGGGCTTTCGAGAAAGGCGCCAGAAGACAGAGAGGCATGAGGTAGTAGGTGACGCCTCGCGTGTTGTTCATGGAGATGTTGTGCTCGATGACGTCTCCGTCTGAAGCTCCAAAGCCGGCGATAGTTCCTGTGATCAAACCAGGATGATATGTAATTGTCGTACCCGAGTACGAGATCTGCATCGAACTGCCATTGGTGACGGCCTCGAGCAGGCGCAAGAAGGAAATCTCATGAGGGGCGAGACCGGGATTCGTGGGCGACGTGCTTCGAATCTTGGAGATGTGAACGGGTCGACCGGTCAGGGTTGATAGAATCAACCTCTGGGTAAAGTGCCGGTGGCCTGTGAACCGGAGGAACTCTGGCGAAGGGTTCGACATTTTGCTGTGGTTTGGGGTATCTTGAAGTCGCAATATTGCAGCTTCGCCAGCGGTAGAGCAAAAAAATATCTTTCTGCCGCTGGAAAAGTTGTATGGGTCGCTCAATGGGGAAGGCGGTAAACCCCCCACCCACTGGAAAGAGCAAGACTTCAGCGTCTTCAGCGTCTTATCGATAACGGACCAATGATTGAATTGTGCCCGCCAACTGCTCGAAAAGTTCGAGATCCTCACGTCAACGAGGCTTCGGTACTGCCATTGCGCACTTCAGCCATTGAGGATGGCGGGTCGACCGCTTTTATTCGAGCTACGATGCCGGAATGAGACAATATGTCGCTCATGTCGATTGGCGATCCGACACCGGCCTCAGCAGCCATGGATATCAGCAGCTGCATACAGTTCGAAAGCCACGGCGCAACGACCGGCTAACGATGCCGTATCCCGAAAGCCAAGCAGGTTCGAGCTCAGGCAATATCTCGATCGTATCAAGGCGCTTCGAAACCCAAACAAGGGCACAGACGAGACGTTTAGCGTTCGATTCTTCGAGCAGGAGGACAATAAGAGGACAGAGCTGCCCAGTGAGGAAGCCTTTGGCGCATCACTACACGAGGTCGATACTTCAGGGCTCAAAGATGCCCTGATAGAGATCAAGAATGAGATGGGTGGGCAGGATGAAAAGGCAGCCTTTCAAGAGGTCGTTGATCAACTGGGCCAGGACTGGGACAAGATGAAGACGGCCGACGACCTGGAGAGGATTATTGCCAAGCTGGACGCCTACACGGCGGCAATCGATGAGGAGATTGACAAGACTGGCGCAGACCTTCCCAAGGAGATATTGGAAGAGCTGGACTTGGAGCTACCAGGGTTGCCCGAGATGGGAACCCTTGGTTCTCGAATAGCCCTACCTCAGGTCCCAGAGAAGCCGTGGACAATCAATCAACGGAAAAAGGTCGCCCGCCTCAACACTACTCTGGCTCGGACGGCAAGGGACATGCGCCGAGGGACGAAGCTCACCACCAAGACTGTGCAGGGGCTATTCAAGGCCTACCACGCGGCCCGGCTTTCCCTCGCCCATGGCTGGAGCCACGTTCCCCTTGAGGTCTGGGATCTGCTTTGGAAGGTCTTTTCAGCGGACGAGTCTGTCAACATCCATCGACTATCACATCTTGCTCTCTTGTCGCGAGACATGAGCGAGGCCAAGGTCACACTGAGCCCTGCACAGCAACTGTTGACCATTGAGGCCGTATTCGTCGATGGATGGGAGACAAAGGCCATCGAGAACTGGAAGCGATGCATCAGCTCGCTAGGTGACGAGAACGCTGTGACGTTCCAAGAGTTCTGGGAGCTGGGCGTGAGGATGTTCTGCCGCGTTGGCGATCTGGACCAGGCGCAGCGAGCCGTCAACAAGCTCATTGAGAAGCAAAAGGATCCTCGCATTCTCATGCCTCTGATCCGGACGTGGTCGGAGCTCGGGACGGAGGAGGGCCAGGAGAAGGCATGGTTGGCGTACCGGCAGCTCCGTGAGCTCCTGGGACACGACATGAAGCTCACCGACTACGACCAGGTGATATCCTACTTCCTGACCACCAACCAGACCGAGAACGCCCTCTACGCATTCGTCGACATGATGAGCGACGGCAAGATCGACCTGAAGAAGCAAAAGTACATGCCTTCGGTCGTGGCCAACAAGTTCTTCTTTGGCAAGTGGCTCAAGAGGCTCATCGGAGCGGGCGACCTCTCGGGTGCGCAGAGCGTCGTCGAGTTTATGAGGAAGAGGGGCATCGAGGCATCACCCATTCAGCTGAACGGCCTCATCGGTGCTTGGCAACGGTCAGGGGGTGCTGAGGATCTGGATAAGGCGGACCAGATGGCTTGGGGCATGATTGACTCGCGAATTGACTTTGTCAAGGCTCGAGGAAGTGGTGGTTCCTCCAAGGACAAGGCATCAGAGGCTGCTGGCATGAATCCATTCCCTCGAGCCACTCTAGAGACGTTCTCCCTCTTGGCAGAGAACTACCGTCTCCGCGACCTTCACGAGCGTCTCTTGATGCTATGGGAAGCCTTCCGCGAAGCCGAGATGAAGGCCGACTCATTCGTCATCAACCAGCTCCTCGAGTCGTATATCCAGGCGGGCCAGTCCAAGGAGGCGCTCGAGCTCTACGACACGCTCGTGACGGAAAAGGGCGTCGAGCCTGATCCGTATACCTTCAGCGCGCTCTGGAAGACACTCGCCGTCAACCGACTTCATATGCCCTCGGCCGGGCATATCCCCGGCATGGTCTCGTCGACGCGCGACCTCTTTGCTGAGACGGCCAGGTTCCGGCATGTTTTTGCGGCTGACGGCGGTATGGACGGACAGCTCGCGCGCAAGATCCTCCACACGTTCCGGCGCGTCGGCGACCGCGCAGGCCTCGTCGTCGCTCTGGCTGCCCTCCGCGACGTCTTCAACTTCCTACCGCCCGAGACGCTCGTCCTCGAGATGGTCATGGGCACCACAAAGCTGGCGTGGGATACGCCAACCCACCGCCGTCGCCTCGTACACGCAAAGCGGAACCTCGACCGCGCCTTGCTGGACTGGGCTGAAGGAGACGAGTCAAGGCTTCAGGGCGATCGCCGTGGTGAGGCCCTCTTTGAGTATCTGCAGAAGCAGTACTGGCCCGAGGAGGACGGACAGGGGCAGGTGTTTAGGGAGGCGGCGAAAGAGATGGGAGTGTACGATATGATGAAAAAGGGCAAGGGGGGCGGTAAATAAAAAGGGGCATGTATCGGCGCTTGGGGGAAATCATATGGCATCTCTCCAATTCAAATAGAGCGACGAGGTCGTCGCATGTTGTATACTAGGACTACGCATATACGCTTACGAGAAGCGTTGGAAATGACTTCAAGATGGATGATGCAACAGCTCAACGGCCTGTGTGACTCGAGTGAGATATTAGTTCAAGGTGTATATCTACAAGCCCATCTCAAAGACTTTCAAAAGCAACCTAGAAACACAGGGACCCAAGCAGGTCTGTCTTTTGGACCCCCCGATTCCATTCCACTATCCGTCCTCTCCGAAAACTCCATCGCTATGCAAAAACACAAATCGTCCTCCATCCTATGACAAGTCCATCTCGTGATCCAGCCGGTCTCCCACAGAGCTCAGGCCTGACTCGTCGTCGCTGGCGTGGCCGTTTTGCTGAACCGCCTTCTGGTTATGCTGCGGCGGCTGCTCAGGCTCGGGGCTGAGTGAAGCAGATGCTCTGCGTTTGGAGATCCATTCCGAGATGCTCGTGTCTGGTCCTCCTTCGACTTGTACCTCTCCTGCATCGTGTCCCCTGCCTAGAATCGTTCCGTGGTACTTGGCGTCTTCGCCCGTCTTGCTGTGCTTCTTCTTAAGAGCTGCATCACGATCATTAGCACGTCGTCTGCAGAAACCCAATGCAGCAAGACTCACCATTGAGGTAATCAGTCGCATCCATCTCGCCGTCTCCGCTGCCAACATCCATCATCTCCTTCATGCGCTGTCCCGCAAACCAGGCGATGAACTCCTCGAGGCCGCGCAGGTCCTCCTTGTCGTGGAACAGCTCCTCGGCGGGCAGTCGCTCAGGCATGAGGGCACCCGCGTCCTGCAGGGCCATGCGGATGTCGACAATAGTAAAATCTGCGCTGTCGCCCTGGTTGTGCGCCGCGTGGTCGGCTGTGCTCTGACAGAGCAGCGAGAGGTATCGGGCGGCGAGGTCCGTCAGTGAGTCGAGCACGGCCGGGCGCGTCGAGTGGTAGCCCGTCGAGCGGAGGATCTGAAGTATAGAGGGGCGGAGGAGCGCGTGGAAGAGGGAAGGAGGCGTCGTCATGATTAAGGATGTTCGTCTTGAGCGGTAATTGTAATCGTCGCGAAGGAAAGAAAAGCTTGGGTGGATGGTGGTGCTCTACTCGTCGTCGCCTCGTTTTCGCCGTGTCTGAGTCTGCGCCTTCATCGGGTTCAAATCTGGAGTCTCGCAGCAGCGCATGTCCGAACCCAAGCGCTGTGGGATCGCTCCTGCTCTAGCGACTGTGAAGCTATTCGCGATGAAGCTCTTGTTGGTTGGTGTCGCACGTGCTTGAGCTTGGGGAGAGAAGAGCTTCCATCTCATGGATCCTAACGAGGTTCAGCCTGGCTCAGCCTAGCTAGGGAAAAAGTGGGGGCCATCACACCTGAGAAATGCCCTGTTAAAGAAGGAGCAGTTTTGGTGGCATTAATGCAGGTTTTGTAGTTATTCAAACAAACAACCTCCATTATTATCCAACCTCGTTCAATTTCAATTTCAATCATCCGTAATCTTACAATCACGCGACCGGGCAGGTTCTACAAAGTCTTACATGGTCAACTTGCCCGTCTCCTTCTCCAGCTTGGACTCATCCGCAACACCACTGTACTTGTTGATCCAATCCAGCACCTCTCTATGCCAAACCAACGAGTTTTCGGGCTTTAGCACCCACTGCATAAAGTCAGCAACTAAATCAACTATGTCTGTCGTGTAGATACTTACGTGGTTCTCGTCCGGAAACATGACAAACTTGCTGGGAATACCTCGCGCCTGGAGCACGTTGAACATGGCCAGTCCCTCCGAGATGGGGAGACGATAGTCGAGTTCGTTATGGATCACCTATCACAGAATGAGCATATTAAAGAAACCACAGGAAAATATACTCACCAGCTGAGGAGTCGCCCATTCTCCAGTGTACAGAGAAGGATCCCACTCTGCATATCCAGCTCGGTTCTCCCAAAGCGTTCCGCCAAAGTCATGCTCAGGGAAGAACAGCTCCTCGGTCGACCACTGATTCTGCGTAGAAAAGACACCGTCGTGGCATACCAGGGCCTTGAACTTGCGTCCAAGGTCGTGCCCTTGCACCCAGTCTGAATTCGTGTTAGCACTCCAACAACTAGATGAACACTACAACTCACTGATCATGTATCCGCCGTACGACGCTCCCAGGGCAACAGCTCGGTCCGTGTCGACATAGTCCATCTGGTTTTCGATATACTCGAAACACTTGACGAGGTCACCGTATGGAGCACCTCCCCAGTTGTTGGCAATAGCATCAATATGGGCTTGTCCGTAGCCTGTGCTACCCGTCGGGTTGGGGCATACCACCACGTATCCCTGTTCGGCAAAGATGGCCGGGTTCCAGCGAGTGCTCCAGTCATCAGTCCAAGCCGACTGTGGTCCTCCGTGGATCAAAAAGGCCAGAGGATACTTCTTGGATGAGTCAAAGCTGGAAGGCAACATGACCAAGGCGTGGTTGTTGTAACCAGCTGATCCAGGATACCAGATCTCGGTACACTGGGACTTGGACAGGCCAAAAGACTTTCCGTTCTTAGAGCTAGCCGAAACCACCTTGACCGACTTGGTCTCTGGGTCAAGTACAGCGTAACTTGAGCTCTCAATCCGGGACTTGGATGTGATGAGGAGAGAATCACCATCTCCCAAAAGATGGGCCTCGACAACAGATCCATCCTCATGGATAGGCTCTGGGAGCTCCCGGGCCTTGAGGGGATCAGAAGGTAGCTTCCAAAGTACCATTCTTCCGTGCTTTTCGGCTGCGACATATAGCACCTTGTCGTCTTTCCTCCAGACTGCCCAGTCTGGCCTGAGATCCCAGCCACCCTCGTCATCATCCGTCTGGTAGAACTCTTGCACGTTGCTCAGGTCAGTGACATCGGGGATCACCAACAGCCTCGTTTTATCAGACTCGTACTGCTGATTCCTCATCCTGGCGAATACAAGCTTCTTGCCATCGTTGGAAAAGGATGGGGCCACGCTGTAGCCCCGTAGGGTGCCGGTGTGGACGATTTGAGGAACTGGAGGCTTATCGAGCCAGGACTTGAGAGGCACATAGTAGAGATCAGTCTTTGTGTTTCTCGCAGGGTTCAGCTCGGGGTCCTTAGACACAAAAGCAATGCCCGAGGCCGAGATATCAAAGTCACCAGCGCCACCAAAAGGAGGCACGGGACAGCTTAGGCTGGTGCCGGCCAGGAGGTTGGTAAGGCCGGACTGCTCGAGAGCCCATTTACCGTCCTTCTTGGACAGCACACCATACCAAAGCGAGTTCTGATTCTCGCTGTTCCAGGTATCCCAGTGACGAACAAAGAGGCCAGTGTAGATCTTGGCCGAGGTGTGCGTCTTAGTCTCAGCCGCAGGCCAGTACATGTCTCCCCGGGGTGTGGTCAAGGCGGAGCAGCAGAATGCAACCTCATGATGAGAGATGGACTTGGCCTTTGGGTTTGCGATGCTGCCAGCAAAACAATGGATCATGTGTGGGCTTGAAGTGGTGTTAGTCCGGTTTACTACAATGGTTCGGTGGAGAGGTTCTTACGCCGACTTATCAAAGACGTGCTGAGAGTACAGCATAGAGCACCCATTGTCACTAGTCTTGATAAAGGCAATCTCATGTTTGCCAATCCAGATGGGGTCGCTAGCAGCCGTGTCCTCAGAGATGAGGTGGGAAGAGCCATCCTTGATGCTAAGGACGCGGATCTGAGAAGACTTGGCGTGCTTGTCGAACGAGTAGGACGAGACCTGGACGCGTCAGCAAATAGAGCGACTGCAGAGTGGCGGAATTGAAGCCATCGTCAAGGCTGACGCACCGTGTAGAGGACGAGCTCGCCGGTGGAGTTGGGGACGCCGGTGGAGCGCCGCGGGGCCGACAGCAGCACCTCGGGGGTGAACCGGGTGGCATGTCTCGTCATCATGGAGAACTATTGAGGGAGAGGAGGTGATGGGATGGTTATAGGGTGATGGAGCATACAACTGAAGTGTATGTAAGAAGGAAAGAAGAAAACGAGGCTGAGTGATGAGAGATGTTGTTGGAACTGTGCCCCGTTGAAACATCCATCATAGGTAGGTAAGAGGTACCTTGCCCCCTCTCTTGCCTTACCTACTCCTCATCACCACCGCCCGCTCGGCCCCTCTCTTCCGTCCATGCCAGCATCTGCCCGGTAACGTGAGATCTCGTGTTTTGTTTCAGCATCAAGCAGGTCACTTTGGTCATGGATGTTTACTTTTACAGATATTCCTCATCAGTGCTCTTATCTATACCTCTACTTACCCTCAGGTACCTATCCAGTAAATACCATCTCTTTCTCTCCTTAATGCAAGACCCCGCATTGTATCCGGCAGCCTCTCGACGATTTGCCTGTACCCAGCAAGGTTCAAGCTCCAGGGAGCGGGGTGGCGTTACCAGCGCCATCATGATACGCGTTGCTCTTAGAGCTAGCTCCTCCCTCTCCCCCAGTTTGGAGCTCGTTAGCTCCATCTCTAGCTCTCGACAACCCTGTTGCCGGGTGGTTGGTACCACGTTTGTTCCATTCCCAACCTCCAAGGGAGCACGGGATAGCCTCGAAGCATCAAACATTCTCTTGATAAAGTAGACCTCGGTAACTTCACTTTGACCGCCTCTGGTAGACACCATCACCCATCATGTCCCTGCTAGTGCCATCACGGAATCTGGTTCGCGTCAATCAGATCTCTCTATTGCGAATTACCCTCTTCAATTCCAGTAAACAATGCATTTCTAATGCCCAGGTTACACCCTTTCGGAGCATTAGAAGGATCAACAAGTGTCGCGTGACACTATCCACAAGAGGCAACTGGTTCAAAAGCCTCTCTTGGACCTCTAGCTACCAAACAACTGCCCTCCCAAACGCCGCTTCAAAGCCGTAATTCCAATTCAAGTCCAAAACGCCAGGCCCAGTCGATTCTTACAAGCACAATTCCGACAATGCTTTACCTCCGCTGTGCTCCAAAGTTTGTCCGCTTCTTGCTCGCTGCTGTGTCGTTCTCGCTATCCTCGTGGTCCACCGTCTTCTTCTTCGACTTGTTCGCGTTCTTACCAGCAGTTGCCGATGTTGGTGTCGGGTGGTTCGAGGCTCCGTCTCGGAACGCGGCTGACGAGGGTGTCACGCCTGAAGCCGGCGTTGAACCTCCTGATCCAGGAGCGATCCCTTCCAGGTTGTTCGGTCGGTACGAGATGGATGATCTTGAAAACACTCGGTTCTGCTCCATAGTTCCAGTCTTGCGTCGCTGTGCCGCTGCGCCACTGGTCCCCTTCATGTAATTGTCGAAGCCCGTGATGATGTTGCCGCTCGGCGTGCTATCGAGGTAGGCAGTCTCCTTCTGAGCGATGCCGTCTTCAACCTGCGTCTATCCAAGAGTCAAAACAAGCACTAGTCACAATCATCTGCGATTCAAAACTCACCAAGCGCCTCTCAAGAAGCCTGCGCTTCTCAACAAGATCCCGCACACGGGCTTGCGCCTTCTTGTACTCGGACATGGTCACTTGCCCGGCCCCCAATCCAACAGCGTTTCCTGTCTTCCTTTCTGCCATCCACTCAATCTATCAGATGGTCTCGAGTCGTTCGGATCGGTATCGCGACGCGCTGGTGAAATGCGACAAAGTTCAAAGTCGTGTTCAGCAAAGGAAATCAAGTTAGGCTGCCTCTGCTTGAAATCGCGGGGCGCGGCTAGAGGCGCTTACGCGTCAAGGCTGAAGTGGGCCACCGCGCTTACGCTTGGACTACAGCCGCAACGCCCATGTACTCCGATCACCAAAAAGACATGGAAGCATCTCAACCATCCCATTCCTCCTCCAAACACCAAAAAGATAATCTCATGTGTTGCACATGAGGCGAACTCTCCCGCCGGGAATTGAACCCGGGTCTCAAGCGCGTTGTTTTTATGACAAGCTTGCATACTGACCACTATACTACGGAAGATGATGGTTGTGAGCAACCATTGTAGTGAGGTTCGATGTCACGTGAAGGACAACATCTTAATTATAACCTCTCGTAACACCCATCTTGCAAAAGAGAACTCGACTCTTCAGAACCAGGCAAAAAAAATACATCGTGCGTATCGCACGGGGCGTCTCTCCCGCCGGGAATTGAACCCGGGTCTCAAGCGCGTTGTTTTTATGACAAGCTTGCATACTGACCACTATACTACGGAAGATGATGGTTGTGAGCAACCATTGTAGCGAGTTCGGTGTCACGTGGACTTCGGAATGGTGTCTATAACCTCTCCAACAGACCTCAAGATACTGCCACCTATGCGAGGCAAATAAGCATCTCCTCCTCTCAGTGATTATCACAACGTTCCAAAAATCATGTTCTTTTATTTATTACTCTAGATAAACCCCATTCTGCTTTTAACCCAATTCCCCCCCCCTTTTCACGCCTCAACCCCAAACACTATAAATACCTAGCCACGAGCAATCGGTGTGAAGGATGCCACTGAGCAGCACTTGCGTTGTTGTTAGCCTCGATCCCTGAAGAGATGCTCTCGGATGGTTCTCATCTTTCCTGCCATAGGCATGGATTCATGGATGGCCGTAATTGGCCAAGACTCTACCGCTGGTTATCGACAAGAATCAGCACCTTGCCCCCCAACATTTTCATGCCCAGACTAACCTCTCGTCAAGTAGATGCCGCTGGCTCTGCCTCGGGCTTGGTTGGTGGGGCACGAGATTCATCTTCGGAAACATCAGCTAACTTGTCTCTGGCCCTTGAGCGTGAAGAAGCTGAAGAACTATTGCGCCGTCGACCGCTGGGCGATTCTCGTCTCTTTGCTTGACGTTGGCCACGCCGCCCAGGGCTGGGTCGCCTTTGCCGGCGTCGATCCCCCTCCATGTCTGAAGAGTTGTCTCTTCGACCCTTGCCTTTTGATCTTCGGTCATGTGCCGCACTGCTGGAACGGGTGCGACTACGGCTGCGGCTGTAACCGGGACTGCGACCTCGGCTCCGACTTCGACTACGAGACAAAGAAGTCCCCCTAGACCTTGAAGAAGACATGCTCCTTGAACGACGCCTCCGGCGATCTACCGATCGGCTTCTTGAAGAAGAGTATCGTCTTCGCTTTGGAGAAGGAGAACGTCGCTCCGAGGATGCAGAGCGAGATGCAGCAGCTCTACGCCCTCCCTCGTTTCGACGGTTTGCTCTGCCTCGGTAGGTGTCGCCTCCGGGTGATCGTGATCTCTTTCGCCCGTCTCTCTGTCTTCCGGGTGATGAGGGTCGTCGCCGACTGTCAGATCTGTTGGTGCTGCGCGACGCACTACGGCCGCGCGAGTTCGATCGAGATGAGCCAGATGCTGAAGGCGATCGAGCAGGGGACCTTCGTCGACCAGGTCCAGCTCTACCGCCGCCGCGCCTCCCACGAGGGACGTAACTGTCGCGACCGTAGGAGTCCCTCGAGTCGCGGAAGCGGGGACCCGGAGATCGAGACCTCCCACCTCCTCTCCTGAAGCCTCCTCTTCCTCGATTATCAAATTCGCGGTCGCCTCGTCGCCCTTGCCAGGTATCCCCACGAGCCGATGCTCGATCTCGACGATCGCGATCTTTGAGGTCGGCTACTTCGCGATCACGGCGATCCCACTCATCTCGCCTCTTCTTGGCGCTCTCTGCGGCACGATCGGCTTCAATCTGTAGAAATGTGGGTTAGAATGAAGATACGCAGGTAGCTGCTGTCTCAACGTACCTTTTCCTGGATGAGCTCCAGCTTTTTAGCTTCGAGGAGCTCCTTAGGCACGCCTTGAGGACTGGCCTGGGCGCTCAACAGTAATCTCCATAGGTCTTTACAGAAAGACGCAGTATCTTTATCGAGGAAGCCCGTGAGTTGGATCTGGAGTGACTTGATGTCTGGCTATCGGCGAAACCATCAGCATGTGTTCGAGGGAGGTCAGGAGAAGTTAGCCATACGTATCGCGGGCCTTCGATCAGATTAAAGCAAAGCTCGATCACTACGTCGTCTTCGTTCCCAAGGATATCGGATATCTTGCCCGCGATCCATCTGGCCAGACACGTTAGCACGGGGATCAGAAGCGCGATGGGCCTAGGAGCGCTCACTTCTTCATGACCTGGAGATTGACCTTTTGCATATCAACCTTCTGGCTAAACTCGGGCGGGAACTTGGTCGACTTCAAAAGCCGCGCATCCACTCCGGTAGCCATGTTGGGTCGAATCGCAATGTCAATGTCTGTGTCGAAAGGGGGCGCGTTGATGGGAAAAAAGCTGCTGCTGGGATGAAAAAGTGACGTCGCTGAGCACAGGCTCGAGTCCACGAGACAGACAGCGGAGGCAGCGCCGTGGTCGGGTGGCGCACGGACCACCTTATTCACTCTTCACAGTAGGAGCTCCCTGAGCAGCTGAGCTTCAAACGAAGGGCCTGCCCCGCAGGCTTTCTAGGGGAAGTTTGCGCTGTGCAACCACTGAAGCCTCTACAAAGGCGCGTCACCAATCGCAGCCTGGGATGAAATCCGTTTCTTATTAAACATCCATCTCGTGTTTGTTGCTGATTGTCTGTCCGAGTCAAGGACTACCTCAAAATGAATACTCTACACGCCCCGACTGTGCCCTCTGGTGAGACCAGCGCTTCTATTACCAACGGCGATGCGGGGCATCTGAGCTTCGCCGAGTTAGAGCGAAAGAAAGATGATATTGAGGCCGAACTCAAGGCACTCGGCGGAGTGCTTGACTCGGTACATATACTCAACACTTGAGCCTGCGGTATCATGTACTAACAAGAAACTCAGCATGGCGTGGACATGAACACACCTCTCTTGACCAGAGATGGATTCCCTCGTGCAGACCTTGATGTTGCTCAGAGTATGGCTTCCAAGTCATGCTTAACATCCCCCAACTAATCGTTCCATAGTTCGAACCACAAGGGCCAGAATAATCCGTTTGAGGAATGATTACACGGCACTCATGACCCGGATTGAAAAGTTCCTGCATGAGCATTTTGCCAGCCTCGATGAAAACGATGCCGAGCCAGCGCCGAGCTCTGGTACAACCCAACCCGTTTTGCCAGACTCTTATTCTGCACCCTTGGATCCTCCGTTCGCCAAAGTCAATACCGTCGCCGCGGGAAGTCCGGCAGAGAGCGCTGGTCTGAAGCCCGGTGACGAGATCCGTAACTTTGGCTACGTTAATCGGGCCAATCATGACAACCTCAAGAAGGTAGCAGAGTGTGTACAAGGAAATGAAGGGGTGAGTGGTCATGATGCCGTAGCAACCCGAGCATGCCAGCTAATCTTGCGTCAGAGCAACATCTTTATCAAGGTATCCCGCTCAACAGGCGTGGCAGAGCAGCAAGAGCTACGCTTGACTCTCACCCCTAGAAAGGATTGGGGTGGTCGAGGAATGTTGGGCTGTCATATTCTGCCTCTGTAGGCATGAGCAGGCAATATACGCGATGACAGGCCAAGGCGTATCAAAGGAAATTTGCAAGGCGAAATATGACTCTGGTTGAAGATTTGCTCACGTAATGTACGATTAGGTATCATGACAGCAACGACGCAAAAAAGGCAGTCCATCCATGAGCATCATTTGACCCAACATTAGGAGCCTAATGTGTTGTCTACTTGGACTTTGATGTCCCAGTGATTTGATGCCAAGTCAACAGCCAATCTGGGTACCTTACATAGGGCGTCGCGGCGCGGCGCAGTTCATGATGACAAAGCACCTTGGGACTTTAGACATCAACGTAGAGGTTAAGGGATGCTTGGCACTCCTATCATGATGCCAATATTGACGTGTTGGTGATATGACAGACATAGACGAGGTGACTAGGGATAAGTAGCGACCGATCGAGTGACGTGCAGTTCATCAGATGTTCAGCGAGGCATCTCTGGGTGTGCTAATGGCTACCTTGGTAGGTAGACCAGCATGTAGACTGTATCAACAAGCTGACGACATGTGAAGCTGGATAAGTGTAGCAAGCGTAGATTGACGGATCAAAGAATACAATTTCATCTTCCTGTTGATCATATGAGCGGAACCCATGTATGCAGAGAAGAGCGAGCGAGCTGGCAAGGAGGACGCTCTTGTTTCCGATAAGGTGATGATTGTGGCCGAGCACGAGATCTTCGAATCAAACTCTCGAGATTGCCTCTACCATTGCTACCTAAAGGCTGCCGGACCCTTACCAGAAAAAAAGCTGACTAAACCCATGCAAGCAAGTCAAGATGGCAGTGTCCCGAGAGCAGGCCGCCGCTGGACCGATCTCCGATGACAAAAGGAAAGACGAGCTGGGTAAAGCTGCCGATAGACCGCCTGAAATGTCACCCTACATGGATGGATTTCTTTGTTGGGAGCGAGCAAGGCCTGGGCAGCCCAACTCAGGACAGCAGGTACCCAGGTACTGTAGCCAGACCCAAGGCACCAGCAGGCAGACCGGCGCACCGCCCGCGGAGCAAGCCGCAGCGAACAGGAGAAGGCGTGCGACCGAGTCAACTCGGCGGTGCCCAATGGCAAGAGTGGAATGTTCCAGGCGGTGACGGCGATAGCAGGCCATGGTGACGCTGAATCGCTGACAGTGAGTGGGCAGCCTTTTCCGCCGTCATGGATCCGTGCTGCAATATCACGTGCAGGCAGCCCACCCTGGGGCGACTGAATTTTTCGCTTTGAGGCCCTTCCCCTGCCCAAAGAGTTCCCCGCCGCCTTCAAAACATCAGGTTGACCAGCTCTCTTTGAAAGTTCGTCAATCAACCTCGTACCCACCCCCAGCGACGCTCTCCAGGTATTTAGAGTCCCCATCTCCTCGCTTCCCTTGGACTCTCTTCCAGTTCATCACACCGAACGACTTTCTCTTGCGCCGTGCCGCCCGTTCTGCACCCAGCTAACTCCCGCATCATCGCAGCACCCCGCTTGTTTACATCCTCTCCCACCTGTCGCTACAACACCACAGGCCCGACCATCAAGATGGCTGAGCAGCAGACCCCCACCTTCAAGCTCGTGCTTGTCGGCGATGGTGGTACCGGAAAGGTGTGTAGGATTCCATGACGCAGCGCCTCTTTCGCGATATCGTCGACGGTCGCCGAGCTTTCCCCTCCGCCCTAGTCGAATCTCGAGAGACGTGGAGCGATCCCTTGCAAGCCATCAACATCGACTAACCATACTCCCTGACGACAGACCACCTTCGTCAAGCGCCACTTGACTGGTGAATTCGAGAAGAAGTACATGGCCACCCTCGGTGTCGAGGTTCACCCTCTGGGCTTCACCACCGTAAGTCTTTGCTTGAACCCCACGTTGGACCTGTGCGGGGCGCTAACCCATGTCCCAGAACTTCGGTCAGATCCAGTTCGACGTTTGGGATACCGCTGGTCAGGAGAAGTTCGGTGGTCTCCGTGACGGTTACTACATCAACGGCCAGTGCGGTATCATCATGTTCGATGTCACCTCCCGCATTACCTACAAGAACGTCCCCAACTGGCACCGTAAGTCGATACTGTTCGCACTATCAAGGGCCTCACTAACGATATCATGATAGGCGATCTCGTCCGTGTCTGCGAGAACATCCCCATTGTTCTCTGCGGTAACAAGGTCGATGTGAAGGAGCGAAAGGTCAAGGCCAAGACCATCACCTTCCACCGAAAGAAGAACCTCCAGTACTACGACATTTCCGCCAAGTCCAACTACAACTTCGAGAAGCCCTTCCTCTGGCTCGCTCGCAAGCTTGTCGGCAACCCTCAGCTTGTAAGTGTTTTTACCTTTTTTTTTCTTGCTCACGTGGTGTGGAGCTCCGATGCTAATCAAGTTTGCAGGAGTTCGTTGCTGCTCCCGCCCTTGCTCCCCCCACTGCTCAGGTCGACGAGAAGCTCCTGGAGGAGTACCGCAAGGAGATGGACGAGGCCGCCGCCATGCCTCTGCCTGGCGAGCTTTCCGACGATGATCTGTAAATGACTCGTGCGGTCACGGGATACTTTGTTGAGGAGGATGCTGCCGGGTGCCAAAGGAACGGCACGCGGGCAGTGTTTGAGGATGGCACATTGGCAGCCGGAATGACCATTTATGAGGAACGGGGCGAAAGTCCTGGAGTTTACAGCAGCGTGATTATGGGGCGGCACAAAAGATTGGCCGCTATGCCTCTCTTTGATGAGGCAGAAGGGACAGTGCCACTGCAGAGAGCAGTGTCCTATTTAGTTTAGCTAGACTTCCTTCAAAACAGCACCCAGGGCCAAGTTTGCGTGGCTTGGCTAAGACAAAGACCATTGAGCATTTAAGAGGCTTGGTACTTAAGTGATGAGTGAGACCTGGTTGTCCAGGGCAAAGTGTATAGCTGTTTCACTGAGGGCAGTATCCAGGCTTTCTATCCCTTGAGCAATTTGAGAGGATTGCTGACTTGGGCTCTGGATCGGGCCACTGTTTGATCAACGTAGTGTTTAATGCACCGAAGAGGACTGGCCTGCAGCTCTGTGCAGATATACATGGACCAGATCTTGTGAGGGCAACCTTGCTGGGCGGAGCTCTAGATGCAGACCTGGTGTCACCAACGGACCAGGCGGTCTGCATCTCATGGATGATTGGGCAATGAGTGCCCAAACAAGACTCGCGTTTCGAGAAGGATGAAAACATGCCCAAGCCTGTCGTTGGTTCAATGTTGACCCAATATATCGTCTGCAGATATCCATTGTTGACAATGGGACCATGGAAGAAAACTCGACAGCCCACCTGTAGTATCTACCCTATGGCAGACGATATCCAGCTTCACAACTTGGCACCGGGCGGCGGGTAATGCAATGGATGCTTCTCTGCATTCGATGCAGCCACACTGACGTGATTGCGTTATTCATAACGGCAACGTTGAGTGGTGGCTCGGGGATCGCCGTTGAGGGTGTTCCGAAAACATCCTCAGCTCTTGTTATTTACTTTTTGATGCAGCAGCCATAGCTGAGACGCGCCTAGAGTGCCCCATCAAAACACAGGCAGGGTGGGTGGCCATACGGCGCTGTAGTGAGATGGGCGGCGACTCTGAGACAGATAGTAGCGCACCGTCATCTTGTCATCTCAAACATGGCAAATGTATTCTGGAACGCGACTTGTCAAAGAATTAGATGGCCAGGACCGACGAGGCAGGGATCCGTGTTGATGGAAGAATGAATTCGAGATTAGCCTTGGCGCCGTGATTTAGTTAAATGGATGGGATCCATGGATGGGATGGCGCGCAGCAGCACCCCTGGAGCCGGCGTATGCAGCCACTTAATGAAGCAGGGGTGTCAATGAACACGGCCATGAGATGGCCCCCGGGATCATTAAAGCCGTTCACTGATGCGTGGGGCAAAGATGGGGAGCAAAGCAAGGACGGATGGATGATGGGAATGAATGTGATTTGAACAGGCCCAGATGAGTGGATTGCATGGCAGCTGTCGTTGTTTTTTATTGCTGTCAACAAGATTGGACGTGTGGACTGGGCTGAGATGCAAGCAATAATCAGCTGCAACGAGTAGAACGATCCTTTGGCGCCGTGTCTTTCTCAGCTCAAAGAGGGGAATGCCTCGGACGAGAAGAAGAATGAGGAGGGCTCTCCGATGGGATGCCATGTATAGCACAGCAGTGGATTAAAGATGGATAGATGTGAACAACAATCGTGAATACGGGCTTTTAATGGATCAGCAAAATAGAGTTATGTCACAATGTGTGCACGCGTTGTTGGTGGAAAAGCGCGTCTTTTTGTGGTCGTTGCGGGGGAGATGCATCTGAAAAACATCCATTTGTGATGATTTGATGTACTGTATGGGGACGAGTCAGCTCCTCTCGTATCTACCTCAAAACAAGCCAATGCACAACAAACAACATGAGGAAAAAACAATACGAGGCGCGACACACAGGACTACTTCGTTACAAATGCCCGCATATATATACATCGTTCATCGCGTCTTTCTAAAAAGACGGTCAACACCTGGTTTAGTAAACTGAAATGGCGGGAAAGACTAGACGATTCGTGAAAAAAATCGCCGAGCACAAAATGTCGAAGGCTGGGAGGTTGGGACGAGCACCTTTGTTGTTCTGTTTTTTTCCAATGTATGTACTTTCAGCGGCCAACCCACTACAGCTGCAGCGATAAATACAAGAGGTGACAGGGGGGCACGTGCAACGCGTGTTTACAGGGTTGCCCGATTGGGATACAGTAGCGCCAGGCGCGCGGCGGGATTGGTCAGAAACAGGGCTAGGGAAAAAACGCGGAGCAGAGAAGCGCCAAAGACAGAGGGACCCAGGCGCTTTTCCTGGAGGGGGAGGGGGGTAGGGGAGCCACAGGGAGCCACAAGGGCCTTGGAAAAAAGGGAAGGGACGATGGGATGGGCTGGGCCGCCTCGTTTTGAAGCATGCCCATTTGACATTCCTCCTCTCCGCGGTTCCACGTCCACGCCTCACGTACGTCCCACGCCCACACGTCCCTCGCTCCAGCCCAGCTGCACGCACCCACGACTTGACTTGACGACAACCTCTTCTCTCTATTCTTCTCTTTTTCCTTCCTTTCCCTTTTCATTCTTCCTCCCATTCTTCATTACTCAAACCATCTTCTATCTCTCCGCCCGCCTCTGCCTCGCGCTCGCTCACCTCGCCACGACATCATCCTCCATCCATCAATCTCGATTCGCCTCCTCTTTGACCGCCCTCCTAGGGATGCATATTCCTCTCCAATAAGGCCATTTCCATCTCCCTCTTCCCGCCCGCGATCATGGCCACTTCCACAAACTCCCCCTTCGTCGCCGCCACGCCCGACAAGCACGCTGTTTCGGCTCCCAACCACCATGAGCCCGTCGTCACGCCCCAGAGCCTCCCCCCTCTGGTCGATGCAGCAGTACCCCGGCCTGCACCAGAGACTGAGAAGCATCCCAAGGGAAAGCGAAAACGTACTGCGTATGTCGACGAAGCCCGCCAAGCCACAGCCGTTTCTGCGGCCGCCCTCCTCGACGTTGGACTGAGCTAATTTTGCATCAATTGCATGCAGGGCCAAAGACAAAATGATTCTCGAAGAGGCGTACAGCAACAACCCCAAGCCCGACAAGCAGGCGCGTCTGGAGATCGTCCAGCGCGTGTCATTAAATGAGAAAGAGGTTCAGGTATGGCGGACCCTCCGATCGTCCCTCCCTGATGGCTCCAATGGCAATGCCTGCATTTCGTGTCCGCACTTGCCTTGATGTGCCACGCGTCATTCAATGGTCTTCAGAACACTCAACTGACATGATCCATTCCAGATCTGGTTCCAGAACCGAAGACAAAATGATAGAAGGAAATCTCGTCCTCTCTCGCCTCAAGAAGTTGCTGCCCTTCGATATGGGGCCATGCACGTCATCTCCTCCGACCCAATCACGAACACCACCCCGAGTAAACCTGAAAAGACCTTCCCAGCATCCGACCCCGCCAGTTCTCGAGTTACGGATCCCATCTCAGCCTCTCCCCGAACTCTTACCCAGACTCCTTCCATGCCGCGCTCCCACTCAGACCTTGTGAATAGCACACCCATCTCTTCCCGCCACGACAGCACCCCTCGGCTCCCCGACATCACCCCAAGCCGCATTGATCCTGCCCTCTCCCAGGAATCCCATGATGGTTCCCTGTCCAGTTCCATGTCCAGTTCCCAAATCGGATATCTCTCCAACCGTTGGAACAACGTTGGTAGCTCCTTTTCCACCCCGCCCGCGTTCGGCCGTGGCGGTGATGACTCCTTCAGGTACGCCATCTTTACTGTTCTGTTCTGCACGGCACTAGAAGCTAATAGGTGCAGATTTGAACCTTTCCCGCCATCTTCGTGCACATCCGAGGGCTCTCAGCCTATGAGCCAACCCCAGTCCCAGTCTAAAGTCCGCCTATCACTCTCCCTGGAGGGCAAGGCAGAGCTGGTTTCCAACCAAGGCTCTCCCACTCGTGATCTCCCTCCTCGACCATCTTCCACCACACCAAGCCTGCCACAGGTGCGGCAACGAAGCCTGCAACGCAGCCACAGCGCAATTCCAGCCATCACTCTTCCTCCCATCACAACTCTTACCAACTCCCTGCCTCCAAGGCTTATGCGAGGTCGGTCTCGTGACGTGCATGCTTGGGAGTCCTGTGCGGATGCTGAGAACCGTGACGAGCTGACAGCCCAGGCCGAGCACGAGTCGAATGGATCGGCCATAGCTGCTATCAGTCTTCTTCGATCGTCGAGCGGGATCCTTCAGCCGAGCAACGCTAAGCGCAATGCTCCCATGCCGAAGCCTCACCGATCCCACCAGGCAAAGAAGGCCAAGCTGAACCGTAGCGGATCGAGCGTGGCGCGACTTGAAACGGACCCCGAGGAGACCGAGAAGGCCGACAGGGAGTTTGGCAAGGTGAAGGTCTCGATGCTGGTTTCACCTTCAGGGGACTCGGATAAGGAGAACTGGAGCCCGGATGAGGATGGTAACCCATCGGATGCCTATCGACGACCTCTGCCGCCTGCGCCTCCCAAGAGCCAGAACCCCCGTCGAGTCGGCCGAGCTCTTCAGGAACAGAAGAGCCCCAGCCTTTTGGCAAATCGAGCCAATACCGCGCCCGCTCGCCCTCGATCAATCATCAAGGAAGGCATGGAGATTTTCGAGGATACGCTTAAGCGGCCGGCACCCCGAGAAGACGAAGTGGATAGATTTATGCGAGGGTCAGTCAGCCCTAGCAAGAGGCCCGACATGGACTGCGTGGCCGGACTGCTCTCTCTGAGCCAGGGTGCCTGGCGATGAGATGTGTGCTATATTGAACCTCATGGACTTAATGGACGGAGGAACGCCCCTGAATGACTTTCAGATCATGTCGGAGGCTGTTGGAGTACGATCCCAGAAAGGATGACCGAAAATGTTTGCATTACACGACTTGCTATTGTCTCGGTTTAACGGTTCGGGTACGGATGGTGTTTTGTTAAGTGTCCTGGCTTGATGATGGTGGGGAATTGGCTCTGGGCTATGTACGGTTGGGTTACTCGGATGGCTTGGTCTGTAGATATTATCGACATTCGCCCGAGAATGCTTGACTTGGTACGGCCAAGGTTCAGCTTCTTGAATGGAAATGAATGCAAAGATTGACATGATAACCAACTTATGAAGCGCAACTGGTGCTGGATTGGCCAGCGGTGAATCTGACTACACATGCACGCTACGATGAGACACAATGAATTAATGTGACCCATAGACTTGAGGATCGAGGCTAGGGGGGTTCATCACCGAGTTTATTAAGCTTAAAAAAAGCATAACTAGGAGCATGTTCTTAGCTGGGGTCTTGATGGCACGTAGTTGTTGACACCAAATTGGTGTTGGATATGGCCTCGGGCCCATATCTTGATTGTCTAGGTATGTAGTAGATATCTAAGTGTCTAAGAAACCAGTCCTTCTTATTCTTGTTATCCCGGCTTTCCTCCTGTTAGATTGAGGTTTTCCCATCACCCTCTATGTCTGGGTGCTCAAAAGAGAGTATTAAAAATGTACCAAAACGCCAACAACTCCTTGCCAGGGCCCAACCCTTCCCAACAATACGACAGGCCAGCTAGCGGCAATCAGAGAGCCGGAGTGTTTCCTCAGAGTCCAAGGAGGCTCATCTGACGACGGATGGGACTTGCGCTGACGCTGCCCTCTTCGCTCGCATAGCAGGCACTGTCGGTATCGATATCCCAACCAAGGTCGTCCTCATTGTCGTTCTCTGCCGTGTCGGCATCGAAAGGCTTCTGTGCAGCAGCACGCACGTTCCAGCGGAGAGTGCGGCTCACACTGTCAAACCACTCTGTGTCGGTACGTGTGACCGTGGGGAACGGGTACTGAGAAGCCGTGATGGTGACGTGGTCGCCCTGGCGGAGCTCAAGACGACCCTTGCCGTCAAAAGCGCAATAAGCGGTTGCTCGAGAGTTGCGCGGAACAGAGACGCGGAGGGCCATGGTATCAGAGAGAACCATGGGCCGGAACGAAAGGGTATGGGGGCAGATGGGTGTGAGAAGAATGGCAGGAATATCTGGATGCACCAAAGCACCACCAGCGGAGAGAGAGTACGCAGTGGAACCTGTAGGGGTGGAGAAGATGCAGCCATCGGCCTGGACAACGGTGAGAAGCTCGTCATCGCCGTACAGCTCGAGGTTTGAGACATAAGGGGAAGGACCTCGATCGATGACGAGCTCATTGAGCACCTCAAATTGCTCAGATTCTTCGGGCTGTGCAGCGCCGCGAGCACCGGGCCCACGATTGCTACGGTGAACAGTGCAAGTGAAGCGCATGCGGAGGTTGATCTTCATGCCATCGTCACCCATCACTCTGTTGAGGTGCTCCTTGTACTTTTCAAACTCAAAAGTGGTCATGAAGCCGAGGCTGCCAAGACTGAATGAGAGTACCGGGGGCACGATTCGCTGGAAAAGCCAAGAGGTGAAAAGAACGGTGCCATCGCCGCCGAGAGTCAGGACGAGATCGAACTTTTCGGGCTGGCTCCAACACAAATCAGGAGTCCAATACTTGAGCATATGCTGGAACCGCGGATTCTCGGCGAGCAGTCCAGAAGCATCGAAGCGTCGGGAACCACGAAGCTTTGCGTCGACATAGACGTTGACGCCGAGGTCGGAGCCGTAGCGTGGGGTTCGCAGGAGCCAGGCGGCGAGCTCGCGAGTGAGATAGACGAGCTGATTGTCGCGCGCCTTGGTGACAATCATGATGTTGCGGACGGCACGCTTGATAGGACGGCGCTGAAGTTGCTTCGAGACTTCTCGAACGCCAGTCGCAGTAGCGACGAGACGGGAATGTGACATGGAGACATCGTTCTTAATCTCCTCCAGAACCTTGCCGATATCGACGGCATCTGCGAATCGCTGATGATAAAAGCATGGCGATTGCAGCGTCGAGGCCAGGATTGTCGCGGCTACATCGGAGGAAGTGGTATCGGCGCTGGTGGTGGAAGTGTAAGTCCGAGCAGTGGTGGGCGTAGGAAGGGTCGTGGGGGTTGAACGGGATTTTGCAAGGTCGTTGAGCGCATCAGTCAGGCTCTGCGAGGATGCGGCGCCATTTGAGGCATTCATTGCAGCTTTTGGTGCGCTGGACAGGGTCGAGGTAGCACACGAGGTCGACGAAGATTGCGATTGAGATGCTTTTTTCTCGCTGGCTGAAAGCATGTTGTTGAGCGAAGCCGGTAGCGCGAGCGAGAGAGCGTCGGGTTTATGTTGTCGGGAAACCGAAGAGGCCATGACCTTCGGGGCAGGATTGGCCCGATGAGCCTGGGGCTGGAGTGAGGCGTAGGATGAAAATGAGGCAAGGGAAGAAGGAGGTAGAGTTGAAGGAGGAGAGAATGGTGAAGCTGTGTTTGACAGAGCCGTGTCTTTTTGGGGAGATGACAATGCAGCACTTGAGGGTCCACAGTCTCCTACAGCGGAGGCAGAAGGCGACCGAGAGTGAGGTTTTATAGTGTCCCTCGGTAGGCCTGCACGAACGGGCGACGACAAGGACAAAGGGGAGGGCAACGGTGTGCCAACATTCGCTTGTTCAGCTGTACCCCGTGCTATCTTATCCTTGTCGACGTCGTCGGCGAATGCGCTGTGGTTGTGAAGGATAAGAGGACAGGACGAAGGCGAAGGAGTTAAGCAACCGCCTTCCCGGGGGCTGCCAAGCGGTGGGTGGAGAGCCGTGGGCGACGCGGCACAGAGCACGCCTGTCATTTTGCCGGTACTGGTGGAGGAGAGGTGGACTAGACTTGGATAGACTTGGAGGGGGCGAAGGAATTGGTGGACTTGATCAACGGAAGCCGCCCAAGTCTTTCCTTTTTGTGGGTTAGAAGTCGAGAGAAGCGAAGAAGGACCCCGAAAAGGATCAAAAACCAAATAAACTGGGGGGTTGATGCAGCAAGCACGCGATGTGTCTCGCTGTCGTCCAGTTTTGTCTCGTGCTTTTCCACTTTCTTTGCTGGCCCAGCCTTTTCTTCAACTCGTCACCCCTTTCTCTCTCTTCCTTGTCAGCCGGCGATAGCAACAGAAACTCCCTGCTGCAAAGTCCGACGGGGGGGTCAAAGGGCGGAGAAGAAGCGGAGTCTAGCGGAAGATGCGAACAATGCCGTCGATGTATCCGTATCGGGTACCACAGGTGCGCTGCGTCCACGTAGGTAATCCGGTAGGTGTGTCGCAACCGATCAATCTCGCTCAGGCAGTAGAAACCCACCAGGGGCCGGCCCGACAGGGAGGATACAAATGACGTCGCAGCGCGAGTTTCGTCTCGATCTCGTCTTGTCACCTCGCGTCCTTGTGATTCCCCAGACGGAACACAAGGGTAAACGGGAGATTGAGTCAAATCACCTGGCCATTCCCATTAGCTTGTTGGTCACTCAGATTGTATTAATAGCCGCCATGCAAATGCCTCTCGACTCGGAGCGGTGCGGCTTGCCAGGTAACACCCAATTGGGCAGAAAAACTCACCCACTCTTAGAGTCTTCGTCAATCGAAAACTGATTCCCGAGACCCCCGTGACAACTAATTAGAGACCGTTGTCAAATCTCGTCAGAACCCCCGTCGGTTGCGGGGGGCCACACACAGACAGTGAGATGCGCCAGGGATGGCAATGGCGTCCAAGGCACGCACACAACAAGAGCCGAGCCGAGCGGGAGGGACTCGCCGCGATTGGTGGTGGTTGTGATGAGACGACTCAAGCCGCAGAAGCACAAGGTGCACGTGGGTGACGCGAGGAATTGGGACCAAGCACCAAGAAGCCGGGTCGTAATGTTGGTTCCCCCTTGTTGGTTTGACCTTTCTCGGTTGCGGGCGACGTTGGCGATGTCGCTCTCGAGGAGTGTTGGTCGTTACAGCGGCAAACTGTGGACTGGATATGGAGGCCCGCAGGGGTTGTCAACGCCAACAACGGTAAAGGCGACAGTTAACGGGGCCACGGAAGGAAGAGGCGAGGACCACGGCCGAAGCAGGATAGAAGCGCAAGGACCAAGGATCCAATGCAAGGACTGCTTCCTGGCTGCAGAGTGCAGGATGCAACACGACGCAGCGACCAGTCTCAGCTGCAGGCCGCAAGATGGATGCGATGCAAGATGAGAAAAGGCGCAAGCAACCCTTCAACGACCAGCGAAGAAGTCTGGGGATGAGGCGTGAGGCGTGAGGCGTCCGGCAGCGCAGCACGCGAGCAAATGGGAACAGGAGAGGAGAGGCTTGAACGAAGCCGGCTTCTCGGTTCACAAAGCGGATGCCAGCGCGCAGCGCCAACTGAAATCGCCCAGACCACAGACAATTTGATAGTGCAAGGGGTTGACGGTCAACAACCACCTGTCAAGGGACAGTAATCAATCTGTAAGCGAGCGAGCGGCTGAGCAAGCAAAGCAGAGCAGACAAGAAAAGTGAAAGTGGGTGTGCTATGCAGGAGACTCCAGAGCCTCTCACTGCGTCACCTGGAAATTGAACGAATGTATGAATGAGGGAGATTAAAACAAGATGTAAAAGAAAGGTACCGAGTAGGTGGTTGCTGAATGGAATGGTGAGACCTGCTGCCGTGGACCGAGACAACTGTTTCTCACGGGCGCTCCTGCTGTCTTTAATACTCTATTTTCCATGGTCTTGCCTTGAGTCGTCGTGAACGCTGGGTGTTTGAGTCGCAGCTTCCCTCACCGTTTTCTGGGGTTTAGCGTCAGAGACGAGATACAGCGATGGATCCCAACCCCCATCCAAGAACCGACACCGACACCAAAACAAAGCCCCTTCTTTTGCCTCCTTGTGACAGCTCGTCTCCTTCGCCTGGCGCCGGCTGAGACGTAGATATCGACGACGTTGCAATCTCTTGGTCAAGGGGGCTTATCCCATCGTCGTCCTGTTACTCCCTTCCCGGTGGGTGGATCCTGGATCGAATCGGCGATGGGTTTCTAACGGTCTGGGGCTGTCGCAGATTTCCACGCTCGGTTTAGCGACTCTATCCTGTGGCTGCGGTGGCTGAGGGGTGTGAATTATGCACATTATGCATTGTATCCATGGTCCTTTGATGGTGATGGTTAAGCTGGAGTTTGTGATGAAATTTCTCACTGCTTGCCCTCTGAGCTTGCTCATGGTCTCAATAACACTGCAATGTTAAACAAGTATTATTTATTTTTGCCGATTTTACCTAGAAAATCGGTGAGCAAAACAGTCATTAGATGTTCCAAATCATCTCGCCTCCATCCGCTGCAACTCCAGCTGTCATGGATGTTTGGCAGCTGTGACATGGCGGATCAACACCCACAAAGCCAAGGACAACCAACACTTGCCCGTCGAAGCGCATGGCCGAACTGATAGGCTGTGGCGGGATGTGGTGAATGTCACATCGATAGGGTGCCTAGACTAGGGCAGACTCGAAAACACGGCCCGCTAATGCTGTGGCAGTCCGTCTCATAAGCGCTCTGCGTGACCCCTAAGTTGCCTTCATGGAAGCGATTCGATAACTTGCAGCGAGTCAGTTGCCATGGAAGACACACTATCCCTTTTGCTATCTGCAATAGTTGGTTCTCGTCACAATCCGCTAGACGAGCTGAAAATAGATACTGGTGGTCTTGTTGCTGTCACGCACATCATCACAATCACTCCAACCAACCCAACGCAACAACCATCACATTATATCACATCGCGAGGTAAACGAGTAAAAATCCAATGTAGCTTTCGCTTTCTTCCTTTCTATGGTATCGCAACGGTATTCGCGAGACGGGGCCCTTGGAGTTGGTTTCGAGGCTACCCCTTTGGTGTTTGACGCTATGGTGAAACACCGCCTGGCTCTTAACCAGAGAGGAGCTATACCATAGATTTTTCGTCCGCCACCAGTCCGGCTAGGAGTGCCGAGGCTCGAGCCGCTTATGCTTGGCGGTTCTCGAGCACTTCGGGGTTGCTGCTTGGTCATTGGAGGTTGGATCAAATCTCAGATTGTCGGAAACTGCCAAGCATCTGCGGCTGGCCTCAGAAAAGCTCGGTTAGCAGTTCGCGCCCTGATGCTGGGATCCGTATCAATGCACATTTGAAAAGTGATATCTCGTTAGGCGCGGTCAAGGTTTGATGCCCATCTTGGCGGTAAGTGGGAGTTAGAGAAACCCGGCGGATCATCATGCACTGGATGCGGCATGTCATTTCCAGTACAGGTCTTCTGCCACCTTGGCCTCCATGACGGATCGGATGAATTGCGTCATGCTCTTCGACTCCAGGTCGTTGCCCGTCATGCTTGTATCGAAGCCGGGCTGTTGGTGCTCGCAACATATGCGCTGCCCAAGCTGGAGTACTTTGGCCCACTCGTCAGGGGAAAATGAACCCTCGCTCTCGGCCAGAAGCAGCTCATCGTGTGAAGTGAAGCCGAGGGCATGAACCGACTTGGCGTGGTCAACCTCAACCGCGGTAGGGTCAACAATAATATCCTTGCCGTCCTCCTCTGGGATGGCAAGGACAGTGGCTGCGCCGATAGCCTTGAGGGAAACGGCGGCGCTTAGGAGTGCTAGAATGGCCGAGTGAAGAAGTGCCGGAATGATTGGGAGGTTCTAGGGTGAGGGTTAGCAACTTGACGCATTACGGCATGACGTTAGAGTCTGTTTCTTACTAGTTGCGACTGAGATAGCTTGGTGTTGACATATGCGTTCTCTGGCGTCTCGGCCACCTGAAGAGTGATCTGAATCACACAGCGAGGATAGTCTCTCACAGGGATGAGCTGCCTAAGGGCGGCCTGTAAGATTGACTCGAGCTGCCTCTCGCGGGTTCCTATGATTAAGCGCATGAGAACGGGTTGTCTTGAAGCCGAAACCTGTCGGGGATCTTACCTCCTACACCCGCGGCGGGTCGGACAATGACATCCACGAGAGCCTCAAAGGCATTCTCGTCTCGCCGCTGAGCTTCGACGGGGCCGTTGACAGCGGCCACTATGGCATATCCTCCATAAGAAAAGGTCGCAGAACCATCAGCCTTGGGCAAATGCGATAGCTCTGCAGTTGGTTCAGCAGAGGGGGCCATTGTCGTTGGTGTTGATACGGTACCTAGTTAGAACCAAGTCGGGAAAATTTCCTGAGGCTCTCAAGAACCTTGTCTGGATGAGCTCTAGGTACCTAACGTTAGTTACTCCCCGCGCTGTAGTTAGCGGTGCGAAGTGGGCAAGGGTGCCAGAAAAGATTGAACAGTGGGGCTAGCTTGATAATGCACTAACACAGCTTCGGTCCTCGAGTCACATGTTCTTGTGTCTGGCTTTTTTTCTTCGCCACCTTCTAGTGGGGTTCAATGGTGGCTGTTGATGACATACAGCCTCCCTCTCGCGAGGTCCCTGAAGCTGCAAGCCTCCAACCTACCTTTACATCCATCCTATTAATCTGGAAAACGTCTACGCCATGACTTCGCAAGCTCCTTCTCAGACTGCGCCTGCTCAAGGCGCGGCACCCTCGATTCCAAACCTCAAAGATCGGCTACCCAAACTCGAACCGCGAAGGCGACGTCAAACGCCAGGGAATCCAACTCCCATCCCCGAGACGCCCGCCCTGCCCGCGCCTCCCGACACGTCCAGCTGGACCTACAAGACACCGTCACGGAGGATTTTGTCAAGACAAGATCATGACATTTTCTTGTCCTCGCCGACATACAAGCTCATCACGGGATGGGTCTTTGGTCTTGCAGAGTCTGTGGTCGACGTTCCCAACTCGTCCGTCCGTGACAGCGATCTCAGCAGCCCTATCAAGACCATTTTGAGCATCCTCGACGAGGCAGAGCAGCTGGTAGCCAAATCACCACCAAACGAACAAGGCGGATCACGTTTCGGAAACAAGGCGTTCCGTGGATTCCTCGACCTTGCGGAGAAGAACAGCCCGGCCTGGCACCGACAGCTTGGCCTGGAGAACGACGCCGCCATCGCCGAACTCTCGACTTATTTCTGCCAATCTTTTGGCAATGGCAACCGTATCGACTATGGCTCTGGACACGAGCTCAACTTTATGATATGGCTCCTTTGTCTTTACCAGCTCGGGTTGTTGCAGAGATCCGACTTCAAGCCTCTGGTCTTGCGAGTCTTTGTACGCTATCTCGCTGTGATGCGTATTGTTCAGATGACCTACTATTTGGAACCGGCGGGATCTCATGGAGTCTGGGGACTCGACGATTATCAGTTCCTCCCGTTTCTGTTTGGTGCGTCACAACTGCTGCACCACCCATACATCACCCCACGCGCCATCCACCAGGATCTCACCTTGGAGGAGTTTGGCGAGGAATACATGTACCTGGGTCAGGTCAGCTTCGTAAACAGTACAAAGACTGTCAAGGGCCTGCGGTGGCACAGCCCCATGCTTGACGACATCTCGTCGGCAAAGTCGTGGACAAAGATCGACGGAGGAATGCGTCGCATGTTTGTCGCCGAGGTACTAGGTAAGCTGCCCGTGATGCAGCATTTCCTCTTTGGGTCATTGGTGCCAGCGGCCGACGGCATGAGCGAGGAAGACGCGGCTGGCTTTGAAGAGGAGGAGGCCGAGCATGATCATTCTGGTCACAGTCATACTGGCCTGGCACACGATGGAACGGGTTGGGGCGACTGCTGTGGTATCAAGGTTCCAAGCAGTCTCGCGGCCGCTCAGGAGATGAAGAAGAGAGGCGCAGGCCAAGCCTTGCGGAGAATCCCCTTCGATTAAAGGCGTCTCCATGTATATTGGGACCACACTGCCAAGGTCTCGAACTTCTAGAAGCTCACATGACGCGACCCTGTAGGTATGTTATTTTACGTGCCACTCGTGTTCCTCGTGGTGGCGCTCTGTCTGGCGTGGACGGGCCTCAGCTCTGCCAACGGCAATTTGAGCCTGCATGACTGAGGATGATCAAGATGGATGCTAACCTACACAGAGACATCTCGACACGAGGCGGCCGCTCGCATATGAGACGACGTGAATGGAGGGTCGGCATTCGGCACTGTCTGGGCATTGAGTGGGCCGAAATAGAGTCGGCCGCTCCAAGCTAAAAGGAGCGTCGGTCGTATTGGCATCCTTGCCGCCTGGAAGGCTGAGCACTTTGAAACGCGATTTGGGCTGAATAAACTCGCCTGTTTAGCTTGATCTCCCCCGCTAACAAGAAGGCTGAGTTGTTGGACACGAGGGATTGACACCTACGGCGCTGGGACCATGGACCCGAACCGCATCCATGGCGTTGAATAGATGATGAGAATGACGATCCAAGTTTGTTTCGACCACTGGGACGTTTCAGACAACATGCCTATGGTGTTGGTGTTGCGCGTACTCTCGCTACAACACATGCTCCCACTCTTTGACCGGTTGCAGGGATCATGTTGTTCGTGTTTGTTTGATCAACGATAATTACTCGCCGAGGACACTGGCATATATCTTCTGATGCATGTCTCAACCTTTGTCGTATCCATCGGAACATATCCAGAAATTTCACTCGTTACATAACTACTTTGCCAAGAGACATACTTCTTCTGTCTCTTGTAAACTCATCATGGTCTTCTTTGACCTGCGAGCCTTTGCTCGCCAACTTCGTGCTCTCATTTACAAGAATCTTCTCGTTTCAGTTGTTAGACACCCCATCGGGTTCCTCCTCTCCGTCTACGGAATCCCTCTCGCTATTCTCGCCGTTCTCTGCTCCATCCCTTCGTTTCTCTCGTCCTCGAATGTATTCGGTGTCGCCTCTCCTGCCCCTGTCAAGACACTCCCTGAAACTATCCACGGCAAACTCGTCGTCGTGAAGCCGCCGCGGCTCGGCCCAGACGTGGACCATGTTGTCAACACCTTCACCAAGGGCATCGACAAGGAGAAGCTGCTGTTCCTCGACGACGAGTCCTACCTGACCACCGTGTGCCTCGCCAACCTGCGCGGAGTGAGCGACTGCCACGCTGCCGTCACCTTTATCGACTCGCCCCTGACCAACATCACCGTCAAGGATAGCCAGAGCGACCACCATACCTGGCAGTATGTGATTCGCGCGGACCCGGCTCGAGACGATACACACTTCAACGCCAAGGGGCACAAGAGCGATCAGGAGAACCTCTACCTTCCGCTTCAGCTCGCCATCAACAATGCCATCACCAACTCGACAGCCGTCCCAGAGGTGTTCATGTTCACGGCCGAGACACAGGAAGAACAGGACCTTCTACACCGGAAGAGTTCGGTCCAGCTCATCGGCCAGGTCTACGTCTTTGCCCTTTTTGCCTGCTACTTCTTCATCATATACCGCTTCACTGGTCTCATCACTGCGGAGCGAGAGTCTGGCATGTCGCAGTTGGTTGATGCTATGGGTGGAGGCAGCGCAGTTGCTGCTCGCGTACTCAGCTGGCTGGTCGTCTTTGACTTGCTGTGTCTTCCATGTTTCATCGCCTTTGGTGCTCTGTATGGACACCTTATGTTCCCGACCTCAAGCTTCGGTATGATCATTGGCTGGCAGATTCTTCTTGGTTTGGCCGTGAACAGTTCTACCGTCTTTGCTGCAGCCTTCTTCACCAAGTCCCGAGTCTCGGCCATCTATGTCATGGGAGCCTTTCTACTCCTCTCAGTCGCAGCTCAGATATACAGCTTTCAGCTCCACCCCAAGCCCCAGTTCATTGGGGCTCTCCTCCTGTCATTGTTCTTCCCCAGTTCGAACCATGTCTTCTTTACGCAGCAGATGTGCCTCTGGGAACTCAACAGTACAAGTGCCGTACTTGATAAGATCCCCCCTGAGGACGCTGGAATCAACTCTGAGTCCTACAACGTCACACAACAGATGATGCTTGGCTTCCTCGCTATACATATCATAGTATACCCCATCGGAGCTATACTGGTTGAGCATTTCATGCATGGCATCGACTTCCGCAAGAGGACATTTGCTAGGAACGCCGCAGCCGTGGAGGGGGTTGTCGCTGCCACCTTTGACCTCAAGAAGCGGTTCGTCCCCAACTTGCTGGAGCGAATGTTTTGCTGTGGAAAGCGACGTCCTGTTACTGCTGTTGATGGAGTCAGTATTCAGGGGCATCGGGGCCAGATTCTATGTCTTGTTGGGCCGAATGGATCTGGAAAGACGACTACTTTGCATATGATGTCTGGATTCACAACACCGACAGAGGGGTCTGTTCGACTTGATGCCCTCCCTTCACAGATTGGTCTCTGCCCCCAGCGGAACACTCTCTGGGAGGAGCTCACTGTCGCGGAACATGTGCGACTATGGAACCAGATCAAGGCAGGACGCGAGTCATCGACGGAGCTCGACGAGCTCATCAAGGCCTGTGATTTGGGTCTCAAGCGTAACAGCTTGGCTGGAACCCTCAGTGGAGGCCAGAAGCGCAAACTCCAGCTTGCCTGCATGTTTGTTGGTGACTCTTCTGTGTGCCTTATTGACGAGTGTACATCTGGCTTGGATCCTCTATCGCGCCGAGTCATCTGGGAGATTCTACTTCAGCAACGGTCTAAGCGGAGCATCATCTTTACCACGCATTTCCTCGACGAGGTGGATGTCCTTGCTGACCACATTGTCATCCTGTCCAAGGGCAAAGTGAGATGTCAGGGAGCTGCCGCAGAGCTGAAGAATCTTCATGGGGGTGGATATAGGGTTCTCGCGCCTGCTTCTGCCCTTAGACTCGACCTCCAGTATCCCACGACAATGCACCAAGACCACATCATCTACACAACCCCTGATTCTCGTTCTGCTGCCGAGCTCTGCTCGTTTCTGGACTCTAGGGGAGTCACGGATGTCTCCATCTCTGGTCCTCAGGTCGAGGATGTCTTCCTTCGCGTGGCAGACGAGCCAGAGCTTGAACTCACCAAGAGCCGCGTCGCAGCGTCCGAATCCGGGTTTGAGATGACCCCTGGAGAGGTCACCAGCTTCTGGGCTCAGGTCAGGATCTTGTTCCGGAAACGATTCACTGTTCTCAGGAGGTTCTGGTGGCCGTATCTCTATGTCTTGGCTCTTCCTCTCATCATCACGCCTCAGTTCAAGAATCTCCTCATAGAGTACAAGCAGCCCTCTTGCGCCACGATCAAGCCGGAGCTCAACCCCCCTCAAGCGCCTACCCTTTCTTGGACACAGAACTGCGTCGACTATGGCTGTGACACTCTCGCCTTGGCTCCTCCCTCTGCGAACAAGACATTGTACAATATTGTCAAGGAGGGGTTTTATGAGGTTGAGGAGGTGAACCCTGATCTCTACGAAGGATTCCCAGTTCTCCTCAAGGACCGAAAAGCGTTCACCGACTACATCGCTGAGCATAGATATGCCGGGCCAGGTGGCTTGTATATGGGATCTGGAGATGAATCTCCCGTGATTGCTTACCGGCTGAATACCTTTGGAAATCCCAGTGCCCCGATGTTGATGAACCTATGGAGTCAGATGACATCCAACGTAGAGATCATCGCTTCTCAACAAGGCTTTGCTGAGACTCGCCGTGTAAGTTTGCCATGATTATTCTTGGATCAACATGTGCTAACTGAAGAATAGTCTGCCAACAATATTGGTGTTGTCTATGTCATCTTCTTCACCTTGCTACAGACCATCTATCCTGCCGCCTTTGTTCTATACCCAGCCATCGAAAAGGCTCGCAAGGTTCGAGCTCTGGAATACGCCAATGGAGTCCGACGAGGTCCCCTCTGGGTGGCATACGGCATGTTTGACTTTATCTTTGTCCTGGCGATATCCGCGGGTGTCACAGCTACCATAAGCACCCAGTTGGCCTGGAACGGGCCAATCTGGATAATGCTGCCCATCCTGGCGCTGTATGGTCTGGCAGCAATTCTCCTGGGTTATGTCATTTCTCATTTCGTCTCTGGACCGCTCAAGTCCTTTCTGGCCATGGCTGGAGTGAGTGTGCTGATGTATGGCATTGCCGCTATTTCCTTTGCTGTAAGTCTCCTGAATACCAAGTGCTCATACCAATACTGATGACAGCAGGTTGGTTCTGGATACTCTGATGCGGCTCAGATGGATAAACTGACGCTTGGTATCGCATTTGGCGTGTATCTCATCTTGCCCATTGGCAACGTCTTCAGGGCGATGCTCATTGGCCTCAACGTTCTCGAGGTAGGCTGCAAAGACGGTGAACCTACGCCTCCAGCATCGATCTACGGCTACGGCGGCCCAATTCTCTATCTCGTCCTTCAGATCATTATCCTGCTCCTCGTCATTATTTGGATCGAAGGTGGCATTGCTCTGTTCCGTCGAAAAGGGGGTCGATCCACCTCACCCTTTGACTCAGAGAAAGACGCTCGTTCTGCGGTCAGCGATGAAGTCAAGGCCGAGGCGCTCCGAGTGCAAGATTCAGATTCGGATCTTCTTCGAGCTCTTCACTTAAGCAAGACCTTTGGTTCCAACAAAGCCGTCGATGATGTGAGCTTTGGCTTGCCTCAGAGCGATGTCATGGCATTGATTGGTCCTAATGGCGCTGGCAAGTCGACTCTTGTCAATCTGATTCAGTCTGAGCTTTCTGCGGATGCTGGAAAGGTCCTGCTTCGTGGGGAAGACGCGAGAACTCGCTCTGCGCAGAAGTATCTTGGAGGTATGCACAAACAGAGCAATCACTCTTGATCAAGCCAAAGTTAATCAGTGTCACAGTGTGCCCGCAGTACGATGCTCTCGATCTCATGAGCACTCAAGACCATCTCTCCTTTTACGCCCGTATCAAGGGCATCAGGGATGTCAGGGGCAACGTCAACCACGTCATGAAGCGACTCAACCTGACCCCCCATGCCCACACGCTTGCCTCTAAGCTCTCGGGAGGAAACAAGAGAAAGCTCAGCCTTGCTATCGCGCTGATGGGCAAGCCTCCCGTTCTGGTCCTGGATGAGCCCACGTCTGCAATGGATGCCGTTGCCAAGCGAGCCTTCTGGAAGATTATCCAAGAGATTACTCCTAACCGATCCTTGCTCCTCACTGTATGTACCACTCTTGCATCTTATATAAGTCCACCTTGCTAACACCTTCACAGACGCACAGCATGGAAGAAGCTGATACCCTGGCCACCCGCACCGCCATCATCTCTAGGCGCCTCCTCGCCGTCGGTACCACCCAGGCTCTGAGGAAGCGCTACAGCAACGTCTACTACGTGAGTCTGCTCCTGAAGACGGCGCCAACCTCCACCGTAGAAGAGATGGAGCGAGTACGGAGCTGGGTCCTGGCCGCGCTGCCTGGCGCCCAGCTGGAACGAGACATGCTCGGCGGTCAAGTTCGCTTCACTATCCCCGGCGCAAGTCCCGTTGCCCGGGTTATCGAGTTACTGGAGCGTTCCAAGGACGAGGTCGGTGTTGAGTATTATTCTATAGGTGGAGCCACACTCGAGCGTGTGTTTCTGAGTGTTGTGAGGGAGAATAATGTCCAGGAAGAGGACGGTGTTGAAAAGGGCCGTTTCTGGAGATTGCTGGGACTGAAATAGGGTTTCTAAACTCGGATCATCTGTTTTATTTCATATGTCATTTACCCACAATCATTCATTTGTACCTTAAACCCGCATATGAGTCAAGACATTCTGATCTTGGTGAGAACTTCGGACATTGGCGTGTTTAAGACATGATTCGCATGTTGATCTGGCAACCACTATGATTAGACTGACCACAGAAGAGACCGGACAACGTGATGACTGTCTTGAAAGACATCGTCAATTCAGCTGGGCACAAAGGGCTATTCCCTCGGCCATGATGCATTGAGCATCCACATTTGTTCATCCATACATTGCCACTTGATGGCTGATAAATCACACAATGCCGCTGATCTTCCCTTGAGGTAGGTACATAAACATATCCGTCGTAGTGCCCTGTTGCACTTTTATCATACCATCCGTCCCTCCCATCCGGCATCCATAAATAGCCGGTCAAAAACAATCCGTGACGCCCCTCCATGGCTGTTGTGAATCATTAGATTGAAAACTGACTTTAGGCCGCCCTTGAGGTATCTTGCGTATAAACGATGAAGAGAAACAACCGTTGACGAGTAATATTGGGCTCAGTTAAGGCCCGCCTGAATAAGAAACAAAAGAAATAGTCGTGTAAACATGGTTCGGAATGGTTCGTGATTCATGTTTGGTCTTAAAGAACTCCCAGCCTCTGCTTCGGCATCGGCCCCGTCTCTTCCGAGTGGTGAGACCTGTGTTGAGGCTGGCGAAGTCGGTTCGCGACGTGGGTATCAATAAGCATTTCCACGAGTGCTTCGGCATCCTTGTGGATGCTCACGAGCTCAGCAGGGCTAGAACTGAGGCCGGCCATGCTTCCGTCAACCCGAGGTGTGCGATACGCGGCGAAGACGATGCCACGGTCTGTCTTCATGGACTGAGCCGAAGAGGCTGAGTGTCGAGAGATGTCGGATTCCGCTCGTGAGTACTCGCCCGTGTAAAAGGCGCAGGCAAATCCGCGGGCGAATTCATCGTCCCGAATCTCTGTAGGTCGGTACTCTGTCCAGCCTGGAGTGCGCAGGATCTTGCCATGTGCGGAAGAGCAAATTTGGAACGGGGATTTGACGTTCTCCAGGCCATAAGCGGCGAGAAGACGACCAGCCATGGTCTTTGATTGCTTGCCCGACGACAAAGGGTTAAAAGAATTCGCATCACGATCCGAGTCACAGGTTCGAGATCGAGCGTGGCCAGGCCAGAGGTTGACAACATAGACGAAATCAAAGTTGTAGCGGTTGGCGATCCTCGCGGCTTCAAACGCGGCAGCTGTGGCAGGCTTGCTGGCGTAAGGAGGTGTTAGGGTGAGAAGAGATTGACGAGGAGAATCGATGGTAGAAGGGGCCGTCGAGGAAGTTGGACTATCATCTAGGTCTTCGAGGCCCTCAGGGCCCGACTCGGCAATGTCATCGTCGCTCAAGTTCAGAAACTCGTGAAAGTCAGGCTCTCGCAATGTGGAGCTGCTAAGGGAGAGTCTGCTGGTTGAAGGTGCCAGGCTCGACTGACTGGCACTTCTTCGAAGCGATTGCTGATCCAGGGATTCAGCTAGCTGGCGACGAATGTCCTTGTAGACGGCCTTGTTGAGAAAATCAATTGACTTGGACCCTTTGAGTTGTGAGTCTGGAATTGGGCGAAGCTCTGGGGAAGTGTCCGGGGTGGGAGGTTTCCTTTGCGGGAGCGCTGGAAGCTCCTTGTTGAGGAAATGTCGAGGGCCACGGATGTCATCATCATCGAGGTCTGATGAGGGAGGGGTGTCGAATCTGGAGACACCATCATCGCGCTTGTTCAAAGATCGGGGCCGAAAGCTGCGCTCGCTGGGTGCCTCAATAGATGACTTGGGCTCACAAGTAGAGATAGTAGATGTTTCCCCACTATGGGTGGGAGGACGGGGGAACTGGTAGACATCGAAGCCATCCAGAAAGGAATCCGTTTCCGTGGGCATGAATGTAGTTTTGAGAGGGGAGTATTGAGCCTGGGATGAGTTTGAGGATCGCGTCGGACTCTGCGCGTTGCTGAAGTCCATCCGCTGAGGGGAGATAGGAGTCGGGAAAGAAGGAACTCTGCTAGCTGGCTGCTTTCTCACCTCCTCACGAGCAGCCATTCTACTCGTCTTGGGGCGGATAAAGGAAGGTGAGGGGAACTGAGGTATAGTGGGAGAGGCAACAGCTTGAGCCATAGGCTCAACTTGATCAGCTGAAGCAGCCGGTGTCTTCTTCTTGGCGAAGAACCGCTCAAGGCGGTCGAAGCCGTTGGCCATATTGGACTGTGTTCAATGAACGAGAAAGACGAGGTTGTGCAGAGTGCCTGGGTGAGATGGTGTTAGCGAGGTGAATGAAAGCCGAGGGCTGGCCTCGTGCTTGGAGGTGCACGAAGAAAAGGCTTTGCATTACAACGTACCAGTGAGAGGCGATAGAGTGTTGTGAGCGGTGGGAGAAAGAGGTTCAAGGTGAGATGTAAGTGAATGCCACGTTTGAAGTGAATCAGAGCCACTCGCGGTGGAAATTTGGTGTTTGGCGAGATCAGGGAAGAATGGTCGAGACTGGAATTCAAACGAAATCGCACCAGATATCTCAGAGTCCGGGAGTGGCTGTATCAAACAGCAGCGAGAGGAGGGTACCAGATAGAGCAGTTCATCACCACGATGGCGTCAAGGAGGGATGCGCCTAACTCCTGACGAGCTGTTGAGTAGCTGTTCGTTGCACGATACGACAACGGGTGGCCTCGAGGGGCGCCCTTCGAAGATGCCTAGGTCTGCTCCTTTGGGCAGTATCTCGCGGGTATGACGTTGTTGTGTTGTGTCGTGTTGCTCTGCGCTTGCCTCTTTCGCTTTGAAGCTGCCGTGTGGTGTAAATGCCCTGAGCCCTATGCCCACTGCTGTGTGCGAAGTCGTGCTTCCAGTCCGCTTTGCAACCGATATCGAGGTTCAGATGCTAAGTTGAAAGTGAGAAAGGGAGTGGAGTGTATGTGTGCGAGGTGTGCAAGCAGAGGAATGGAGGAGGAGAAGTGAGGGTTGGTTGCACGGCAGGCACAATGAAGGCGAGTAATGGAAGGGAAGGAAGGTTGGTGTGTGGTTGCACGGGGCAGAAGCTGCTCAAATCGGGAGGCGTTCTGTCACTGCCAGGCAAGTGCCACTCTCACTGCGACTGCCGATGTCAAGCAAGTGAAAAGCTGAAAATTCGGAAGGAGCGAGAAGAAACAATGTATGCTCTACAGGCCAAAATCCTTCTCTTTCTTTTCATCATTCATTACCTTCAAACATGCTGGGGCTCAAGGGAGACTTTAAGCATCGTCCAGCAAGGAATGCCCACCTCCCAGCGCCGAGACGTTGGAGGAGGATCAGTGGCTTGCTGCGGGAGCAGGGATAACGGTGCCCTAGTAAGTCCCACTTCGCACGGGTTTAGCACGCCCAGAGCTAACGCCCTCACTCTCTCCCCTCCACTCCTCTCCTCTCAATGGAGCTGGAGTGCTCACTCCCTTGGTCACCTCCTCCCTGGAAACGCTAACACCCCCAGCACCCTCCACGGCACCCTGGCGAGTCTAGCCAACCCTGGATCCCCACGATGCGTCACAGCTGGGTGCACTGATTTGGATGTCTTTTCTTTCTTTTGCTTCTGGGGAGAAAGAGAGATAGCAACAGTGAGACATGCGCAAGAGACATGCAAGCGTCCCAGCGCCACGCCGGATACCCTCACGCCAGCTACCTACCTAAATGGCTTCCGGGCTTTACATGCATCTCTGTGTCAGTGGCCAGGTGAGGAAGCTGATGGAACCTTGCTCGCACTTGAGTAAACAGAACAACAGCCGACAAGTATTCTGTCTCCTCTTTGGGGGAGGAGATGAGAGGGGGGATGTGCGGCGCGTTAGAAAGTCAGCTCTTGGCAGGTCAAGACACGGTTTGCCCGCTGATGCTCGTCTTTGTTTCCCTCTAACCCTGCCTCCTTCTTGACCCTTGTCCCCTCTCTATTCCTCCCTCTACAAAGTTAATTATGTGCGCAGTAAACAAGGCGACCACCCATCGAGCCATCCATCTCGTCGATCGGGGCCTTGCCATGCAAATGCATCACTTCTCGGATCTTACTACTCCGGATGGGGATCTGATATCACAGGCGGCGCCCAGCTAGCTACCCAACTATCGCCTCCTTAGATGCAGGGAGTACGGCTCGCTGGCCCCTCCCCGAAGTGGCCAGCCCGTGGCTTGTTTTCTCCCCACGATTCCCCCCTAGCTACCGGCGGATGGCTTGCTTTTTGCATCCGTTACACCATCTCGGCTCGTGGCTGTGGTCGCTGAAGTGGGCGTTCGGGATGGGCTGGCCTTCGGAACACCCGTTAGCAGGTCGTCCTATTAGCGCTGGCTGTGCCATGATTCGATTCATTCGCGACCAACTGTCACTCGCATGCCTGTGGTTCAGGTTGCAGCCTTCCAAGCATTCCGATTCAAGAGGGCAGCGTGTCAACTTGGCCATCAGAATCTAACTTTCATTGACAACCTATTCGGCTGCCATTATTACTCGCAGCCTCTCAATGAGCCATCCTTTAAGGAGACGGCGATCCTTTGGCCCCAAACATCAACTAGGGCCGCAACTCAAAGGCCGGGCCGTTCGTTTCCCATGTCTTCGATTGCTCTCGAACCCTCCGAGATTGTTAGAAAGACCATGGCTGTCGTGTCCAGGGAAAAAGCAATCCCGACGCGTGCTACGACGAACTTTCCAGGGCTCTGTACCCATGGGCTAGTTCCTTTCCCTTCTTGATTCCCCAGTGTCTGCTTTTGGCGGCGCCGGGTGCGGCTCTGGGCCTTGCCTAGACCCATAGCGACCCTGGACGACTGACTTCTCGGTCCTTGTTTGCTGTCGCTCACCTTTCTCAAACAAGAGGCGCTGCTGGCGAGACATTGCTGTTAATGACGGCGGAGGCCCTTGGCTCAGCAGCTCCACCACAGTGAGGCAGTGAGAAGTTACCAATGTTCAGAATTCAACCTCGCTGGAAAACCCATGATGCAAGGCCTCGGGAGAGATATCTGGCCTCTGATGGTTGTGCCAAATGCCAAGTGGATTGAGCCAGGATGCGAAATTCAGCGGCGCGTCTTGTAACAGGCGCCGGTTCTTAAGACCCCCACTCAAACTGCGAGAGAGCTGTCATTTTCAGTACTCACCTAGGGTTTGAAAACTTTGATCAAATTGATCTAGGCATACCGGAATACCGTGGTCTTGTTCCTCGGTTTTTGATGGAGCTTCAAGCTTTGACCTCGTGTCGGAAGATACCAGTCACAACGTCGAGTCCATGAAATCAGGGACTTCGCACCTCGCCTCGTGCTAGACAAGCAGCCGCGTTCATGCAGCCAAGAGGATGATGGGATGGCCATCATTTGCTGGTTCGTCATGTCAAGCTCGTCTTTGCCTCCTTCAACCCGGCCGTCCCAGCGTCCCGGGCGCACAGGCACTACCCGAAGCTTTAGCTACAGTCCCTACTGTACACACGGGCAGAAGACGGCTTGCTTGCCACTATCTCCTGCGAACCGTCACGTATCGATGCGCCATGATCGCACACACACCTTCGGCCCGTGTCTCAAGGAGGACTTCTAGTATCCGATGGCGACTTGAGGGAGCGTCCCGTCAGATATCTGGCCTGGGGAGGGCGGCCTGTCAACTTGGGTTCAGCGAACTTGGTATCGAGACTGAAAGTGAGAGGCTCAACGCATCCAGTCCCCAGACTCTCCAATCGCTGCAGTTACAGTCAAGCCGAATATTGCCCGGTATCAATCTCGGTGATGACGGCACAGTCCTTGTTTTGGATGTTATACGAGCACAACGACTCCCGGAAAACAAGACAAACTGGCTATTGTCTGATTACCTCTTGCTCTTCCCGACTCTCCTGTTGTACGGTTCATGGTACGGATATCCGATGCTGAACTGGATTGAAACACGGGTCCGAGTCAGTGGAACAGATGGGCCAATGAGCCCGAGACGACTCCCGATTCACTGAGGTCATGAATAGTTGCTGTACCGCACCGAGACGGTTCGCGGTGCATGGCCCGTCGGTTGGTGCTTGGTGCTTACGCGCAAAAGCACCCTGTCTCCTCCAGCACGACTCGCGGTGTTGGGCAACATGGGGATGAGATGGTCCCTTTGGCCCCGGTCTCTTCCCTCCACTAGACCCTTGGAGGGTGGGGAGCATATTGCTTCTTTTGTCCCTCTCATCTCTGTTCATTGGCTCCCCTCGGTGGCAGAGTGCATGGGACTCCCCCGCTCGCCCGCTGCTCACCTTGACCTAGGACCAGGCATTTTCCCTCTCAAGTTGCGTGGGCATCACTATCCATCCTGCCCTCTTCCCGTCGACTGGCCTTCAGACTATATTGCAGCTGCCGACATAACCAGATTTGTGCAGGTATTCTCAGCTCATGATGCAGGAAGGAATGCAGAAGTCGTGAGTTTTGCTCCTGGCGGCATTCTCCGAGTCTCTCCCAAGGTCATCCATCGGCACGCAGCAGATGAAGAGTCATTAGCCGACGACTTGGCCAGGGCATTTTTCATGTCCAGCTGAAGAGGGCACATTTCTCGAGCCAAGGTGCTGTTGGTCTCTGGCGTCAAGGTTCACACGTTTCTCTGTCAGATCCGCAGTCAGATCTCACATAACATTTACATTGCCTTCTGTCTCTTCCAGGCTTCCGAAAGTTGGTCCTGATCAATCAGGGATCTCGGTTGATGGGCGAGAAGTTGGCGGCCCCACCGATGACATCTCGTGTCGGATCGATTACTGACAGAATTCCCCCTTGCTTTTTTGGTCGTACAAGCACTGAATCGCTCACACGCACAAGAAGAAAAAAAGACGCCCTCCAGCTGTGAAAGGAAATGCTCGTTGTCTCACTCCAGGACTTGCTGCTTACGCATTGCTCGTCCACGAGTGGCGACAGGGGAGGGGAGGCGCGATATGCACAGCATCCATCCGAGTGGCCATCTCGTTCCCTTTTTGGTCTTCCCTACCTTCGATCTTGACTAGTTCCGCCCACCAGGGAAAGGCCATTGCCGAGTGGTATCGGGCTCGTTGATGCAACGACATCTCGAGCAGTCAAATCGAATTTTCACGTCACATTCGGACTGGGGAACCGGCTGTATTTGGACATTGTTGAGCAGCCACCGGTCATGGCACTGCCTATTACCCTTGACCAACCGACATTGCAATATCTTTCTCGTCAGTCTCGAGGCTGCCAGGTGGCTTCGGTTACCTTCCTCTTGGCTGAATGAGAATGCTACTCTCCATCCTCGCCGACCTGGCGCCTTGTCACACCGAGGATGCGCCCCTTGGAACTTGACATCTCCTCCCGGTTGTCAAACTCACCCAGAGGCTCGCCGCTGCCTGCCGTGGAACTTGAGCACAAGACATAGCAAACGCCATTTCCCTATGCCTTCTGCGAGAATGTTCAGCTACGGGTGGTAGGAAGATGTGCGCACGTAATGTGCTCATGACCAGTACAGCAGGCCGAGCCGAGATACTGGCTTCAATGGGTCGAAGGGGAGCTGCCATCTGCGAACAGATGCATCTACTGCCCCAGCTGTCGGCACCGGCTTTGCTCGACATCTCACAGGGGGGCGATGGACGCGAAAATCACTTGATGCTGCATACGGAGCACTTGCTGAGTCGGTCACTGCGGAATGAGAATTTCGACAACAAGGACTCATCCTGCGACCGAGGGAAGACTGACCGAGAAGAGGCAGGACCAATCTCGATATCTCTCACCTTGACGATGCGTCACATCGAGTCTGCTATTTTGTGTTCACCTTCGAACAAACCACTTTTGGCGCCCCCTACGGCAACCTGCAGGAGTGACACTATCCTGGCAACTGCTTTCAGCTCTGTCTTGCTGAATACCGCTACCTCGTTCGCTCTCTGGCGTGCCTCATTGGTGGTCTTGTGTCTGACGAGCACGACGGGGGCTGTCTGCAACTCAAAGACATTGTGCTGGATCTTGCGACAGGCTTCCCCATCAGCATGAGGACGATCAACATCCGGACGGGCACTGAATCGATCACAGGTCAGAGGATAAGATCGGATCGAGGGCCCAAGATCTGGCCTCGGGAGCGAATTGACCCTTGTCGGCGCAGCTGCATACGAAGCGGAGAGTGCCAGACAGGGTCAAGATATATCAGATTTGGGAACGTCATGGACTGCATTGGGCAGGGCAAGGTGCAGAAGGAGAAGAGAGCTGGTTGGAGGAAGGAGGAAGTTGTTTCTGTCGAGGTGAGCGTCCATGTGCTCAGATTCGCCTCGTGGAAAAATTTCTCGTCTGCATATGATCCAACGTGTCTCGTCAACGGCAGCAGGGAGCAGGCAGGACGGAAGTCGATATCTGCATGAAGCTCAACAAGTCTCGCCCTTGTTCAGAGACAGATGGTTTGCCGGCGCTCCCCTTGCCTCATGCACATGCTTCCAGCATTGTCGACGGCCGTCAGACGTATGGTATCTTGCTCAGTCTTGATCCCTCGCATAGGCAGCCATCGTCTGGACCCAACAATCTCCACCGTCGACGGCCACAACCAGCCCCCGTTGATTATTGCTTGCACGCCACGCGCCAAGCCAGCCGCCGTTGGCCACGCGATATGGACCGACCATGCGAGGCGGAAACGGCAACGCCCACGCCCTTGCAACGCCCATGCTCATCATGCTTGTTGCTGTATGCCCTGCGCATGGCCACGCGGAGTGTATGTATGGGTAGTGTGGTCTCTTCTTGTTCTCTCTCTCCGCCACAGGTTGATTGGGATACGCAATGCCTCGCATACAAGGTGCATATCCTTGTCTCTTGTTGTTGTCGCGCAGCGCAGTGGTAGTCGGGACGACTGGTCTGCAGCATCACCGCCGCAGGAACCCGAAGCGCCACTGATGGTCTCTGCAGAAGAGACTGCACTGCAGAGGCACACTCTACTCTGTACGCATCATGTCATGTTTGACGGCTCGTCTGCCATCCTGACTGGCCTCCCCTTCTGCAAGAGTTGCGGTTTTTTTTTCTCGAGGTTTTTTATCTTACAAGGGTTCCCGTGGGTCTCGTCTCGCTCGCATTGAGGCCGGCTGGTTAGCCTACCGTATCTGCATCTGCATGCCAACCAACGGCTTCTTCAAGCCCTACAATGGGCTTTTGAGCACAGAATCGCATCGAGTGCAAATGCCGATTACGTTTTCGTCGATGGATGGAGCCGTTGGAAAGCCTCTTTGTTCCCTTTTGGCACACCCGGACTGGCCAGCCAAGTCGTGCATGTCATAGGGCTTTGCTGATCTTCAAGGGTGCCCCCGTTTGGCTCGTTTCTGATTTCTCCCAGGTACCGCCCTTTCCGAGCGAGGAATCTTTTACAACACGGCATAGGTTGTAGACGTGAAGAAAGCCAAGCGTACCAGTCCATCTGCCGAGCCTTGTCGCGTGGAAACGGCGTCCAGAAGCCCGATGGGCCGAGTTTGACCAGATGGCGTCGTCTAGGTAGCCATGTGCCAACAGAGAGGGTTGGCTACTTGCTCTCTCTTTGTTGTTGGTCAACTGCCATGATTCGTCGTCACATCACATCAAAGAGCAAGCCGTTGGGCCTTGGACAAATCGAGGATAGCCTGTGACATGTTTGCCTATCATGTCTTCGTAGCTCCTTTATGTGTGTCTATAGTCTCGACGAATCTGTCTCCTCGTCTTCTTCCCCAAAGATGTTGAGGAATGCAACGTGCACCTCTTCAGTCAAGTCACTGGCCTGGAGACTGCGGCCCTTCTTAGCAAAGGCTAGACGAGAACACTCCTATTGATGGTGAGCATGTGATTCTTCAATGCGGCGCTGACAGATGCATCCAGTTCAGGAGCCGGGTCCCTCTCGAAACAAAGAAAAGGAGATGAACCTACTCTTGTAATGGCGGCACCACCAAAAGCTGCCAGCCCAACCAGTTCATGCTCGCCGAGAGCATTCTGGCCTACATCCCAAAGACGGTCAAGGTATGCCTTCCTCCACCCCAAGAAGGTTGCAATGGATCCCGTCAGGGTATCTCCCTGTCCACCACTTCTCTTCCTACCACCCTGGAGATCGACCGTAAGGGTTGTCTCGCCGTTGGAGATGTAGTCCTTGGCGCCCTTCTGAATAACCGTTACGCCCTCGAGCGTCTTGGCTAGAGCCTCAACCCGCGCCGTCTCGCTCGCATCCTCGCCGACGTCGACCTTGAGCGCCTCGCACAGCTTGGCAAACTCGACGACGTTGGGCGTCAGCACCGCGCCATCATAACCTCTCACCAGGCCCGGGTCCTTCTGCACCAGTATCAGAGCATCGGCATCCAGCACGACGGGTGTACCTCGATTGCGCGCGGCGCGGATGACGCGTGCTACGGTAGCATGCATCAATGGATCGCGGCCGAGGCCGGGCCCGACGACGAGGACGTGCAGCCGCGGGAGCAGGTCGATGATCTGCGCCGATATGTGCTCTGGGTCGGAGTCTGGGTCCTTGGATGTGTCCCGGGTCGCCGGGTCTTGGTTCAGGTTCGGAGCCGGGCTCTGACGCATCAGAGGATGGACCATGAGGTTCGGCGAGTATGACTTGATGACGGTCGCTGCTGCGGGCGTGCAAATGACGTGGGACTGCGAGAAACATTGGTTAGCCAAGTTGTGTATCCCAGGGTTGAGGACCTGCTACTCGCCATATCGCATCCTAGTCTTGCGCTCGCCATTGCTGAAAAGTACGGCGCACCCGTGTAGTTCTCGCTACCTCCTATGACGGCCACTCGGCCCAGCTGGCCTGCTCAGATCAGTCAGTCCACGCCGGCTGAGCCGCGAAGGTACGAACCCTTGTGGAATGATTCCAGCATCGGTGGGACGATGCGCCGCACCTTGGCCAAGACATTTTTCGTAGCGGCAGACATGTTGAGGTCCTCGGTAGACATTGCAGGATCTAGCAGTCGGTGATTTGTGTTGGAGAGAGGTCAAGTTGGAGTCGTTCGTTACGAAGGTGGGGGAAGATCCAATTGGGATGGTTGCAGTCGGATCAGAGGATGGGCACAATCGAAACTTGCAAGGCAATCAATTGGTGCTTCCTTTGAGAAATGGTCAAGTTTATCATGTCTCGAGATCAATCGATGCTGAGCCTGTTTTTAACGACTTGACAATTCATGATGTCACTGTTGCGAGCTTCAACAAGCTCCCACTTCCACGTGGATTAAGAGCTCTACCCAAGAACGGCAAAGCACGTCTAACTCGTCTGGTTAGGATTTCAGGATGAACCGACTTGTATAAAAATGCCAAAATAATAGGCCATGTTTTTCATAATTTTATTTAGATTATTTGCAAGTTTTATCTCATCTTCATGCATATCATCCCGAGGGTGCCTAGGGTAGGTATGCTCGCACTTTGGCCCAGGTCCGAGATCCATCGCTCCCCGTCGCTCAACTTCTTCCGCTTCCTACCACCAGCGTCTATCACCAAAGTTTGGGCGGTATATGCCCTTCTATTCGAGAAACCTGTATTCTTAGCAAAGTTGTACGTGGGCTCTATCGACAGTATGTCTGTTGAGGTGTTGCAGCGGTGTTTTGTTGCGTGGGGGTGAGGGCGACCCGAGGATATTGAGCAAGCCCGGGGTAAAAGTGAGTGGTGCCCGAGAGCAGATCTAGTTGAACGCCTCTTCTTCCCCGAGTGCAGTCTTCTAGATCGGACAGACATACAACTCAGGAGCATCCACGCCAATGGTACACCAGGTATGACCATCGACCAGATCGCGGAGCTCCTCGGCGGTCTACATGTTGCGCTTGCGGTGCCTCAAGAGATGATGAAGGGGAGAAGATGATCCATGATGTCAATGTTGAGAGAGCTTCAAGCTCCCATGCAGGTTAAGAGCTAAACCCAGCTAACAACAGAACAACAGAACACATACACTTACTCCTCTAAGGCTATGACTTGATAATAAACAAATTTACATAAAATACTCAGAAATAGGCAATATGTTCATAATCTTATGTGGATTATCTACCAATTCTACTACATCTTGATCATTCTCCATAATCATCCTTAGACGAAGATTTTCTCCGAGGTCGCTCCCCCACACAAAACACCACTACTGCAACAGCTCAACAGACACATTCAACGCCAGTCTCACTTGGGAATAGGCGGCAGGAACAGTATTTAGGAAAGTTGGAACAAAAGGAATCGAGGGCGTTCATTGAGTTTTGTGCTCTATTTTACAAGTGGCAATACGACGGGTGAATCTCCCTCAACTCATCCCGCCGCTCCTATCAGGCGCGACCCCTCGACTATTCCCTCCGCCTCAAGAGAGAAAACACGACTACAGTTATTCGGTATAGATAGCGACATCCCCAAAAGCCCCCGTTCTTCTCCGCGCAAGATGCTTTTGATTATATTTAACCCAGGAAGCTCTTGACGAATGTCTGGACGACGTCACGGAGCTTGGCCTCGGTCTCCTTGGACAGGGCACCCTCCTTGTCAATGGTGGCAATGAGGTCGGCCTCGTTGGTCTTGAGGTGGGCAAGGAAGTCAGACTCCCACTGGAGGATCTTGCCGACGGGAACGTTGTCAAGGTAACCGTTGACACCGGCGAAGATGAGGGGAACCATCTCGTTGACGGCCATGGGGGAGTACTGCTTCTGCTTGAGGAGCTCGGTGAGCTGTAGAGTGATTAGTATCTGTTTTCTTCTGGAACAATAGATTCAACTTACACGCTCACCACGGCTCAGAGTCTGCTTGGTGGCGGCATCAAGATCGGAACCGAACTGGGCGAAAGCAGCGACCTCACGGTACTGGGCCAAGAAAAGCTTCAGGGAACCAGCAACCTGCTTCATGGCCTTGAGCTGGGCAGAGGAGCCGACACGCGAGACGGAAAGACCGACGTTGATGGCAGGTCGGATACCCTTGTAGAAAAGCTCAGACTCCAGGAAGATCTGACCGTCGGTGATGGAAATGACGTTGGTGGGAATGTAGGCAGACACATCACCACCCTGGGTCTCAATGACGGGAAGGGCAGTCATGGAACCACCACCGAGCTTGTCGTTCATCTTGGCAGCACGCTCGAGGAGACGAGAGTGGAGGTAGAAAACGTCACCGGGGTAAGCCTCACGTCCAGGGGGACGTCGGAGAAGCAGAGACATCTGTCGGTAGGCGACGGCCTGCTTGGAAAGATCATCGTAGATGACAAGAGAGTGTCGGCCATTGTCACGGAACCACTCACCAATGGAGGCACCTAGTCAAACAGTTAATAAGTTGTTCTCATGTTGTTCTGAAGCGCAACAACAGTTGTTGCGATGTGTTGTGAGATCTGGTTCTGAAGTTCAGGATCTCGCTCGCGGATGATCCATGTGGCAGGAGTGTCCATGTTCAGGGAAGGAGTATCCACTGGACGATTCCAGAAAGCAAAACAAAGGGCAGGTGCGACTTTGGAGCAGCAGGGTACATACCGGTGAAGGGAGCGAGGTACTGAAGAGGAGCGGCCTCGGAGGCGGTGGCAGCAACGACGATGGAGTACTTCATGGCGTCGTTCTCCTCAAGAGTCTTGACGAGCTGGGCGACGGTGGATCGCTTCTGGCCGACGGCAACGTAGACGCAGTAGAGCTTCTTCTTCTCGTCGCTGCTGTTGTTCCAGCGCTTCTGGTTGAGGATGGTGTCGAGACCAACGGCAGTCTTGCCGGTCTGACGGTCACCAATGATCAGCTCACGCTGGCCACGGCCGATGGGAACCATGGCGTCGATGGACTTGAGACCAGTCTGGACGGGCTCGTTGACAGACTTTCGGGGCAGAATGCCGGGAGCCTTGAGCTGAGCACGGCGTCGCTCCTTGGTGGGGATGGGACCCTTGCCGTCAATGGGGTTGCCGAGAGCGTCGACGACACGGCCGAGCATCTCAGGGCCGACGGGGATATCCACCTAGAGGTTTGTGTAAGTCTATATGATCGCATACCAACGGTTGAGGTGGGGTTGTGCTTACAATCTCGCCGGTACGCTTGACAGTCTCACCCTCCTTGACGAGACGATCGGAACCGAAAAGCACAACACCGACCTGGCCGGCCTCGAGGTTCATGCACATGCCCTTGACGCCAGAGGCGAACCTGTTATTGGTTGTTAGATGCCAGCTCGATGATCGGAGTCCGATCGGCACTTACTCGACAAGCTCCTCAGCCTGGACGTTGGCCATGCCGTGCACACGGGCGATACCATCACTGTGGACGCATAGTTAGTATCGATTGGGTCCCAATTGCATCTTCCCAGGGCATCCGGAGGGGCGGAGGCGTGGTATGGTGTCGTGTTGTGCTGCGATGTGATGCTGCAAAGAGCTCACAGGATCCATCCCACAGCCTCGTTCCGGATGCTTCCTACAGATCCACATACCCGACGGAAAGGACACGGCCAGTCTCAGCGAGACCGGACTCCTCCTGGACACCACGGATTCGCTGCTCGAGGATGGAAGAGACCTCAGTGGGAGTAGCCTTGGCGTCGGAGGCGTAGTATCGGGCAGCGTTGATGGAGGCGGGTGCGGCATTTCGGACCTGAGTGGTGAAAAACAAGTTAGCCGAAGCCCGAAAATGGGACGGCGGTATGAGCAGCGACAGCGGGCCAAAACAGCTCGAAAAAGCTCTTGCGGGCGATGGAAGCTTGGTCCGACGACCCAATTGAGCTCGCACGATGGATTGGCGATGGTGCAGGCTGTTTGGAGTCGCTGGTCGATGGCTCTGAGGCCGATTCGGGGCTCGGGGGAGCACGACTTACCGCGGCGACCCTGCCAGCAGCAGAGACAGCGCCGACGGCGCGCGTCGACTGTCGGAGGGCGTTCCGGAACATATTAAGAGAGGTACGGGAGGTTTGGAGATGAAAGGAGAGCAATTGCAGCCAGGTGCAATTGGAGGGAGGGGAGATTGGGGAGTGCGGTGCTGCCTTTGCAGGAGAGCAAATGGAGTTTTTTGAGGAAGGACGGTGATGGAGAGCAGAGTCTGTCTGAGGGATAAGGTGGGGCTCAGCTGGTCCGACCGCCCAATCAGGGCCCACTGCGCGTTTTTGCCTGGAAATCCCGAGGCAGCCTTAACAATTTCTTAGCTCGCTTTCTTCTAGCCGCTCCATTTCGGAGCTTCATTTCGTCCGCCGAGCTGACGTCCGACATCAATTGCAGGTGTCGAGAGCTGCTCTGGGGGGCCGAGGGGGTCAATTGATTAGATAGAGGCCTCGTCTACATGTCAATTGACTCGATCTGAGATCTCCAGATCTCCCTCACGTCCCTCCTGGCGGGCTGCTGGCGCCGCGCCGAAACTCGCATCTCAAGCAACTCCCGTACCGCCGACCGACCGGCATTACCCGGGTAGGCCTAGACAGTTAGTGCCTGAGAAATGCGGTACTGAGATGGGCCAGGGGATCTCGGAGGAGCTGTGTGGCCCAACGAGCTTCCATTTTTGCGGTGGAACCCTGGGGCTGGCCTGGCGACCGGCTACGGAGCAGGACAGAGCAGTGAGAGAATAGCAGCGATGCAAGCTTACAAGCAGCCAAGCCAAGACAGAGCAACAAGGCCAACTGCCCCATCCATCCATTGATCAATCAATCGCAAGCTGGGGCGGTTGAAGCTGTCGTGGTCCGTGAATCCCGCCTTTGGTCCGTGATTTTTCCGGCTCAGCCTGTTTCATCTCTTTGTCGTCAAGTCTTGTGCATCGTCCACGAGTGTCAAGGGAGAAGAAATTAAAAAAATAGTATGAAAGAGATCTAATGTATTACCTGTTATTAGGATATTTTTGTATTATTTTAGTGTATTTTTTATATATCTTTGTTCATAATATTTGAGAGGATTTAGGATGAATTCATCGTGATCGGTGTCTCGTTTGTTGCTTGACCCCCGTGCCGGCTTACAGCAAATGTACCCCATGTCCCCAAGTAAAGTTATCAGACGTTGAATCTGGGGTGCACCTCCGCATTGTGGAAGTCTACGAATTGTCGGGGTTGTTGTGTTCATGACGGTGTGATGCTCTGTTGTTGTTGAAACCTTACCATAACAACTCCTCATGTTCGTAAAGTCGAGCAGTAGAGTATGGCAGCTGGTGAGTTGTGGACTACGACCAGAGCAGGATCATATACTCGTCTGACGTTCTGCAGTACATCTGGCTTCCTCATTGAGGTCCCTACGCAATCTACAATATTCATACTTCCAATGGCCTGATGATGCCTCTCAGCAAAAAGACATCATGTGCCAGAAGCAGAGCTTCCAAGTCCCATAGGGACATTGTTCAACACGTCTCACGTAGACGCAAAAACGATAGGCCAAGTAGACAAAATACCAATAATCTGGCAAGAATGATGGCATATGTCACATTCAAAGTGAATATCGGAAAGCCGGCAGAGTGCCGGTCGGTCTCTCAGGCCGTGGCTCGACTGAATTCGGTCGAGCTGATGCAGCAGCAAAAGGCAACAAAATACATGCCCCATGTGATTTTTCCCCTCAATATTCGCCGTGACCATCCGTTAAAGACAATAAACCATTCAATCCATTTATCGGACAATACCGTCGAAGCGAGACTTGAACCACTTGACGGTCTCGTCGCGCTTGATGCGGTGGTTGGAACCGATGCGGCTCTTGGTGCGTCGTCGGCGGGTGACGCGCTCACCAGGTCGGGTCATGCAGCAGTAGAAGTCCATGCCGTAGATACCGATCGAGGGGTCGTACTTGATACCAAGATCGATGTGCTCGCTGATACCGAAGCCGAAGTTGCCGGTCTCGGAGAAGTTGCGCTTGCGGAGCTCGTACTCCTTGACCTTGAGGCCACGCTCGAGAATCTCCTCGGCCTTGAGACATGTTAGCACCTGGTCTCGCTTGTCGCCTTGCTGAATTGTTCGTAATTACCTTGGGGCCTCGGACGGTGACGTGGACAGCAATCTTTTCGTTACGTCGGATACCGAAGGTACGGACAGTGTAGCGGGCCTTGCCTGTAGGGAAATTTGGTCAGGAAAAATCGCATCGCCTCGGTTCGTGATGCGCAAAAACTTACTGTAGACGGGGGTCTGACCAGAAAGCTGCTCGAGCACCTTGGCGGCACGGGTAAGTCTGTCACCAGACTCGCCGACGGAGATGTTCAGAACGAGCTTCTGAATCTTGAGCTCCCGCATGGGGTTGCTGGTCTTCTCGGACGCCATTGCTGCGGTTGATTAGTCGACCTGGTGATGAAGTTGTCTGTCGAAGATCGCGAGGTTGCGGAGAGTGGATTTGAGATTTTGTGAACCTACAAAAATTTGAGGGTTTGTCTGCCCTCAAGCGAGCCGTGTGCCAAAGTGGGGCGTGGCTATGACAAATGCGGCCTAGCGCCAGTTCGGTACATTGTCGGTGTACCTCTCAGCCTTCTCCATCAGGCTCCGCAGATTTTGGACATCATCCTCACCTTCAGAGCTCCAGGCATTGAAGGCTGCGATCGCGCGCGCAAGAGCTCCGCGATCAACCACCAATTTTTGAAATCAAGAGGCACTGCGCTAGCTAGTCCTCGCAACAACCGCCAAGATGTCGAACAAGCAAGGAAAGATGGTATGTTTCTCTGGCCCCTCGTCACGCGTCAAGTGCTCTTTGTTGTTCAGATGCTAACCTCTCTGCTCTCCAGGCTGGTTACGTACGTATACCCCGACGAGCGCATGAGGCTCTACTGCTTCATGTTCCGCGATTGCTTGTTCCAAGCTAACGCTCTCGATACAGATTAACTGGCGGATGCGGGTTACCCTCAACGATGGCAGGGCAATGACCGGTCAGATGCTTGCCTTTGACAAGGTTCGATATGCCACTTGACCGCGGCTTTAGACCAGGGCTAATTATTATATCATAGCACATGAACCTCGTCCTTGCCGACACCGAAGAGTTCCGACGCGTCAAGCGCAAGCAGAACAAGCCGGCTGCCCCTGGCGCGAGCGGTTCCGCGACGCAAACCATCGAGTCGGAGGAGAAGCGAACTCTGGGTCTCACGATCGTCCGAGGCGCTCACATCATCTCCCTCTCCGTCGAGTCGCCTCCCCCCGCCGACCCTAGCGCTCGACTTGGAAAGAGTGCCCCTGGTGGAATCTCTTCTGCCCTGGCGGCTGGTCCTGGTGTCGCTCGCCCTGCTGGCAGAGGAGCTGCCCCTCCTTCTTTGGCCGTACGCATCCCTTGTTCCATATCGAAGTTATCGAGCAGGTTACTAACTCTCTTCTTAGGGCCCTGCTGCCGGTGTTGGTGGTGCTCCCCCTCCTGGCTTCCCTGGCTTCCCCGGTGGCCCTGGTTTCCCAGGTGGTCGAGGTGGTAAGTTTGCCAACTCTCGCTATCGAAGAAGATTTTCTAATCATTACCAAGCGCCCCCTCCTGGATTCCCTGGAAACTTCCCTCCCCCTCCAGCTGGATTCCCCGGAAACCCTCAGTTCCCGCCTCCCGGCTTCAACCCTGGCGGTCCCCCTCCTCCTGGGTTCCAGCCCTCTTCGCGAAGATAGGTTATGTAGGCGCTGGATACCTAGGGTAAACTTAATGGTCTGAGAGGACGGACACGGACATTGCGATACCGTCACCAAGGACGAAGAACGTCTGGCTTGCCCTCCGAATCAGAGAACCGTGGGCGCAGGAAGAGATGTCGAGATTATGAGTTTGGGTCATACAAAAATGTATGTGAAATTTCCTCACGGAGTTCTACCGTCCTGGCATCAATGTTAACAAGACTTGCCAAGACCTTTTTACGGAGCACATGAGGCGCATTCATGGTGTAAGGGACTCGGAGGTTTCGTTTCGTTTCATGGTGATGAGATGATCAAGTATATGAGTGAGACGGCTACACGCCTAGATGATTATTTGAATACTAGGAGACACCTCCTATATGGCATCCTGTGAAGACGTTGAGAACTCGCTCAGGCCAAGCCTGCTAGTGCTGACTAATGCTTGACTATGCGTATCAACGCCTCCATCCATCACTCTTACAGCATGAGCGTGAATTTTCACGACACCATTCTCGATGCACCTTGCGGATTTTGGACACAATTATGACCGATTTCACATTCGTAGTTTCAGACGGCATCTCAAAACGGCCTTCGGCGTCCACCAGGAGTCACGCAGTCAAGAGCGGTTTACAACGCAAGAGTCAAGCAATAGATCCTGGAGGATCCAAGGATTCCCAACTCACCATCAGGCAAAAGGATACACTTAAAGGTCGATTCAGGATCTCTAACGGGCCAATCAAGGCTCAACAGGTTTCTCAGTCGACGAAGGAGAAACAAGCCGCAAAGGCATCAAAGCCAAGGACTGTCCAGTCACGGCTTGCAAAAGACTCTGCCAACTCACCAGGGGATGTCACCGCTGACCACCTTGACACCGGCACTTATCCCAATACGCCATGGGATCTTGTCAAAGCTCCCAGCCAAGGCCGGGGAGATCCTTTCAGCGCGTTTCCCATCCCTCTAACCGACAATGATGACAAGTTGATCAGATTCTGTACGTCGACTCAGGGGCAAACCGTTCGTCTTCATTAACAAGGGGCAGTCATTTCTCGATTCGACCTTCGTGCTACCATTGCCTACATCCGAAAGCAATGGTGGGAAGGCTATGCTTTTTCGGATCCCCTGCTCATGCATACAACATTGGGCCTGGCAGCAGCTCTCTGGTCACAGTTGCTGCCGGATCCCAGAAAGGTGGTAAACGAAGGATGTAAGCAAAAGGCCCTAGTAATTCAGGGCGTTCGGGAAAGACTAGCTAGTGGTATCAATGATATGATACTGATCGGGACGATCGCCAATCTTGCCAACATCGAGGTCGGGGCTTTGTGCTACAGTCTTTTCACGGTGCTGACTATTTGATAGGGCACTGAAGGAAACTATGAGGTTGCGTGTGTGCACCTGAGAGCTGTTGATCTATTGATCCGAGCGAGACGAGGCTATGACGAGCTCAAGGAGAATGTCAACGTAGCTCGCGTGATAAACTGGTGGGTTCGTCGAAGGAGATCATCCCCATCTCTAACAATGATAGGTCCGACATCCAAGCTGCCATTGGACTGGGTACAAAACCCATACTTCCCATGATCCTTACCATGGATACGATATCGCTTCCACTCCGTATACTTGACGCTGCCGATACCCCGAGCCTAGCGCACCTAGGAGTGTTCGGGTCTGGCTTCAACGACACAACCGTTCAGGACAACTTCTCACTTGTACGGCAGGCACAATATTCATTAAAGTCGAAAGACGTGCCCATGCAGGACTTTCGTGTACTCATCAACGTTGTTGACCACCATCTTCAGACAACTCTAGGGGGCGATGGTCTTACACATCAAGGACGCATCCTCGTGACGGCAGCACACGCCTTTTTTTACTTGATCATTCGGGAACTGGTCCCAAGTCATCACCTACCTCGGGCGATTCTTGGGCGACTTAGGGAGCAGTTACAGGAGGGCTGTTTGATGCTTGCTAGTCGGCCCGTGTTTCAACCTGGGCTGCTCTGGTGTCTGGTAATAGGGGCATCTGCAGCTTTTGAGTCTGGCCAAGACTGGGATTTCTTTTCCGGTAACTTGTCCAAGGCACTCATCCTACTGGGCGTTTCGAATTCTTTGGAGCTCGAAGTGATCTTGGCAGACTTTTTATGGCATGAGAAGTTTCCAGGGAGGTTTCTGGTCCGGTATGGTCACAGGCTGTTTCCGCCCATGTTGGAGGCTTCATAAGGGATTGCTTTGCAAGGGCAAAGTCGTGGGACAAGAGTTTGAAGCCTGATTGGAAGGAGAGATGGGTCTCGGAGTAGAACCCTTGCCAGAGTCCACTTGATATGTCATATTTGAGATGGGAGTTTCAATGTGGAATCTCTCAGTACGGATATAAGGCGAGATCTACTTCAGGGGTGTATTGGGAAAACACTAGCAAAAAAGTCCATCTACTGGGTTAATACTTACGACATAAGACTCACAGCGGCTGTTGTCTTTGCAACTCAATGTCCAAACAAAGTTGAATTCTAGGTTCCCGACTAAGGCTCGTTTATCGAATCAATACGCCTGACCAACAGCCCTCATAGCTTGACCCTCATAACCCAGAGAAAAGAGAATACCCGTCCTTCACAATAGCCAAAGCTAACAAACTCCCAGCGCCCAACCATACCACAAACTCTTCGAGAGTCTCTAACTCAAATACCAACAGCATGGCTGAACACCCTTATGGCCAACTGGCTCAACAGCTTGGCCCTGTCATCCTGAGGAAGTTCCTGCGAAGAAAAGTCAGCTTGAACTTACACCACGGCGTAGAAGTAAACATACCTGGAACACGGCATATACGCTCTTGCCCCTGGCATCTCGAATGGCCCCTAGCCTGTTTCCCGCCACGGCGCCAGCGACCATTCCCGGTACATTGGCAACGATGAAGCCCAGGGCGCCGCCGCTCACGCCGCCCAGCATGCCCCAGAACTTGCCCGTGGGGTGGTTGTCCCCTCCCTCGGCCATGCCCTCCTCCCGCATCATCTCCTCAAACACGTCGCTGAACTGGGCATCCTCCGTCTGCTCGCGATCCTGCGCGTTGGCCCCGCCGGCCTGGTTGGTGAAGAAGTTCCACGCCCACGAGTATGCGTTCTGGGGCGCCGCTCCCTCCTCGCCCTCGGGGATGTCCTCCTCGAAGGGGTCGGCCGGGGTGCTCGTGTTGAAGAGCTTGCGCTGAGCGTCGTACTCGCGGCGGCGGGTATTATCGGAGAGGGCGTAGTAGGCATCGTTGACGAGCTGGAACTTGCGGGTTCGTTCGGCTCGGTCTGGGGAGGTGCTGGCGACGCGGTCCGGGTGCGTCTTCAAGGCGGCGCTGGTGGGGGATGTCAGTGATGTTTCGGACGCGATATCTCAGACATACCGCTTGTAGGCATCGCGGATCTGCTGAGTGGTGGCCGTCTCAGAGACCTCAAGGATGGCATCTGAAGTATTCGCCGTGTTAGCTGTCGGCGCATTCCATGGTGGGGTTGCTGTAGAGCTCACAGTAGTCTGGGGGAGCTCCGGTAGTCATTATGACACTGTAGACGAGTATAGGGAACGAAGAAGCGATCTAGCGAGTGATATGTCTAGGCAGATATTCAAGGTAGAGGCCAGGTTGTTACTGAAGTAGGTAAATTTGTATTGATGGTAAGTACCAAGTAGAGGCCGTTATCCTCGAGGCCAAAAAGTGTCAACGTCATTGTGGCGGTGCACACGTGGCTGCAGCCAAGGTCCATTTTCAACCCCAGGTCCATGAACCACCAGACCCTTCCCCTATGAACCAGATTTTGATCCTCCAAGATGAACTAGGCAGGTTGTTGCTTAATAAGTAGTTGTAGTTGTTGTTGTTGGTGTGTTTGAGGATTCGACTCAAATCATTAAAAAACGTATTCCGACTCGCATGATATGTGTATGCAGCCCACCAGGTAACCCACCCCATTCTAGAACCGCCAACTCCAAAGGACACCGTATCACGACCCAAAAATTCAGTCAGGCCCTTGCTCCAGGTACAGCTGCGCCCTCGAGAGGGCATCCGCCGTGATGGTATCCGCGTCCCCCTGCCGTCCGGCCTTTTGGTAGTGCGCGGCTAGCACCCACATGTCGCGTATCACGCGCAGGTTGTTGAGCGTGCCGTGGGCCGCCTCGCGCTTGTAGATGGCGTACTGCAGGTTCTGCTCGGCCGTGTCCCACTCCTGCCGGTCCTGCTGGACCCGGGCGAGCATCTTGCGCGCGTATGCGTGGAACCGATCGCTTGATCTGGACCCCGTCCCAGTGTCGGAGCTCGTGTGGTTGAGGAGGCTGAGCGCCAGCTCCTCTGCCTTCTTCTTGTCGCCCACGTCCATCTGCGTAAACTCGAGCCGTAACGCCTCGATGCGTAGCCGGTCAGAGTCGTCCACCGTGGGGCCGTGGTCTTGTGCCTCGGCCATTGTTTCGAGGGCGTGGTACATGGCGTCCTGCCTCTTGGCGAGCTCGCTCCCTTTGCGCAGCCGCGTCCGTCCATCCCAGATAAGTTGTTCGTAGAGCCAGAGCCGTTGTGGATCCGAGGACTCGATGTGTTCGGCCAGCATGTCGACGTTTCGCATCCAGGCCTGACGTAGTATATGGCATAAGTAACTCCTCCCTTGATCTGAATGATAATCACATGTCCGTAGTTGTTGTAGAATCCGGAGGAGTGGGTGCTGAGCTGGCAGCTGTCGTTGTGCCAGAATAGTAGCATGATCCAAGAATAAACCCAAAAGCTGAAGATGTCCACGATCCACCATGTCAAAGATGGTGTCTAGGACGTGCCATACAAGGTCCGGGTGGTCCTCACTGAGGACAAACTCAAGTACATAGAAGCCTCTCCGTGCAGCCAAACCTGCAAGGTTCCCTTTACCGTGGTACCACAGATCGAAAACAAGCTCAAACGTCCGATACATTGTCCGGCTGTCCTGGATAGGGGGGTGATTTGGGTTCGCCAGATATCTCGACATGGGATCCGACGCAACGGGGTATGCGTCCAGCTTGGACTGACTCCATGAGAAGACGCTGCCGAGAACCTGCTCAAGATCTGCGTAGGGCCCTGCATTGTTAGAGGGCCGGATGAGGGCCATGGAGGTATCGTTGACCTCTTCTGGAGACTGCTCCTCAGGTGACGACGAGGACGCTGCAGTCTGATCGTCAACTGTCTCTGTCTCTGCTGTTACTGCACTCTGGCAGTATGCCTCGGCAATCTGCGCAGGAGTGGAAGCTGTGGAACCCGAGGGGCTCTTGCGATATGTGCGCTTCCTAAGATTCCACTTCTTTAAGCGCTTCTTGAACATTTGCTCTCTATTCCCGGGGCAAAAGTCAAAGGACGCGAATCAGCTCAGGTCTTTGATTTCTTCTACTTAGTCACAAAGGCTGCACTCACGTCGCTGCAAAGCCGTGCCTTGCCTGCAGGATGGCCATGGTCTCGTTGAGCTTGCGGTTGTCGCGGATATACAACCTCTTGATGACCTCGCGCATGGCCTCCCACTCCTCCTCGGTGTGCTCCTTGGTGTAGGTCCTGTCGTCCACCGCCGGCGGGCAGCCCGGGAGGCGGGGGGCCAGGACCGGCAGAGTGGTGGACATGATGGGATCATGAAAGCGGCCAGACAGGGGGAGAGACTCGGCGGCCGTTGTGGACAACGGCGGAAGTTGATAAGCTGTGCGGTCTCTCTAGCTGTTGCAAGATCCGGTTGGCAGCGTCGGCATCGGCATCGGCATCGGCATGCCGGACCGTTGTGTGTGCATGGCGAGCGGGATCGATCTCGACTTGTCAAAGGCGCCTCCTCCTCCGCCTCATCGTCCGGCACATCACGTCGTTTAAGAAGGGTTCAGAGCCGGCCTCGTCTGATTGGGCGAGATAGTTCCCTGCATGAGGAGCATCGTCTAGGCCAGTTGCGGTAATGGTCCAGAGTTTATTTGCCAGCCCTAGGGCCTGGAATCAAGCCTATACATGGTGCCAGCCACTGACCCGGTGTCAAAAGGGACGAGGTTCGGTGAATGTCGAGCCAGATTCGCCCGCCTCTTTAACCTCTCCAAGAGTATAACATTCGTGAGCGTCAGGGCGTGGCCCACAACTTTAATTCGACTGGATGAGCTCAGACTCCCCACCTTCAGGGAGTAACCCACATGGTGTCTTTAGAACCGCAGCCTTCGGATACAGCTGCCGTTTTGGGCCATGGTGATGACCTCACAAGCGACCCCGATGGTTTTCGGGTTGTGCATTGAACATTTGCTCTTGAAACCTGATTAAAGGTTGCCACTAGTTATGGCCTGATTTTTTGCCATTTCCTGTGTCTACAACCCATTAGGCAACTCGCATAGTCAAATACGACCTTTTGCTACAGCCCAAAATTAACCCGGTATCCAACCATCAAAGTCGAGACCTGACACCCTCATAATTCAGCAAATCACAGCCCACGCGATTCAGGAACATGCTCGTCGATCAAAATGCACGGTCATGTGTTTCAATTTCAACTCGTGGTATCGTCCAGTTTCACGCTGATACTCCATTTGCCCATACCGTCAGAAAACACCAGTCCAACTCTCCATCAGTCACGCCAAGAAACCTCCCGAACGCCAAATAAACTCCCCCTCGGACGCCATTGATACCAAGCTTTCGACTAGACATGTTCCAGATGTTTCGACGTTCCTTGGCCCCATAGCCGAGCTTGATGGCCGCGAAATCCATTGCTGCAGGGGTCAAGCGCTTGCGTCAAGTGGTGTGCGTTTCCAGGATCCCGGATTTCCCTAAATTCCAAATTGCCATCGCTCATTCGTCGTGTTTCGAGTTCCTCCATCAACTCCCTTGCTAGTCATCCCAACTCAGTAATGTTTGAGTCGTGTTCGATATTGATCCCAGCCTTCCATGTCATCCACCCCTAAAAAGATCGGTACTTCCACAGCAAGCTTGCGCCTTCGACTTGCAGCTGCAGAGTCTCGACTATTGGTGGCTTGTCTCGTAATCGTTTCGTCAGCGTCGAGTGCGCGGCCTTTAGGAACCGCCTCTTGAATCGTCTCCAATCCTCGTTGGTAGGTTTGCGGTTCAACTCTGCCGCCTCCTCCTCGCTATCGGTCCCGCTCTCGTCCAGATCGTCGTCGTCCTCATCAGCCTCCTCCGTCTGGAGGGGGTAGTACTGAAACTCATTCTGGTGAAAGTGCCACGGGTTGTGGATGCTGATCCCCAGCTCATTGTCAAACTTGAACGAGTAGTTGTGGTGAAAGAGCTGCAGTCCGTAAGGCCATTCGGCCATGGGAGGATTCGGATGAGTGCACTGAAACTCCTCGTGGACGACAAATAGGACCTTTTTCAGTCGTGGGAACCGGCGAAGCTTTTTGACAAACATGGTCATATTGTTCCTCGATACCTTCCCGCTGAGCATGGGGTGAAAGATTCCCGTCGCAAAGCCATACGACGTCCCGAGGGCCACTTGGCGCATGTTCTCTCTCATAAAGTCCACTTGTGAAAGAAAGTGCAGGGCTCTTAGGAGCCGCCTGATGAGGAGGTAGGGTTCAAGCAGGACGACATCCCGTACAGAGTCGATGTACTTTGTTGTTCCAGATAACGTCAGCCGCTTGTAACGGTGCAGCACGTATGCCCGCGACTCTCTGCATACGGCGGCCAGCACAGGCGGGGGCTCATTCGAACTATTCGCAAACGTGAGCCCTGCCGAGGCTGGAGTTTTGAAGTTTGAGTGCGGAGTATCGAGGACTTCAAAAACCCGCGGCTCTGGTAGGGCATACGCCCATACCATGGACCGCAGCTCTCCTGGTAGTCTGACAAAGGACGGGAAGCTCGTCGACATTTCTTCCTCACGCGATGGAGGATCAAGGTCAAAATTGACTCACCTTGACTCCTCACGATGATTCAAATACCCGCCAGGCCAGCCAAGGAGAGGGGACCATCCTACTATCCCGGCAGAATGGCGTGGCTGCTCACCTCCGCAATCACCCCACGATTTGTCCCCATATCCTCTAGGCGAGCTCTCCCCGCTGGACAAGTCATTCACCTCGGCTTAGTAGAAGTAGGCGCGAATGAATGCCTATCTACCTACGCCATGGAGGATAATGTTGCGTAAACGCCACGTTTTTGCACGAATGGCGGGGGAGTCTTTTACATCCGCGCTGCTAGGTTGGTGGTGCTCGGGAAGCTTGTTTCGGGTAGAGGCCGATGAGTCCATAGATACTGGACGGAGCAGATATCTTCCGCTAGATCGAGGTTGTCACTGCGACACCGGTTCTTGGCAGTGTGCTACAGAGAGTTGCAGTCTTGGCCTCAATGATCTGCGCTGTAACTGGTCGCGGCTTGCAGCGGGACGGGCCATGTGCCATTGTAAATGGGATTGAGGGTGCAAGATAAGTGATGGTGGGCTGATTCAACAACCCACGATGTGTTGGTTGGTGCTCGTCTCGCGAATCACGACTCGGAAATTCCGACACCGGAGTCTTTAGAGACCGAAATAGAGTGATTTGAACGGCAATATGGATTCGAGGATCTTGAAACGACAAGGAACATCTCGATTGTTGCGTCGACCAACAGCAGCTTACATCGGACTTCGCAAGTCTCTAATCTACCTACCCTGGAGCGGGATTCGAGAGATGATTTTCCAACCGGCGATATACTTAATCCGAGGAACCCACCTGACTAAGCAAGCTCCAACCGCGCGAAGCGGAACCGCATAAAAATCTCGATCGCGAGCTGAAGCTGCGCTTCTCTTTTCTCTTTTTCTTCTTCGTGCGGCTGGCATGACCTGAAATTTTATATTCTCCGTGTTGCTCGAATCCCTTACCAATGGATAAAATCGCAGCGTCAGTTGTGCCACAGATTAATCAAAATTGCAGGCCCGCCCTACCATCGCTTGGTTCTGGTGCTTTTGATGCACCTCAGTCGTGGTTGGGAGGCAGGACATATCTAAACCCAATGCTTTCGTGAAGTGAATATGTGTGTACCCTGCGCAGGAATGCGCAGGTTGAAAACGGTCCTGAGGATCGCAATGTCGTCTTGACTAGGAACGAGAGTGCGTGAATGCTTGACGAACTGACGTCTTGATCTCTATTCTCTACCTGGACAGCGACATCTTGTGCTGCCTCGTTGTTATTGAAACCCCAGTTACTTTCTCCTTAAGCGCATGGCCATTTCACTCTGAATCGCATTCAGGTGTGTCCTGGTATCATCACAGGAAAAAAAAAATATGTGCCAAGCTTAACCCAATTCTTCATGCATAACATTACTCGTCTTCTCCAACCTTCTGCAGCTTACCCATCTCGCGCTTGGTTCCAGCCTCGCCAATGAGCTTCACCCGATCAAGCCGGACGGTCTCGCCATCACCCTCGCCCTGCTGGACGTAGACGATTAGGGTTGACGTCTTTGTGAACTTGACAAAGCGCAGTCCAACATTGACCGTTCCGTCGGCGTTCCAGTCCTCGGCAGGGATGTCGATGATCTGTGTGGGCTCGGTCTCGTCGGCCTCGCTGAAGTCGAGGTTGTGGGGACGGTTGATGTACAGGTGGATGATTCCTGGTCGCATTGGCGCATCCTCGTCGTCTTTGGGGGGAAGCGAAGTAAGCTGCGCATTGGTTAGAGTGGTAGCCCAGTAAAAAACACGGCGCAACTTGCCTGGAGGGTGTGAAGCTTGACGGTCGACTGGAAGGGAATGAACAGGAGCAGCTGGTCGTCGGCGCCACTTTGGACAAAATCCTTGGCTGTTCCCTTGCCATTGCTCAGTCCGCTGGGCTTGCTCCCCTCAAACAGAACCCTGACGGAGCCGCTCTCCTCATCTGCATTGAGGACCTCGAGATCTCGAACCTCTATTTGGTCTGTGATGTCGCTGTAGCCTCGAGGGATCTCTGCGCCCTTCCAATTGCCTCCGCTGCTAGAGGCGGCGCCGCTCTCGCCGAGCGAGTCCACCTCGGCCGCCAGCTTTTGAACCATGGCTTGGAGCTTGGGAGGATTGGCGCCCTGGACCTTGTCGATCTGCTTTCCGTCCAGGAAGAGGAGGAAGGTTGGTAGGGCCGACACCTGGTATCTTTCAGACAGCTCTCCCTGTTCTTCGCTGTTGATCTTGACAAAGGTCAGGATGTTTTCGCGGGATAGTTCGTTCGAGAGTGATGCGTAAAGGGGGGCGATCTGTTTGCAAGGACCGCACCAGTCGGCGTAGACTAGAGGAGGAGCATTAGTTAGCTTCTTTCCAGGCAGAAGGCGAGACGCGTTGCGTTGTTGGACAAGTTGCCCCAAGAGCATGGCGGGGCATCTCGCTGGCGCTGGCGCAGAGGCAGTTACTCACAGTCAGCGACGACGATGCGCGACGACTTGAGGAGCGCATCGAACTGCTGCGTAGAGCCTATCACGACGGGACCCTTTGACATGATGAGAGCTTGCTTTGCGACGGTTGCGACTGGAAAGTATGACGGTGTGGCAGAGACAGTCAGGAACGGGGTGAATGCTGATGAGATCCCTCCAATCGCCGGAGCCGTTTGGAGGGGACATCGCTGTATCGGGGCTGGCGTCATTTGACCAATGGTGGACTCAACATCTACCACGACAACTACCCACGCACGCGGTCGTAAAAAAGCTTGGGACACCAGGACGGCTGCGCTGAGTTAAGTCAATAAAGAGTATTCACTTTATAGCCTAATCATGAGCTAAATGAGGGATAAAAACAAGAAATAGTATGATAAATCTTTGAATATTTTATTCGTCATATTTGGGGACCTTTCTTGTGTTAGAAATTTGAGATCGTTGACTCAGGGTCTTATGTTTTTTTACAACTGCGTGCCACGGACTATCACGGAATCATATTGTCAACCTATACCCGGAGGTAGTATATCTGACTTCTTGTTTTGTTGGTCATTATGATGTCCTCCAAGATTTGCTTTGCCTTATATAGTCTGCCCCATTTTGAATTGTTAGGTTGTGATAAACATGAGTAGACGTTGGTCAAGATCTGCTAATAATACACTCTTTTGACCCCTTAGTCTTCACCATGACGAATTGGGACGACCTCAACTACCTCCAAGAGAGGCGGCTGTGCGCCCTGGGGAATCCCCATGTCTTGGTCGGCATACACAAACGCGTAATCTTCTTCGAAATTTTCCTCGATGACCTGCCAAGGCACAACAGTCCCATCCTCGCTCATCATGCTGACTTGGTAGTTATCCCTAACCTTCAAGAATTGAACGTTGTCGCCCAACTCTTCATTGTGTTGGAGGACTAGCTGGAGTTTCTTGCAGAAAGGGAAGATGCAGCACATGTCATGGACCATATCGAAGCAGTATTCGGGGTGGTCGGACAGATCGAGCGCGACCTTCTCAACACAGTGGATGAAATGCCCGTTAAATCTGAACTGGTCCCATTTGATGGCTTGCCTGTCCCACCAGAAAATATCCTTGGATGTGTTGAACCAGAGACTCTTGTAGGGACTTCCGTACGCTCCGAATAGGGACCGGCCAAGCTTCTGAGAAATCCCCCGTGCTTCTTTGCAGGCTTGGCTTGAGGGTGGTGGTTTGTGGTTGACCACCATGGGAATGACGCCAGACACAATCGAAAGGGATTTTGTCTTGAAAATTCTTGCTTCTCCGAATGAGTACTCCCAAATGATGGCTCTGATTTCTGGAGGGAGCCTCTTGAAGAGGGGGAAGGTCAAAGGTGTCGGTTCCGTTGTCAAAGTTGTGTCAGCAACATCTTGATGCGGGCTGATGCTTCCGATCTCGGTTCTAGAATGGAACAGTCTAGAGCCTGGGGTAGGTATGTGTCAGAGAGGAAGATATGATATCGAGGGGAAAGTGATGCGTACCGTTGCCAGTTGTAATGTTCGCTTCCTAAGTGAAGCCGATTCTAGGCAGAACGTATTGGACTGTTGAGAATGGGAAGGTAATGACATTCCACGCGCGAGAGGCCAGAAGAGGGCGGGGCGATTGCCGCGGCATGGCAAGAGAAGGAAGGGGCGAATGCCTCGAGTGATGAGTGCAACAGGGAGGAAGTGAAGGTGGAGAGATCCATGGATGTCGGGTCTGACCCAACGTGGACGATGAATGAAGGTAGAAGATCTGGAATGAGATGGATGGATGGATGCCTAGAAATTTACGTACCCTGGGTAGGTAGGCGGAGGCAAGGTTGGAAGAGAGACCTTGGTGCCTTCCCGGTTGGTCTCCAACTGGCATCCCATCCATGGCAGGCGGCAACACATGCCCGATTTACTATAGTAGCAGTGATTCACTACAAAGGGTACCTAGGTGGGAAGGGATGTCTAATCATGGTGAGGTGCTCTCAGTATGGAATGGATTGATAATACCACTACTGTAATCACCTTTGCAGTACGCAATTCTCTCCTATAGCCTCGCCCCCTGCTCAGTTCAAGCAGATGTCGAGGCAGTGCGTCGTGGCACCACCTCGACTGCTTCAAGGGGAGGAAGCTGAGGTTCTCCTTCTGAGCTTTCTCCCGGGCTTCCTCCCGAGTCTGCTCCCGAGTCTTCTTCCGAGTCTTTCCTCCAGTGCTCCTCCAAGGCCTGTTTCAAACCAACCCAATGCAGCCTTTCTTCCTTGTAAAAACAGACCTTCCCCTGGTCGTCGTCCCTAATGTGAAGGAGTTCAACATCGCCTTCGTCTGGCGGTGGCCCATGTGACATGACCAGTATCATCCGTTTGCAACTAGGAAACTCGACCAACGCGTCCGCAAGCCTCCGCAAATTCCCTTCGTCACATGTGCCACGCCAATTGATGGCTACGTTCTCGATCGTGGTGAAGTCGGAGCCAGAGTAGTAACTTTCGTGTTCAAGATACTTAATCAACATATGGTCCAAGTACAGAATGTCCTCGGACGGCCTGAACCAGAGGGACTTGATTGCGAGGCCTTCTGCACCGAAGAGAAATTCCCCACACTGTTGGAATAGCTGGCGAGACTCTCGGCACACTGCACCAGAGGACGGCGGTCTGTGGTCGACCATCATTGTAATCCAGGTGGTGAGCTGATCTGTACAAGGAACCGGACGAAAGACCCTGGCACCCCCAAAAGAGTACTTCCAGATCATTTTTCGCACCTCCGGAGGGAGTTTGATGAACTGGGGAAACGATGAGGCTGGAGTTTGACTGGCGCTCGAAGACGTTGAAGTGACGATCGGTGGTTGTCCAGCGGGCCCTCTGATTTCAGTCCGTAGGCAGAGTGGTTGAGTCCCTCGCGACCTGTTAGTTCACAGCCTGGGAAGAAGATGCGGTGGGATGAACATACCGCTACTAGATGTAAACGTGAATTCAGAAATAATAGAAAAGCTCATTTGTGAAGAATGAAAAGTCGATTCCTCGGGAAAAGCGTGAAAGGTCTGGGATGCTAGAGTGGCACGCCTGGTGGGAAAAGCGCAAATGGTATCGGATGCTAGAGAGATACGCCTCCCGGGAGATGTCATGTCATCTTGCTCGGCGGCCATCTTGATCGCGATGATGATATTGAGGGTATCGGAATGATCAAGATGTTAATGCTGATGACAGGATGACGAAGAGGAAGTGCGAAAGGCGAGCCGTTGTTTTCTCGGCAGAAGGGGGAAAGCGGCAATGGAGTTGCGGATGCACCTCGTGCTCGGGCAGGTGTTGACAGCTGCAAAGCAGTGCTCGCCCTGAGTGAATCTTCTCAAATTCGCACGTGTTTGATTTTATTCTACTGGGCACAAGGCAGTTTGCATAGCAAACCGTATGCTTCCGTTGGTGTCCAACAAGACTCCCCTTGACCAGTTTGCAACTCTTCTCATTCAGAGCGACAAAAAGACAAACCGGAATAATTAGAAAATAATATCTTTGTATACAAGTAATTGTTAGACCCATTGCAATCCTGCATTTCTATGGCCCTGCAAATGGTGGCTGGTGCAGGTATCCGTTCGAGTGTCCAGAAAGGGTGATTCACAAGGTGACCGGCCGACGGCTGGCAGCTGTTCACGACTTGATAACAGTGAAGAGGGAGAGAGGAGGAAAAAAACCCACAGTTTAATGAATCACAATCATGCGCACTTCTTGGCCTATAAAATCCGTGCAACGCAGACACGGCGCAAGAGTACCATTGTGCATACTCGTGGCTTCGTCACTCCGAGGTTGGTACGCCCTTTGCATGCGCTCACTTTCTTGTCAGCCTTGAAGCTCTTCAAAATAGAGATTTCCCTGGGCCGACAGCTTCTCAGCATCCGTTTCTTTGTCTCTCCTTCTTTGTTTTGATTCGCAGACAGCCGTCAGTCATGGATCGCACTTCGATCGATGGGAGGCGAAGGACCAAGTCTGCGACTCCATCTGCGAAACACCCACGCAAGGCAGAGACTCCAGTCAAGCTCCGGCCGGCCTCGCCTCCAAAGAGCAACCCATGGAGCGTAGCGAACAAGAGAGCGGCTAAGCCTGCCGCAGACAAGTTTCCACCTCTCCCGAAGCCGCAGATGGCTCTGTCTTCTGTCGCGACGTCCACGACGGGGAGATCCCGGAAATCCTCAACATCGTCATTCGAGCCACAGTCTAGGGACGAAGTAGCGCTGGTAGCTGCACCTGGATCCCCCTCCTCCAACACGTCTAGCACGTCTCGGCTCATCCTTGAAGCAGCCGCCTCCAGAGCGACAGCCAAGTCAGTCAATGCAACCACTTGGTTGGGCCAATCACTGACCATTTCACCAGTCTCTGGAAGTCTCCTTTTGGAGCCGATGTGGTTGTACGTGCTGGAACCATGGAGTTTCGAGTCCATCGCAACATTGTGACACCTGAGTCTGGCTGGTTCCATGACCACTTGCCACCGCCTAACACGGTATGACTTGATCTTCTCTTGTGGTTGACGATGAACTGACTGTTGCTAGGATGGTACACCAGTCGAGATTCATATGGATCTTGCTCCCGAAGCAATTGGACATTGCTTGCGATTCATCTACACAAGGGGTGAGTTCTGCCATTTGACACCCCTCATAGTGAGCCCGCGACTGACGAAGCAATAGAGATCGAAATCTGCGAATACAACCATGAGGATCCTTGGAAGACGATCCACCTCCCTCGATGTGTACTGGGGTATTGCGCAGCAGTCAATCTGCGAGTGCCAAAAATGATCAGCTACCTTCTTCGAATCGTCGAGGACACATCGGTCCAGCTTGGAAGAGTGGTCAGGGCTGAGTATCTCCACCGACCCCTGGGATGCTCCGAATGGAACCAGTTTTCATGGTACTACCAAGCCGCACTGGATATCCTCGCCTGGGAGCGGTCCAAGAAGCTTATGAGGCCCATGCGACTGGCCCTGGCGAGCGTACTCGATGCCGTCCTCTTTTGGTTGATGCGACAGCCCTTGTTTGTCAGTGTTCTTCAGACAACGTGGCATAAAGTCTTGCGGGCCAGCGTGATGGATATTGCTGAGTACCGGCAGCTCACGAGAGATGCCAACCCCTTCACCAACAGTGCCCTGCCTGATGAGGTGGCACTCAGAAAGATGCTCGACGAGGTGGAAGAGGAAAGGAAGCAATTTAAGAAACAGGCCAAGAAGAGACGAGTCTTCACAGAGAACGGCTTGATGTTGGCTTCAGGAGCTGAACTGGAGGGAATTCGAGGTAGACGTGGTTCTCTGTGAAACGGATGGATGGATGCTACCTTGAGCATGATGGCTTGTTGCGGAGAGAGGGCGACGACGAGCGAAAGCGAAGAAGGGACGAATGTCGTAGGGGAGGAAGCATGTGTTTGAGACTTGCCTGCATATTAAGGCTTTTGTATAAGCCCCATACATAGACAGGTACATAGACATAGATTCATCGAGCTTAGAAGAGCTCTCGGTTTAGAGGTCAATGGATGGTTAAGGTGAGATTACTCGATGTCAGCGTGTCTTCCTATGAGCATAAGCTATCGTAAGTACATACTGGCCCAGAACAACATGTATCAATCTCGCCACGAGCTCCCGCACGTTGCGGACTTGCTCTTTGAGGTCAATTTGGCGATGATCACACTGGAAATCGGGGGTCAAAATGAACGCGCCGTGAGGGGGTGATTCAATTTGAATTATGCATGCAAAGAACTGGATTTACGCACCAGGTGATTTGTGTAGGAGTTGCCATCTTGTGCTGTGCTGTTGCTGTTGATGGTGACCTGCCATTGCCAGGACGGAGAGCAGGCCGCTTTTATCATTGCCAGCTGGCGACGCGTTCTCGATGAGATAAGGTTCGTCGAGGCAGAGTGTTGAGCGCGGAAGCATCTGCAGAGCATATTTGATATTGACTCTTGCGTTGAAAGGCATTGGGCATGATGGCTTGATTGTGTGTAAAACTGTATCTCTCTTGCTGAGTTGCCTTGATCTACCTTTTGGTATGCTATGAGGTCAAATTACTCTTCAAAGAACGGGGTTTTGGTATGAGGCGCTGCCTCACCTAATTTTATGCGCCAGTATGTCCCTCTCCAAAATGTGACTCAATTTGACCCCCGTTCATGACCAGGGCCTTATGATGATAAAGCTAAGAGTACATATAAACCTTAGGGTATAGTTTATTTATTTTATACTTTTATTTCTTTAATATACTCTAAACTACGTTTCTATAGCTTGGCAAAGCTCTCGTTGCCTACCAGGCGCGATAGGTATAGGTCTCAGGAGACCTCGCGCACCCCTGGATATGATGGCGACAACTTTCGTTCATACAGGGCGGGCAGCTTCTCAAGTTATTCCATAGGTAACCAATAAACCTTTTTATTTCTATTATTATTAGTGGCCATTTCACGGCATGATAGATATAGGGTCTTCCTATTATTAATAATAAGATATTATAGTTAAGAGATATAGAAACACTCCCTATGGTCCGCGTTGCCTAACTAATAGATAGCCTACTCTAGATGGATTTATACGCTTTACTTCTCGCTCGAGCAGTACTCTGGCTTATTAGTAGCCTCTAATAAGTCTATTTTCCCTCCTCAAATATTGCTCTAGGTGCAGTACTCTCAAATCACCGAGCCCAAGGATATGGCCAAGCCGGTAATGATGTCGGCCATCATCACCTTGATGGATTTTGGATCAAGGTACCTTATGTAAGGATGATGACTTAAACCATTGCAAGATGGTCCGCGCGGCGTCGACCTCTTGGCATAGAATTCTAGAATTCCAGGTTTTTAACTTGAACATCTACGAGTCACAACATCTACGAGCCGCAACATCTACAAGTCGCACATCGCGCCATCAGCTCCGAAACCCACAACACCATGGCTAAGGACAAACCTTCAGCGAAGCAAACTTAGGCCAAGGTCAAGAAGGATCCCGAGAAAGGTAATTCGTTTTGCTCCGTTTCTCTACGGACCCGTCTAACAATTCACAGGCCAGCCGCCAGCGGAGATTCAAGAAATCTACGGGCTTCTAAAAGCAATAACCGATTCGCCTCAAGGTCGTCCCCAAGACAAAGCCATGACGGCCCTCAAGGAGGCCCTCAATGCTGAAGAAGAAGCGGAGCGTCGCAAGCAGCGTATTGCTGCTGCTTCTTTCTCGTCGCGGCCGGAAGTCAACCAGGCACTGCTCAAAGAAGACCCCGTGTGGCTACATGATGCCGCTAAATTGATCAAGACTGAGCGAGACACTCCAGGCAAAGAGCCTCGCCTTCACAAGAAGATCTCTTTGTCTTTCAAGAAAATGGGTTGATTGAGAGTCTCGGGGGATTGGGGTTACCAGGTGTCTTAGGCAGACTGGTTGAACTGGGATAGCTGCAGTATGCCTTCAGGTTGATTGGGTCTGATCTGTGAATATCGTGAGAGGAAGCAGACTTCAACTATTACAGACAAAGCGAGGCCAAGAAAGAAATAACCGCCCGTTTAATTTCATCAATTTCTGATGCTAACCGCCTCACTCTGAACCCACTGAGTGAAGTAGACTGAATCCCAAGAAACATCCATGACTGCGTTTTGCTCAAGCGTCTTAGAGACCCTCGGTCTCGTAGCGCGCTGCGCGACACTCCTGCCCTCGTTTTTATTCTCACCTAATGTCCACCCAAGAAACATGACCTCGCCTCCCTCAAGCGTCTTCGTCCATCTCCGAAGCATCCTCCATTGCCTCATCATCGTCCTCAACCTCTTTGTTCTCATCGTCCTCAGCCTCGCCGTCACCGTAACCTTCGTCGTTCTTGACCGGCAGCGATTGCCAGAGTGCCTTCAGCAACTTCAGTTCGGTTTCGCATTGTGTCACCACGCTTCGAGCGAAAAGATCATGTCGCAAGAAAGCCATTTGGAAGAGCTTCACCGCCATCTCGCGACATTGTTTGATGTCGGTTGCTGAGCTGATGTCTTGAAACAGCTTCTTCGGAGAGACAATTTCGGTCGTCTTGCCACCAAACTCCATGGCCGCATCTCGTTCAGCTGTCCAAAGTTCCTTAACGCCTCGTAGATGGTTCTCCCTCATGCGGATAATGCAATACAGCACATCAGATGGAATGACACGGCTACTGCCATTCATTCCAGGCTCCTGGGTGCCCAAGGGCTGGCCTGCCGAGACTGAAGCCAGGTGGTAAGCGGTCTGGATGGCGCCATGCAAGGCTTCGTCGCCCTCGGCACGTCCGGCCGTGTACTCTGAGCAGAACAATGTGATGAATGCTCGGTAAAGCGAATCATCGATCGGCGTATCCAACAGTGCGCAAGCGCGCAGGCCCCGGGCCAGTTGATGGAGGGCCTCTGGGATGATCCTGGCAGGGCCATGCGTGGCCACTGGCCAAAGTGCCTAATTTCTTGTCAGTTTTATCTATCACGCGAGTCAAACAACTTACTTGGCAGGTTTTGAGAGCCTCGCTTGCCTCTCCCATATCGAAGTCGTCCTGGCCCGTGATCATTAACTGGAGCAACTCCAAGTGGCCTTCGGCATCGGTTCCTTCGACTTCTGCCTAGTTAACCCTCCCTAGATAACTCATGATGATATCGTAGATCTGTTCTAAATGCCCTGTCTCTCCTCCCTCCTCCCATAGCGCAAGCCCTAGGTGAATATAGGAGATAATTGTCTCCCTTCGAGTGAGGCGATCCTGCTCATCTTCTGGAATATTCTAAGTGCTTGAAGTCAGAGTGTCGGGGAACTGATCTTGTTGGTTTCGGATGTACGCCTTGGTGAACTTGCAAATGCCTGAATTGAATGCAGCCCTTTGATCCTTTTCCTGGGTGTAATGGATTTTGTCCGTCCACTCACGATAAAACATAACTCGACGTTTAACGTCAGTCCCGGACGGAAGCAGATACTTGCGGTATATCCCGTCTTGTCTACCGTGAAGGAGGAATAGGTAATACCTGTCGTGATTGAGTTGCTTCACGGGGATGCCTGTTGTAGGGGCCGTGTCGATGGAGTCATGGACGTTGGGATTAAAGAGGGCAGAGTACTTTGCTGAACGCATTTTCTCCCTAGAGATACTCTCCTTGTATCCTGCAGGCAAAAGCTCGCTGGCAATAATAGAAAGCTCATCCCTATCTAGATTAGCAATCATAACCCGAGAGTTAGCAAGTGTGATGCATACTGGGGAATATCTGTCACTGCGAGGTCTTGTTCGGTCCAGCCTTAGTTTTCTCTGGGTCCGAACTCGAGCGACAGTGTCAGGTGCGCGGTCTTGCTATCCTCGGTGGATTTATGGGTGCGAATGATGGTATTAGGCTTTCTGCCATCCCTGCCGGTACGGTAGGCCCATCCGTAGGTGCTGAAGGCGAAATCAGGCGTGCTGCTCATCGTGCAAGATGTGACCGTAGCGGTGAAGAAGCTTTGGGGAAGATGAACGATGTTGATGGTAGTGAAGAAGTCGTAGGCACAGGGAGAGAAATCTCTCTTGTGATTTCAACTTACTCCAAGGTTTGGGTGAGCAGCGAGAGGGGGAGTTATGCTTAGAGGAAGTCTGCAAGGAGGAGGTGTCCAAGGCGGAAGTTTGCCAGGATGAAGTGCGTAAATTATCTGTAGAAGCATGGTTTGCTTTCTTCCTCTTCTCTTACTGCTACCTAAATAACACTGACCAAGCATAGGCTACAGTGATTCACAGTGACAGTGACAGTGAATCACTGCAGTTATCTGCCAGTTGCCGACGGCTGCCAAACTCCCTTTTCAGCTCCACCCATCAGATTATTCTCCCATCTGTCTTCAACCTTCTTTTCCCTTACGACCTCATTAGAAGTCAGAGCCAGATGGGTCCGACAGTGGGATATCTTCAGAGCCAGATGCGAAAGAGGCTTCGGATCCTTCAGGCTCAGGTTCGTTGTCCTCGGCGTCGCAGAGTCAACTTACCGGTGCATGGCGTTGTGTTCCAACTTCTTGGTTCGATTCTTGGTTCGATCCGTGAGCCACTTTTGCATCCCAGTCTCTGTCATCTTGCTCAAGTTTCTGTTTGCAGAGCCACTCGGCCTGCTCCCAGGACTGTAGCCCTAGATCCCTCAAGTGCTTTTGCCCCCAGACAGGCGGCATCGCGTAAATACACGAGATGTATGCTGACAGTCGCCTCTCCAGAACCCACTCCCGAAGAGACCTTGGCATTGAGATAGACTGCGATAAAAAACGAGATACCAGTATACACCTATTAGCTAATTCTCCCCTAAAGATAATAGCAAGATATAAAAGGAAAGACTCTTAAATATTACTATAATTATAATATATTTTTATTCTTTTATTATCTTTTATATAAAATTATTTATAATAATTATAAGGATTTAGGTAACTCTCTTTCTTTTCTAGTATCTCGTTTATTTCTTAACCCCCGTGATAGCCCGACGATCTTTCAGCCGTGGCGCTAGCGGCTGCGCCTGGACATGGATGCATGATCACCCCAGTAATGAAGTGAGTTATAGTAATCAATAAAGGCGGGTAAGCAGAGCGATATTTATTCCTTCATTCTACCTTGATTATTTCTCAAGTACACCTCTTATCAATTTTACCCGAAATAATCATCATGGCTGATCCACCCAGCGAAGGCCAGGGTCGCTCTTCCCACGTCCGATTCGCGGATCAAGAGTATTCCGCGGTTTGTTTACCCCGACACAACAACACTCCCAAGCTCACTCCATGCCCTAGAGACCCCGACGACCTCATAGGCAAGATTCTAGAACCCAGTCTAGACGCGGCACGTATGAGAGAGTCGAAATACCCACTGAGAGGTCTCGGTTCCGCAATGATAGCGGGGATAGGCCAGGGCCCTCAGCCACATTCCGAGGGGATGTGATAATGGTGGGAGCATCACGACGTTCTCGAGATGAGGCAGATGTGTATGATGATTACGAATGGCCTCCTCCCGATGCTTCGCCTCGGCGACAATACGAGTCCACCAGAAGGTTCACCGAGTCTCCACGACCAATTGAAGATGAGGAGGATACTAGGAGAGACGCCAGACGAAGACGCTCATACAGCCGTTCTAGAAGCCGATCAAGATCACCAAGCCGCCGCATCTATGGGAGTCCTCCCAGACGCGATAGGTACAGATCTCGAGAGACCTCGCGAACCCCTGGATACGATGCCGACAACTTTCGTTCATACAGGGCAGGCAGCTTCTCGAGTGATGAATGGGATCCATACGACAAGTTCAGTTTCGCATCGCAGTCTCTATCCATGACGGAGTCGTCAAGAGACGGGGACTCTGATGCTGAAACTCCCGAACCTGAAGAGCAACCTCCCCCAAAAGTTGAAGCAGCTTCGGCTTCTAGCTCCCAACTGACGCTTGTTCACTCCTCTTTGTACACCGGCAATGCTGAGATGAGCGGCTCCCATACCGCAACTCTCAAGGTGGTGCACGATTCGACAGTCCAGAAACACCCTCTATTTAGATGGCTGTGAGTTTCACTGTCAGGTGGGTTGAAAAAAACACCGCTGGTGCTGGCACCAAAATTGTATGGGGAGAGCGGCGGTGATTTCTTCAACCCACCTGAACGTGTTCATTTTGATTGCTATGAGCTAACCCTTAGGCAGTCATATTCCTCAAGATGTCATGAACTTTGACAAGTTTTGGGTGAGTTTCTGAGCCCTTTAAGTAAATGCATGCCTCTAATCCCCTGCAGGTTGAGATCTCTCGCGTTTCTGGCCTCACAGCGCTAGAGAAGAAGGCCATCACGAGACTTCGTGCCGATGTCAAGAAGACATGTGCAAAGTCAAGAATCAACCCCAAAGGCGCAAGGGTTGGATACCTTGATCCAAAGTCTATCGAGGTGCCTCTCAAGACATTGAAGCAAGGGACGACGACAGCCGACCTCGTCACCGGCTCAGCTCGATGGATTTGTATCCCTTACTTCTCTCTCGAGCAGTATTCCGGCTTACTGGCAGCTTCGAACACGTCTCTTTTCCCTCCTCAAACGTTGCTTCAGACACAATACTCTCAGATCACTGAGCCCAGGGATATGGAGCAGGCTGTCTGTCGGTTAGGCAACGCAGACCGTGGAGAGTGTTTTCACATCTCCCAACTTTGGTGTCTCGTCATCGATAACAGTAAGGCCTGATACCTATTATCTCGTAGAACTACTGCTGATCATCATGGAAACAAACAGGTTTGCTGGTGACTTGTGGAACAATGTCGCGAGATGATCTGCTCGGCCAAGCCTTGGAAATCAAGGAGCAGCCCTCCCGTGCGCTGGCAACTGAAGCCAAGGGGCGAATTCTTGTTGCCTATGGCGAGTCGGTAGTCTGGCTGCTCGAGGCAGAAGAGTGTCAAACATGGTTTGTGAGTCCGCTTCAATCCCCTGACTGGGATATTGCTAACAGCAACAGATGTTCTTGTCAAACTTTCAAGCATTCTGGCCCAAGATTCCCGAATTCTGGCACAAAGACCAGATGATTACAGCTGAGACATGGCCAAAAATTCTCAAGCTGGCTTCTACAGCGCGGTCGTTATCGATCAAGATTATCATGAAGCTGGGGTATGCTGCTAAAGCATCTGATGGACGAAAGACACGACTGACGTTATACAGCTCTCCGCCTAATCCACCTCCACGCTCAATCCTTCGTCCAGAGCCCCAGATTATTCCAAACTCCTCTGGCAAGAAAGGAAAGCCCAAGACGAACAATTTTTTCCATGTTCTCACACTGGCTTCAAGAGGTCTCACTACCATGGCCGGTTCAGCGACCCTCGAGGCTCAGCTTGAGGCAGCTGAGAAGTTCATTACAGCCGAGACCACTTACTCGAACCGGAAAACATACAAATCCTGCAAAGAGTCGACCAAGATGGAGTGCTACCTGTACTTGGCTGGTCTGGCGGACCGTGTCGAAGCCCAGGGGAGTGACCAAGTGCGACGGGCGTACGAGGAGAAGATTGACATTTTCAACGCTGCCGACGTCATCTACAACTTCTTCCTCCCGGAAAACTTTGAAGGCCCGATGGCAGGCAAGTTTTGGGGTGCTCTTCGAACGATGATCGAGGTGAGTTCGGTCAGGGGTTTGTTGATGGCATTGGCAGGCTAACTTTCGAAGCTCTCGATACTGGAACCTGGCTTCATTCAATCAAGCCTTGATGACACCCTCAATGACGTTCGGACGTCTCTTCGGAACTTCACTCAAGATCTTTTTGCATTTCAGACCATCATGGCATATTCAACCGAAGATGATCGGGTTGGGGTTGACCTGCCACCTGAGTTCTCCACCGCCTGGCTCTACGTTGTCATGGGCATGATTTATGGCTCCAAGGACGACTTCACTTGGAATAGCCGGATTAACAGAGCCAAGGATCTGGTTGAAAAGGGGTCTAAGAAGCTGCTTCAAGGCCTCTCTAACAAAAGCCTCCTAGACCGTGCCTCTGTGTTGCCTCTTGAAGTGTTGTCGCTCGTCACAATGGGCCTGCTACAAGACCAGGTTGGAAAGTCTGATGACATTTGCGATACATATTCACAGTACCTCAACTCTCTTGTATGTGCAATCGATAGCTTTATACACCTAGTTACTAATACCTTGCAGGACAACTCCATCACGTCACAGCCGTCCGATAGATCACTCCAACGCTACATTGACCTGGTTCAGCAAGAGCTAGTAGCAGTGAAGCGAACGCTATGGAAGCAAAAGAACATTATCTGTCGTGTTCGGAACTCTTTAACTGCAATCGACACGCAGGACATTGTTATCCGCCAGCTTGAGCAGTCGATGTTTATGAAAGACAAGGAGAAGCAGTACAACAAACGCTACTATGCAGAGGTCTCTCCTCAAGCACCGCCGAACCCACCACCACAGTCGTATGGACCAGAGGAAGACTATGCGCCGCGGGTTGAGTATGCATATACGCAAGAGGTCACACCACCACAACCGGCCAACGACTACATGGGCCTGGATGATGACTTTCTCTACGACATAACGACGTCGTCGAAGCTCTCGCCTACGGATGCAGGTGGTCTGCGTGCCCTGTTGTTTCTTGAATGCTCAAGACTCATTGAGCAACGCGAGTTCGAGTTTCGACGCTTCACCGAGTTTACCAAGGATCTCGAACGTGGATTCGCATACAAGATGGACTTTACGCGTGATCGACAGGAGCGCGCCATCTATGCCTTTACACTTGTCACCATCATTTTCCTGCCCATCAGCGCCGTGTCCAGCATCTTTGGCATGAACACAACAGACATTCGTGACATGGAATATTCACAGTGGCTGTATTGGGTCGTTGCGATTCCTCTGACGGTGGTGGTTATCCTAGCTGGGCTGCTGTTCATGGGCGAACTGGGCAACTTAGCTCGGTGGTTCTTGAGACGGTCAGGACAAGGAGGGCAGGGCATGTACGGAGGGCCTTCGATGATGTCGCAAACAGCCGAGTCAGCGGCATTTTGGCCTCCTCCTCCTCCACCTCCTCCAAGAGAGGAGTATGCGTCGCCATATGAAGCCGGACCCGGAATGCAAAGGACACAAACTCAGATATACTATCGTGCCCCGTCGACGAGGGTGGTTCACCCATCTCGGAGAGTGGTAGGATACTAGTAAGAAAATAATTTGGCACTGTTGCTTAAGTGTACCTATACAGTCAAGACGACCCCCTTTGCACTTTAAAACAATCATAGACTAATCCTAAGCATAACCCTAACCGACCATAACCCAAATCCTAACCCCATCCTAACCATAGCCCTTAACCTAACCTATCCCTTGGCTAATGGGGTCGGCTCACAAGGGGGTCGGGGGGTCGGGGGTCGGGGGTCGTCTTGACAAAGCTCGTTGCTTAACTCAAGTTTCAATTTACCTCGACTCCTTTTGCAACATGTACTCCGTCTTACACATTTAACCATCTCGCCATAAACCCAAAGTCGTCAATCATGATACAAGGCCGTCAAAAACATCAAGGTCCGATTCTATACTCATAACACAGGTTGTCTCGTTATCGTCGGTAGTACTCACGCTCTCGGTCCGAGATGAAGATGCGAGTGCGATCGTCCTCGATCATCCTCCTGGGGGGTGACACCCTTCGAGGTGGTGAAGGAGCGGGCAGGCACCTCCGAGGTCCATCGACATAACGATACGTGTCATAGCGAGGCTCAACAGGGACCGGAACAGGGACAGGGACGATCCTCTCTCGTTCAATGACACGCTCACGGTCAAGGTCGTGGGATCGGTGGCTGTGTCGGCTGTGGGATCGGGACTTGGGCTTCTTCTTCTTCTTCTTGTGAGGCTCAACGTCGACGGCAATGACCTCGATGGGCTCCTCTGGCGGGGGCGGCGGGGGCTTGGGCTTCTGGACAGGCGCAGGAGGAGGGGGAGGAGGGGGAGCGGGCTTGACCTCAGGCTTGGGTTCAGGCTTTGGTTCGGGCTTGGGCTCCGGCTTCACTTCCGGCTTGGGTTCGGGTTTGGGCTCTGGCTTGGGTGGAGGCGGCAGCGGCGGCCGTGCGACGACGGGCGGAGGCGGAGGTGGTGGAGGTGGAGGCCCGGGGATGATGGTGGTTACCCTTCGGCGGACGATGCCATAGTCGGGCTCAGGGTGCTGGAGATAGAGGCGCTTCTTCTCATAGTGTCTGGTAACTGGAAGTGCGAGATGACGTCAGTGACGGTTGGGTTGGGGCTGGACGGCACGGCCACGTGCAGCGAAGGAGAGACATACCCATTTTGATGGACAGGGACGAGTCGTAGTATAAAAAGTTTTGAGACGCAGCGGCAAAAGCCAAAGGAGGCGGTTTGCTTGCCTAGAAGTGATGGACACGGGTCGTGGTGGGGTCTGCTGGTGATGAAGATGGTGGATGGTCGACGGGGAGAAAAGAAGACGGATGACGATCTTATATGTAAGAGGTTTGGGGGAGGGACAAACAACAAAGACAAAGAAGCACGCGCCATCCCATGTAAAGTGAGTTGGTGCCGTCCAAGGCCCGACCGAGGACGGCCCAATGCCTTGGTCCAAGCCATCCCGAACTTGGAGGTTGTCACTTGAAGCTCTATCGGTGCCTGTCCTGCCCAGTCACAAGCCGTCACAGGGCAATGACGTCGCACATGCGCATGCACGTCAGCCCCCCCGCTCTCGAACAAACCAGATTTCCATCCCGACTGCGACCAGGGGTGCATCTGCTCTGGCACACCTTTTTCAACGCTTGTGGATCTTGAAAGGGCCTTGTGACTGGCTTCCTTCGAGGTCACGCCTGGAGAAAGAACAGCTGGACCCTGGACCCTGAAGTCGAAAAGGATGAGGGGAAAATGGCGCTGGCAGGGCTGAGCTGGCTTCGTTGGGTAGTGGCTCATGGAACAAGTGGTAGAATCTTGGTCGAAGGATGGCCATGGCGCCATGAGCTTGCTCCTCTTTGGGAATTTCCGAGATGCGGAATTCCAACCGTGGGACGAAGGAAAAATTCTCATGTTGTGTTTTGCTTGGGCATTGAAGCATGGATGAATCAGAGTTGCTGATGTCGGTGGGCTTTTGATGATGTGGCATGAGGTTGAAATTGCCTCAGCCAAGAAAACACGACAGCTTTTTCTGTTAACCGAGGACTCTTCTTCATGACGCCCAAAAGCTTGAAAGGATGGAAATGCCGGACATGCCGAATCACGGCCGGAGCCGGCTTCGGGGATGTGGGGTATCACACGGCGACGCCTCCCGTCCGACAGTCTCCAGTATTCCGGTGCCTCGTCCGAGATTTTATCAGCTCGGAGCCCGAGTATTCCTTCTCCTGGACTCACCCCACGGAAGGCTTGTTCACCCTGACGATCGCTGCATCCCACCGTCTCCTGAAACCGCTCCGATCGAAGCGACCAACAGGGGGCCCTAAACCACAACCTGGTCGATTTTCATTGGGGGTCGCGCGGGGGGTTCGAATTGAAATGCTATCTCTCCCAACAGGCAAGCAATCAAACAAACAAACAAACAAAGCAATACGAGCTCATCTGCAGCTGTGGCTGGCTAGAGCATCCATCGAGTCTCGATAGTGAAACCCCCAAGAAGCTGACCAAGACGGTACGAAGCAATATATTGCCTGCCATGAAGAGACCCTTGCTCGGTTATCCGGCGACGGCGGTGCGGCCGGTGAACCAGGACAAAGTAAAAAAAATATTCCGTAATGAGCAGGATCAAGCTGTCGTAAAATCGTGCAGAGATAGAAGTCGGCCGCACCTCGAAAAAAGAAAGCTGCTCCGCGAAAAAGAAACTCAAACTAACAGAACCAATGACATTCATAGCTGAAGGTCTTGGGCTGGCGAGTTTGAGGAGCTGATCTCTCCTAAGGCGGCGCTAGATGCGGTTATTGACGAGGACCCTTGATTCTTGGCGATGTGTCTTGATGCCAACTCAAACGCGCTACAATCTTGAGGAAGCCCGTTCGCCATGGGAGTGCAAACTATATTGTAAATGTAGCTGCACACGGTGTTTTCGAAATTACACTCGTGATTAGGAATCCCATCAGGTACTCTAGGAACCGACTCTCCGCTGGTTCTCAGCCACCGAGCGGAGAGGCGACGCAGGGCTTGAGGCTAGATGCAAGCCTCCATGATTCAGAGACGACTTGACTGGCTGATGGAAGATGCGGCTGGCTGCTCAGTTTCAGCCCCCATTAATGACGAACTTGTTTCGAAACGGCTTTTGGCTGGTGTTGAACGGGATATTCACAACTAAATGGTGATAAAGGTACTGGAGAGTTAGAATAGCAACTCACTGATGCCCGGCTGGCTGTGTTCACATGCGATCTCAAGAAACTAGATCATATAGTCATTTCGTATTGGCATGATGATATTACCGTAGTGGTTGATGAGTTCTGTCGTAGTGACTGAGAGTGGGAAGGAAGCCTAACAGGCAGCAGACAAGAGAGCCTCTCAATGCAACTCACTCCGAGGAAACCTGCCCTCCGCTGAATTTGACAGAGACGAACTATCCTCTTCACGCACATAATCTTGCCGTCTCTGCTATCGAAAGTAGGTTGCAAAAATCGAGACGTTTGCTCACACTTTCGTGTGTTGGCGTTGACACTCAGTTTTGAAGGTCAGTTGCTTGTCCCAAGGTGATATTCATCAAGTCCAAGGCAGTGAATAGACTGCAACGGACATCTGTGGGAAACCAGGCCTAGAAAATCTGACTCAAGCCCGGGATGGGGGATGCCCCGAGCCTGGATGTCTACTGAATGAAAGAGTTCTGTAGACAGGCGGGCTGCATGACTATTGCGTTGCGAATCCAAACACGTGTTTCCTTGCTAAAAGCCTACCTGAAATATGAATATGTTCTAGTTCAAGTTTTGTACGTAAGTCTACGAGAGAACGCGGCTTAGATGTATATAATAATGGCACATTGTAATTAAGAGTGTGGTGGGTTGATATGGATGGCAACTTGACGAGGAAGCTAGGCAGTAGGATCAAGACTGAGTAAGCTAAGTCACTGCAATAACTAGTTATCTAGCAAGTGAGTTTTATTCCCGTATGATTATTAATACCATTATTGAAAGGGATTCAATAGGTTATGGTAAGTAATCTTTAACTCCGAGAACAACCCAGTACCTATGCAAATGTTGGAGGTACTTCTGTGACTGGATGCTGATAACCTGGACTCCATATGATCACAATCGCAATTCTGAAATATGGCCAACGGTAAGGAACATGCCTGCAAAGAATGCCATAGAAATGGTTATACCGGCACTCCCATATGAACTCAATTCAATTGCCGGCATCTCAACCTCGGAGTTGATATGCATCCATTCCCACGACGTTGCGGCCCGCTAGACCGTAGCTGCGGGCGGACCCGCATCAAGAGGGAAAATAAAGGGTCGGATCGACTGCACCTCAGGGACCAAAAGGTCACTCAATGCAGGGGCCAAAGAGCAAACGTGGACGCTAGAGGGCGACCGTGGGGAATCTAACAAGACCAATTCGACTCTTGGATGCACGCTGGCGATGATCCAAATCACAACCACATATCGCGACGTCACAGTCACCACGGGCGATGGGACACGCTCATGCCTTGGACCCGGCCCGGCTGATGCGTTGTTGAGGCGGCCGATTTATGGCTCGGCACTGGATGACAAGCAGAGCAAAAAAAGGGGAGGCTCATCCATGGCAAACATGGAGAGCCTGGCTCGCTCAATGGCAAATGAGGAGCTCCCTGCTCGATTCGTCCTCATCACACTTGGCCATCACACCGCTTTTGCGGCGACTCTGCTACGTACGTAGTGATGGTGGCATATCATCTGGGCGACCATTCCACTGGGTGAACCGGGCGACCGTGACCTCGTCAATTGTCAATGATGCGTGCTACTTACTATATTCCCACGTGTCCCTCAGGAGATGCTGTGTTGACAGCTGGAGCCCAGCATTGTCCGAGACCAGCTGGAGGAATTCTGGCCGTCCCCTGGGCACGCGAGTCAAGAGGCTGAGAACCCAAGATTTACGCAGCATTCTATTTTTTCTGCGGAGCTAATAGCAGAAGAAATAAGCCCTCTCAAACATTTGAACATGACCCGTGTTTGAGAAGTTTTAAGATGGTGTCTCACATCTCGGTCAAGGATATCACAAAGGCACCAATGACACGGCCCCAGTCTCTTTGTCAAGCCTCACTTGGCACATTCTGCCGTGCATGGGCGCGATAATTGGACGACACGGGGACGAGATTCAACCTGAGTCGCGTGAGACATTTCTCGTGACGAGAAGGTCTGTCTCTTGTTTGCTGCAGGGAATATGTGAGAAGATGAATGCCCAGGGCGCCACTACGAGAAGCAAAGCAAATGCGATGCATGCGACTTCCGGTTGGGTTTCCTTTGCCTCTGCAAATGAGGCTTGAACCGATTACCCGAGTGTGACGATTTGGAGGTGGCTTGCAGTTGATTCAGATGCGCCGTCGTGTTTCTTGCCCTGGATACGCGCCCAATGGACGCCTCATTGCACATGCTCGATCCAGACTGCACGTCCACAGTACCTACATGTGCAGAATTGCTAATAATAACCTCCTCGACAATCCGACTCTATTGAAGCGCCCTGTGTTTCTGTCAAGGTTCAAGAGTAAAGCCGAGCTGTTGTTATTGCTGCTGCAGCAGGTCACGTCAGTGCTCAACCTGGCGGCTAACCTGAGTGGCCTCATGGGAGAAAGAGCCCGGACGGAGCCTCTTTGATGGGATGGGATGGATGGGTGCATCTCTGGGATCCGGGCCACCTTGAGATGGACCACAGATGGTACCTGCAGCAAGTGGACATCCATTGTCCTTCAAGTGACCGACTGATGGTAGGACACGTGCGGCCTTCTGGCAGCTGCATTCTGTACTCGAATGAGGGTTTTGACCAGAGACATGGATGCTGCTGTCCGTGATTGATCGATCGATTGACTGACTGCCAGTCAGTGCTTGTTTGATTCATGACTCTGTGAGACGTGGAGCTTTGTTCTTCAATATCCATGGACGTTGACCTCTACAGTAGCAGTGCTAACGCAACCTGTATGCAGTCCAGTGGGCCTCGTCTGCCGTGCATTCTCAGGCCATTCCATTCCATCCATTCCATGGATCCATATCCCATCCCATCCCATCCCATCTTGTCCAATCCATTCACTGCGTCTCCATATCCCTCCCGCCCAGAATAGCAGCATCATCATCGTCCGGACTTTCTCTTGCTGTTCCATCCCCTGCGGCGTCTTCTTCTGTTTCTCTACCGAGAGACGACGCCTCACAAATCCTCCGCCCGGCGACCCTTGCCCCATCACAAGAGTACCTCGCGACCCTTGAGGACCACCCGGCGCGTTTGACTCTGCTGCATTCGGCAAGGAGCTGGGCTTGGGGGCTTCACTGGGGTCCGGCGTCATAGCGGACCTGGAGCCTCTGATTGGGGGGAACATTTGTAGGTCGTCGAGACGTCAAGGGGACCATGCCCGCCCAGGGGAATCCACTTTAAATTAAGGCCACCCGCAGTCTGATATTTGGGTCAAACGACCTGTACCTCCGGAATTGAGAGAAGACAAATCGAAAAAAGGGATCCATCGCTGGAAAACGTGCCAGCGCTAACAGAGGGCCATCAGAATCTCCCGTCGTGAGCTAGGTATTATTCCGCAGTCATGGTAATGAGCCTCGGAGCAACTCGCGTGGCTGACGTGAGGATCCTCAAAATGCATCTTGACACTACACTATCGCAGAGGCATTGCTCATTCACCCCCTTCAAAACACGGAACGAAACACGTTTTGACATTTTGCGCTCTCCCCCTGACCAACAACTTTGGGCCGAGCGTGGATTCAGCCTTTGGCACTAGAACGAGCGTTGCCCTTTTGTAACGGGAGAGACCTCTCGCAACGTCCCGTCATCCCGCCGCAGTCTGCGTTCCAGTCATGTTGCAGTTTCCGTTCCAGCTCCCGCCCCAGGTTCTAGATCTTTGTGGCTTTTTCCCTTTCCCCTCTGGCCCAGCCTCCTTGGAGTGTGGTAAGGTAAGCCCACGGTTTCTGTCTGAAACGACGGGAACCATTCGCCTGGCGTGGTCTAATCTTGGAAGAACTGTCTAATCTTGGGATTTGCGGAAGAGAGCAAAAAAGCCATCGGGATAAATCAACAGCCATCTTTTTTCGATGGTGGAATTAAATAACTTGTCAAATTGTTCCCCGCAGCAGCCGCCCGCCTTGCGTCAACTCCAGGCCCAGGAACCCGAGTCAGCCAAGCCCAAGCCCAGCGCCAGGCACAGGTTCACAGCTCGTGATCCACAGTTCCGCAGCTGGGGTGGCGCTCACATCGAAATCCATCCAGTCGACGATTTTCCTTCCTCCAGAAGAAGGCGCCTCATCTTGTTAGTGGCAGTTAGCGGAAACCTGACCTCGGCGCCGGGGTGGCACCGCTCCTCGTGCCCTTTCTTGGGGACCACCGGCCGCCGGGTTACCCCTTATTCATTGTTCCTGTCAATGCCGTCAAAGTATCCTTCCTGCATCAGAACATGATGCTCTACCTATTCCGACTAGGCGCCCGGGGGGGACTCCTCTTCTGTCTGTGCGATGAAGGGGGGTCATTCTCTGGCGCCAGCTCGCTCGCGAAAGAAGAGAAGGGGTCTTCTGTCCCCCCTTGACCCTTGTCCTACCTGCCCGTTGCTCAGAGCTGTTGAGCCAAGTGGACGAACGACTCCATCGTCTCAACCATCCTGCGTGCTCAGCCGATCTCTGCTGGGGTCGAATGTTTGCTTGCCCTGAATCACCACAAAATCTGCTGTAGAAAACGGTGAGACGACGACCCGTTCCATGTCAGCGGAGATGATACGTAGAGATAAAACCTGCCCCAAGGCTATCAAGGCTAAAAAAAAGGAAGCGTGGAAAGTCAATGATTCAAGCATTCAGCTATTACCGTTTTGGCGGCCGTTTCTGCTGCCCGTTTTTTTGCCCCCTTTCCGAATTGGGTGGCCGCACTTTTGGTGCAGTCGGGTGCAGTAGTCAGTCATGGAGGCAGGTGCAATAGGCAAAACCACCAAATCAGCAAATCTCCCCTAGGTCGTCTCTCCAGAGACGACAATCCCTACCTCCCTTTTACCTCCAACATCCCTTCAGCGCGGGCTTTCTCTCCCTCTCTCTTCTAGCTGCTCTCGACGATAGAGCATTGTATTGTATTGTCCCTTCCATGCCCTTGTCCGCCCTGCGTCCGCTGCCGCCGTTCGCTACAGTGCCCGCTGCCGCCCGTTACGCCTGAGGTCACCTCCCCCCGTCTCCGTCTCCAGTCGTCTGGCAAATCCACCTTTTTTCTTCCTTTCGCGACTTTCCTTGCGACAAGGCTTCCATCCCAGCCGAGTCGTCTTCGCCTGCTTCAACCCCCAGTCAGCAGACGATACCAAACTCCACACCCACCGAAACCCGCCCGTCAACCACGCAGCAGCGGCCCTCTGTCTGCTATTGATACTCCCGTCTCTGCTATTACTACTACACTACGCTGTACAGTGCCAGTGCAGACTGCGCCTGCGCTTGCGTTGTGCTCCGTTGTATCGCGGTTACAGTTGCATGTAACCTTGCTCGGGACTATTCCCACCGCGCGCCAGCCGGCATCTTCGAAACCTCACCGTCCCGGCCTGTAACCCATTGGCTGATGCATGCCTCCCGGTGCATGACAAAGACGTAGCGCACCATGTCGCGGCTTGCGCTCCAGAGTGCTCAAGCCTCTGCTTCTGCCTCTGCTCCTGCTTCCGACTCTGTCGATGTTGCTACCACAACACCAGTCGAGACCACCACCCCAGCTTTCGGTTTCGATCACCACCACAACCTCAACCGCGCCGCCTCCCCCTCCGACGTCCCCGTCGATGATAGTCCAACCGTCGGTCGCATCATACACTCTAACCCGGCCGTCCCGTCCCTCGGCTCGTTATCCTCGTCGGGTCCTAGGTGAGTGAGCATGTTCGTCCCAAGTCTGCTCTCGGTCCCCTCTCCACACGCCCCCCCCCCCCCCGGCCGTCGCTGACCCCGGACCTCCTCCTGGCCCCCTTCGCCGTTGCCTCTCACAATCTCTCCTCTCCGCCACACATCTTTGCTTTCCGTCATCTTTCAACATTGATTACCTCCCCTACCTCGTTCTTCTTTACCCCGGGTTGAATGTTGTGCGAGGCGAACACTGTACTTCGTGCGCACTCAACCTGCCTTTCCACATCTGGCCCGGGTCCATCTTGCGCTCTGTCGTGCAACATTTCACTGTGCTAGATCCTCTGTCGCCTTTCTGACACGCCTGGATATCTAGATCCCCTCGACCAGCCATCTCCAGTCCGCTTGCAACCTCGCTCAACTTTCCGTTCGGGCCCACGAGTCCAAGTCCGAGATCCATCAGTTTCCCTCTTCGACAGACTCCAACGCCGACTTCTCTAGCCGAGCAGGCCGCCAAGAAGACGGCTATTGTACGACAGACCTCGTTTTACAGCGACTCATCCGACGAAGGATCACCAGAACCCCGGAGCCCTAGGTTCGTCTCAAAGGCAGTGGTGCAATGTACCACGACCATCCGGCCTCGGGCGCCGCAGACTAACACCATTCTACAGACTGGGCTATCCAGGTAGTCCGAATGAGTTACGAACCGTCTCTGACCCCGTGACTTTGAAGCCTTCCCAAGGCTCAATCTCGAATCCCCGGCCAGTCATGGCTGGTCCGGTAGCTGCGACTCAGGCCGAGTCCTCCAAGTCCATGCCTCGAAACTCGTCCATCGACTCAGCGATTTCTGCAATCTCAATAAAGTCGGGTCCCAATGGCAACCAGGATGGTCAACATGGCGCCTCTGATATTGCGAACCTGATCAAGACGGCGGGAAGCCCCGAGGCACTCATCCAGTATCTGCTCAAGGAGAAGCATTCTCAGTCGCAACAAAATGGTCAGCTGTGGCGCCTGGTCGATAAGCAGCGAGCCATGATCCTTGGTCTCAACAAGGATCTCGAAAGAGCCTTGAAAGACAAGGAAAAGTACAGGAAGAAACTGAAGGAGGTCATGGCTATTCCGGCTGTTTCTCAGACCCCCGTTGGGACTGGAAAAGCTCCTGCTCAACCTCCTAGACCCTCCGCCCCCCGAGTCGACATCGAGCGAACAAAGGAGCAAGCAGTAACTCCGGATTCGCCAATCCTCGAATCCGACAGCCCGAAGAATTCTCCGATTGATATCAGCATGGCACCATATCCGATTACACCACCGGCCGACCAGCCCAGTGCTCCTCATTCGGCAGTGGGTGAATTGTTGAATCCTGCACACTCGATGCCAAAGCCTCAGGATCACGCTCTAGACAAGTTCGACCACGAGGCAGAGGAGAGGGCCGCCGACCAGGCCCGTAAGGAAAAGAGCGAGGAGCCTCTCAAGGACATTGCGTTCAACATTTCCATTCCTCCATCGCGAAGCCTGCCTAGCGAGCCGCCGAAGATGCCACCGCCAAAGCCTCCGACCGGACACCTCCCGACTGTTGCTGTTCTCGAGGCGACGCCCAGGACTGATGAAGGATTCTCGCAGTTCCCCGCGCTCCCGCCGAGAAAACCCCCGCCTGCGCCCCTTCAGTTGATTCAGGATAAGAGACCAAAGTTGAGCCCTTCGCCCGAGGAGGAAGAGACAGACTCGGACTACGATGATATCCTGGAAGTTGACGAGATTGTCGACGATCGACGCGGCCGACGAAGAACGCGGGAGGAGGACGACCGGGAGCGAGAAATCATCGCTCTCAAGGAAGCGGCTGCACGCAGTGCATCCAAGAAGAGCAAGTCTAGCCAACCTGGATCCCCAAGGGACGTGCTTCCAACATCTCAGTCAGAGTCTGAAACAGCCTCATTGGCACAGATGCTTAACGCGCCCAAGGCAAGGGAGATCCCTGCGCCTTTACTGAGCCCTGGCTTGCCTGCCAGCCCTCGCCCTTTCAACATGAGCTCGCCGCCTTTGTCCCCAAGGACCGCGCCCTTCCAAGCTGCGCCTTTGTCACCGCGACCCCCTCGGGCGCCTATCCCATTGCCTCCAAACACTCCCTTGGCAACACCAGGAGCAACCCCAGCCAGGACACCAGCGACCGCACCCGTTACCGAGGATCCTACATCGCCGAAAAAGCAGCCCACGCAGGAAGAGAGTGTTGGCTACGCGGATAAGCCATCGACGAGAATGTCAACTCCCACCGAGCGAACGGAAGTCTACAAGGGCCTGGTCACGGAGGAATATCCTGATCTTCTCCTTCCACCCAACGCTCTCCCCTCCGTCGAGGTTAAGGTGGCCTCATCGCGAATGAAGCCATCTAGAGCGAGCATGCTTTCGCTCACGCAGCTCGAAGAGGACCCCGTCTTCACTCTCGCCGTCATTTCACGCGCCGATAACGGCGAGCTCTGGCGGGTCGAGAAGGACTCGGCATCACTGACGAAACTGGATCAGCGATTGAAGCAATTCTCTTCATACAAGGCAAGGATGCCGGAGCGCTCATTGTTCAGTGGACATGCACCAGCCAAGCTTGATGCTCGGAGGGCGATTTTGGAGCAGTTCATGGATGACCTGCTCAACACTCCGTTCGACACGAACACAGCCGTTGAGGTCTGCAAGTATCTGTCGACGAATGTGCTCCCGCCCAATTCTGATGATACAGGATCTATCGGCGACTCAGGATCTGAGGTCAGTGGCTCCAAGACTGGGGCTGATGGACGGCCTCGGCGTAGCGGTTACTTGACCAAGAAGGGCAAGAATTTTGGCGGTTGGAAGGCGAGATTCTTTGTTCTCGATGGACCGCATCTGAAGTACTACGAAGTACCCGGTGGCGCTCACCTGGGAACCATCAAGCTTCAGGGTGCGCAGATTGGCAAGCAATCTCAGAGCAACGACAATCAATCCCCGGCTCGCGGAGCCACTGGCGAAGATCTCGACAACCAGTTCCGTCACGCGTTCCTCATTCTGGAGCCTAAGAAGAAGGACTTGAGCAGCCATGTCAAGCATGTGCTGTGCGCCGAGAGTGACAGGGAGCGAGATCGCTGGGTAGAGTCGCTTCTGCAGTGGATCGATTACCGCGATCCAGACGACTCTGAACCGCCGCCTTCCAGAAGTGGCCCAGTTCACGACCGACAGACATCGTTGGGTGAACGTGCAGGCGGAAACAAGGTCCGAAAGGGGCCGCACAAGTCTCATCACCATCCTTCCGACTCGGATACCCTGATCGGTGTTCGATACGGTGACACTCAGGCTGGTGATGCCCCTCAACTTGCAGCCCCTGCGACTCCTGCACGACCCAAGACTTCTGGCGGTTTGCCCGATCACCACCACCACCACGGTTTTGATAGCCTGTCCTCGCAGACTGGCAAGCTCATCTCGGGTCCCAAGGACCCACAACCGATCTCTGATGCTGGTGCTTGGGGCAACAAGACAGGTCTGTCACTTCCGACCAACGATGAGAAGAAGCAAAGGAAGCGAAGCTTCTTTGGGTTCGGTCCAAAGACACGCTCCTCCTCTGAAGGACAGGACTCGCTGTTCGGCGGCAGTGAGGGCGGCTCCAACGCAACGCCGCCGCAGAACGCGTACCAAGGTCCCGTTCGGCAAGCCTTTGGAGCTCCCTTGGCAGAGGCTGTCAGATACAACTCACCCACGGACGTCAACGTGCCTGTCCCGGCTGTTGTCTATCGATGTATCCAGTACCTGGATGCGAAGGACGCTGTGCTCGAAGAAGGAATTTTCCGACTCAGTGGATCTAACGTGGTTATCAAGCAGCTCCGGGAGAGGTTCAACACTGAGGGAGATGTCAACTTGGTGACTGATCCACAGTACTACGACATCCACGCCGTTGCTTCTCTGCTCAAACTGTACCTGCGAGAATTACCGACGACAATATTGACAAGAGAGCTTCACATGGAATTCTTGTCAACGATTGAGATTCCGGATCACACCAAAAAGATTGCCGCGATGAATGAGCTGGTTCAGCGGCTTCCCCAAGCCAATGCCACCCTGCTCAAGTATCTGATTGGCTTCCTGATCAAGATCATTAATAACGCGGACATGAATAAGATGACTGTGCGCAATGTCGGTATTGTCTTTTCACCCACGCTCAACATTCCGGCACCCGTCTTTGCCATGTTCCTGCAGAATTATGAGGGCATCTTTGGTATTGATCCCGAGGTCTACGAGCTTCCATCACCCATCTCTGAGCCTGACCTGCACGCTGGCGGCTTCCCTGATGCACCGCCACGATTCGAGCTCCCTACTCGACCGTCTACATCAGGAGGCGCCTCTCCCCATGGACAAATGCGCAAGGATTCGATCCAGAACTTGAAGCGGTCCACCCCTACGCCTCCCCTGTTAATGAACAATCCTGCAGTACGGGCGTCGCCTCCATCGAGTGCCTCCAGACCAGGCTTCGATCCTTCAAATCACTACGACTCACGACCACTCTACGATGGCGGATATCGACCACCTTCTGGACATGATACCCGCGGCGGATATGACCGGCGTATCTACCAGGCTTCACACGAGGATCTCGGCAGTGCCTCTGCAGCGTACGACCAGAGCTTTGTTCCTAACCGACGCCGCGAGAGCGCCATCTTCATGGGCGGCATCGTGGGACCGCATCACCAGGGATCAAAGAGCCGCCTCCGAGAGGAAACGCGATTCTAAACTGTACATGTGACTGGTGTTTTTTGTGTTTTGCTATTTGCAACATACCATACCCACTCGTTTCGACACGCGATGATACCAATTTACGACGATTCTATACTATTAATATTTTTTCTCATTCTTTTTGCATCCTGGAGCGGAATCAACGGTGCCTTGAAGAGGCGTTATTGTTACAATTCGGAGTGCTATTTGCCTTGTTTGTCCTGGGTGGGAGGGGAGGCTCTTGGTTGCTTTTGCTAGTTCACGAAGAGGCTGCCTCGAGAGACTGGGGAGATAGCACGTGCATAATCAGCATGCGAGACCCTGCAGTGGAGTTTCAAGAGTTTCAGGATGCCGGGGAGGCTGGGTGGTCGGTCTGTCTGTCCGTCGTTGACAAGGACAGTTGAAGTATTTCGACTTAGCATGGCGTTTTGGATAGTTTGCAAGCCACGTCAAGTTGGCCTCGTGGTGGATGGGAGTTGTTCATCCATTCATTCACTTTGGGGACGATTGACGACTCTTTATGCGAGCAAATGGGTTTGTTTTGAATACTCTCGGCAGACTATTGTAATGAGAAATGTCTCCATATACACATCATCTTTTACTGATTAGTGATGCATCACATTGAAGGTGTCTTGGTAAAACATGGGGAGCGGAGGATAGGAGGCGATGCTCCGACGGCTGCTTAGTCATACACCCTTTTCAAGGTAGTCCCTCCCGGAAACGTCGGAGGACGGGGCCAAAGATTGCCGTGCTCTCCATCGCAAGCGTCATGAACGGCCAAAATCGAGACTTGACCGGCCGACATTATCGACGAACCCCCGATGGAATTGGATCCTCGACTCGGAGCAAGCAGCGGCGAACGAGCCTCTTCATTGACCAACAACAACAGCTCCGCTGACGGAATTGTTAGGGCGTCGCCGTCCCGCCATGAGCCTCCCCCCAGTGGCGCCGCCCTGATGTCGCCAGCTCACGACGCGCACCATGACGCCGTCGACAACAACGGCGACGGCGCCGATACACCCGACGCGCCGACGGGTCTGACACCACAACAGCAGCAGCATCACGACACCGATCCCGATGGAGGGGACGCCAAGAGGCCGAGGGCATGCGAGGCGTGTCGCGGGCTCAAGGTGCGCTGCGAGCCAGACCCCAACGACGAGGGGCCCTGCAAGCGATGCCGCAAGGCTGGGAGGAGCTGTGTGGTCACCATGCCCACGCGCAAGCGCCAGAAGAAGACGGATAGCAGGGTCGCCGAGCTGGAGAAGAAGATTGATGCCCTGACGGCGAGTCTGCAAGCGAGAGCTGCGCCGCCTGGGGGCCACGGACACGGCGTTGGGGGCTCGCCGACCGTACCATACAAGCCCGATCCTGCTACCGCCGCGACCCCGGCATCTTCTTACAATATCGCCTGGAGGAACCCCAACCATTCCCCCGCCTGGGGGTTACCTACACCATCACATAGTATTATGTCTACAGCGCCAACGACGGAGCAGGGTGGGAGGCCGGACCGACCATCCCCTAGCCAGCCGATGGGGGCATCCAATACAGCGACAGCTGGGCAGAAGAGGAAGTTTGAGGGTCGCCAAGGTCCAGATGAGCACCAGCAGCAACAGCGTGCAGAGGAGACGCCAGCAGAGGCACTGGCATCGTACCTGACGAGGGCAAAGGGAGGCGACATTGTCGAGCGGGGCATTATCAGCATGGAGAAAGCGGCCGAGATGTTTGCGCGGTATAACGACCACATGATCTTTCACCTCCCCGCCGTCATCTTCCCGCCGGGCTTCACGGTGGCCGAGCTCCGCAGGACTAAACCAACGTTGTTTCTAGCCGTCATGGCTGCGGCGACGGCTGAGTCGCCTGTTCTCCAGAAGACATTGCAGAAGGAGCTGATGCTCGTCTTTGCTGAAAAGGTGATGCTCGCGGGCGAGAAGAGCCTTGAGATGGTGCAGGCGCTCAACGTGGCCGTCATATGGTACTGGCCTCCGGAGCATTTCGAGGAACTCAAGTTCTACCAGCTGGTGCACATGGCTGCCGTCATGGCCGTTGACATCGGTCTCGGCCAGAAGGTCAAGCAGCGCCGTGGCAAGGTGATACCTGATAGCTGGCGCACTGGTCCCATTATTGGCCCGACTCGGAGATGGGCTCCGCCGGATCCAACGACCATGGAGAGTCGCCGGACATGGTTGACGTGCTACTTCTTGGCGGCTAACACGTCTATGGCCCTGCACCGGCCGAACCTGATCCGCTGGAACCCCTTCATGGCTGAGAGCGTCAAGATCCTCCAGTCTTCACCAGATGCTGCGCCAACCGACGCCTACTTTTGTCATCTTGTCTGGACTCACCGTCTGTCAGAGGAGGTTGGCGTCCAGTTTGGTCTCGACGATCCTACTGCCAACATCAGTATCACCGACCCAAAAACCCAGTATACTCTCAAGGGGCTCGAGCAGGACCTTAAAGACTACCATGAATCCATTCCTGCAGATCTCCAACAGTGTAAGTTAAGTCCTAGTCCAGCCACCTGGAACATGCATTGACAGACTTTAGCAACCCTTCAGATGAGCTTCAGTGTCTTGAGCCTCTATATGCACGAAATGGCCCTGCATTCAACTGCTGTGGAACCCTTGAGGCCTCCCTTCTCAGCCGACTCCCTCCGCGATGGCCTCGTGAACAACGAGAAGCTGACGGCTGCTCATATTAGCGCAATATCGACATGCCTCAGCTCTATCGACAGCCTCCTCAGCGCGTTTCTCGCCATGGACGTCTTCAATGTTCGCTGCCTCCCCGTCTTCAACTTTGTCCGCGTCGCCTACGCCGTTGTAATGCTCATCAAGCTCTACTTCTCAGCCTCGGCGCCGGGATCGGAGATTGGTCGCATCTTCAACAAGAACGACATGCAGGTCGGTCGGCACCTTGACGCCCTGCTCGACAAGTTCCGCGCCACGGCGGCTGATGATCGTTGCCGTCCCGCCGCAAAGTTCCTCGTTGTCCTTGTCATGCTGCGCAGCTGGTTCTACAAGCAGTCCAAGGCTGAGGCTAAGGAGTCGGGTTCAGTTCCTCCTACACAGCAGCAGCAGACGCCCACTCCAATTAATAACTCGTCGTCGCAGCCTTCAGAGCGCCCCTCGACCGCAAACACCCCTTTACAGCTCCTGTCCGAAGTCGCTACAGGTGCCGGCGCCGGCGCCGCTCCCCGGAACCGTGATCCCTCCGGCGGCCGGCCCTCGGTACTCGGCTGGGGCACGGCCATGCCGCAGCCCCCGCAGCCATTCTTCCACGACAGCACCCAGTCGGCCGACACGGCCGGCTCTTCGGGTTCCTCCCTCCCGCCCCCGGGCCCGGCCACCATGTCCCAGCTGGAGCCGCCTCTCTCGGCAGATCTCGCTGCGGCTATGGCACCCGTCATGCCCACCCTCCTGCCCACCACGTCGGGCGTCGGCAACGGCTTCAACGCCGCCGACATGCAGGACTTTAGCCTCGCGCCCGGCTGGGACCTCGAGGGCATGGGTATGGGCATGGGCTCACAAGGCATGTGGGAGGACGGCATGCGCATCTTCCTCGACGAGCCGTGGTTCAACGACGTGTTCCAGGGTCTTCCCGGGTCTGGCAACATCTTTAGCTTCTAGCCCGGTCTTTTCTGATACCCGTCGCAGCAAAAACGTTTGACGCCTTTGCCGCCCAGATCAAACGATGTAGACTTTTTTCTCTGTAACCTTTTAATCCTTCACAACGCCCCCCCTCCATCCTCTGGAACGCTCCCGAGTCGCCTCATGCACGATGCAGCCAGCTGCACGCTCCGGAGTATCCGTCTTAGCGCTCGTTGCGGCATGTGGGCTTGCACGTGGGGAGAGCGGTGTGTGGTTGTTGTTTTTTTCTCGGTCGGGTTGATGGATGGATGACTTGGCTCAAGGGGAGCCGAGGGCTCAGGACACGAGAGCGAGCATATCTTTTGATATCGCTTTCACATGCTTTTTTGGGTGCTGGAATCTGGGATGGAGTTGGTTTGGGGTTGTTATTGGTGTTCTAGTTACCCCCGTTTCGGACAGGTCTAGGTCTGTATTAGCTTAGTTGTTCTCTCTCCCATCCACCATGTACATGATATCAAGTAGGGCTCTGAACAGATACTGTAATCGTTATCATTACTTGGCTGGCCAAGGAATCACTCATCACTGCATCACCGTCTTGGACAATTCAAATGGCATCAAAGACCAGTTCCCATTCATTCTAGTGTGGTCTAGACCTTGCCCTCCGCGCTCAACGCCTCGGCTATCCTTCCTCCTGCCTTGATGCCCCCTTCCAAATAGTTACCAGCCCATTATCATGGACAGCCGCCGCCCCAACTCCGCCGCTTCCTTGGCTCGATATCTTGAAGTGGCAAATGCCCTTCTTCACGATTTCCTCCCAGATACCATTTCTTCCCATTGCCGGTTGATAATTGATAGTCCTACACGTGCTTGACGTACCTGTACTCAAACACGAAATCATAAACGCCAGCAATCACCAAGTCCAAAACTCCCCATGCTCGCTAGTTGTCGTAGTGTATTTGTCGTCAGTGTGACCCTTCCACCAGTTCCATCAGAGTATGCTCTGCCAAATCATTCCGTCTTCTTCATTTCCTGTACGCCATCCGTAGATTCCGTGTAGGTTGCAAATTTTGAGCTCGAGTTTTCCAGCGTTTTCCGAGGGACGCTGCGTCCCAAGAAGCTTTCCTTGCTTGCAGAACACATAAAAAGCGCGGAGAAAGTAGCCATGTGTTAAGCGAGAGGGATCTCCTTGGAGGGAAAATTGGCTGAATGTGCAAAGACCGAAGCAAGAACGACATTGCGCAGTGCGGTCCGACATGGTGAAAAACAAAAAACAAGTCCAAGACGGCTATTATAGGCGTCGGACAGTGGTGGCCAAGTGGGCGGGTCGTTGTCATTGTATCATCATCATCATTGTGGTCGCGAGACTCTGGAACCTGTGCGTGACCACTCAGTCCATGTAAAAGTCTCCCTTCAGGATTCTCTCCTGGAAGGCATCCGGCTTGGGCCGCTCAGGCTGCTTTGGCTGATGCTTGACGGAAGCAGCTTGGACCGGGGGCTGGGGCATCTCGGAGACGGACTTTGCCCGATCGTGGATCGAGTTGCCGCGGGGTGGAGAGGTTGACGCGAGCGAGAAGGAAGGACGAGCACCGGTGACGGAGCTCTCGGCGCGAGACCTAAGCTGCTCGGACCAGTTGAAACCTTGCTGGTCTGGGCGCGAATAACTGTCAGATGGGGCTCTTGGATACTTGGTGTTGCTTGCCTGTGGGAGAGAAGAGGCGATGCTTGGACGGCGTGCCGACGACAGAGCGGCCGAGATGCTCGACCCCTGCGCAGGTGAAGCCGCAAGCGACGCCCTTCGTCCACCATGGGCCGTTCGCCCATTCTGAGAGGAGGGAGGAGAGGATGGGCTATTACCATTTCCGGGACTGTTGTTGGGGCGAATATTGCGCATGTTGGAAGTGCCGAAGCTCATTCGTCGGACGAAAGGCGTAGTGGGCGCGGTCTTAGCGGACCCAAAGAACGCATCGTCGTCTTCAATGGCGTTCTCGTCAATCGAGTCGGAATTGTTCGAGTTGGTCGACATGCTGCCCCGTCGGATGAAGGACGTAGTGTTGGTGGGCGAGGTGCCCGAGAGGCCAAGGGTGGTGACTGAGAGGCGTCGGCGGCCAGTATCGACTGGGCCAGAGGCTTGGCCGGGAAAACCGCTGCCATTGGGGACCGAGTTCCCTCGCTGGAACAGATTGGTCAGGGCGGCCTGAGTGATTGATCCTCGTCTGTTGCGTGTGTACATTTCGCCGTTGTTGGTGGTGGTTTGAGCTGTGTCGGTAGACATGATGGGCAAAAATTCGAAACTACCGTCGCCGGTAGTTATAGTCGTGGATACGGTGTAGTATGGGGAGACGCCTACGGCAGTGGCGCGAGAGTGGTTCGAGAATGGTATCAACAGCGTAACACGTGAATGTCAATTGTGTGATGGTGATGGGAAATATGTGGGCTGATGGACGCTGCTTGTGCAATGGAAACACTGGTGAAAATAATAATGTATGAGGATGAGAAGCGAGTAGATGGGCTAGAAGAGAAGAGAAGAGGGAAGAAGGGGAGAGTTTAAGAGTGCGAGGTGGTGATGGGGGGCACCGAGGGGTTGATAAAGACAAAGAGGATGGATGGGAATGGGACGAGGACACAAAATGTGAACGACGCTGATCAACTCTAAAACAGGGGAGCAGCCAGCCTGTTCAATGATCAGAGATCGCCGTTACCAATTCTGGTCAAGCCCAACTCTGAAGAGGGGGAATCAAAGCCAAGTGGGCGGCGATTTTGAATAGCAGCGACACCGGCGGGCGGTGCAGAGACGGATCAGAGTCAGCGTCAGAGTCAGAGTCAGTCCAAGCTCCCCGATATCGAGGGGTCGATGAAAGTCGAGAGCCAGAGGGGAAAGGCAAGCCCCATCCGACCAGGGGTGTTTGGTTAGCCCCGGCGAACGCTTCAACTTGGTCGCTGCAACTTGGTCGTCAGTGGACGTGTCGGCTGGCGCTGAGATGCGCTTGCATTACACGGCGGTAGGTACGTATCGACTAGCTTCTGAGATGGGGCCTGAGACGGTGGGCGACATGGGCGAGACCTGCGGGAGAGATGGGGCAAGATTGTGGACAAGACGGGGGGAAGATGGGGGAGAATGGCAAATGGCCTGGGGGCAGAGTGACGTCGTTCGTGCTGGGTGGAACCTCGTGCCGCGATCGGGCAAGGGTTGGTCGGTCTGGTAGTCAATCCCCTGTCGGCGTCTGCTGCATCTGCGTCTGCTTCTGCGAGGAGGGTTGCCTTCAGGGTTCAGGGCTGTTGTGGGACGAGGCCCTCTAGTCCAGTTGCACGGGAATGGCAGTCGCTTTTGGGTGTTGGCTCTGTCTTGTCTCGCTTCTCTTTTTTTGAGGCTGACTCTTGGCCTGTCTAGGGTGCAAGTTGGTGGAGTGCCGCTCAGCTGGAGGCTAGATCTCGGGGTTTGTCAATTCGACTCGAGTTTCCGGCTCCGAGTCTCCGTGGATGTGATGGACTGTGGCAGCCTTTCCATGTGCTTTTCCTGGTCCCGTTTTGCTGGTACTTGGTGCGAATCCCTGACCCTGACCCGGGCGGCAAATCTGACGTCGATGGTGTTTTGGGGTGGTGGCTCAAGATGTGTGTTTGTTTGGTATCTGAAGATGCAGGCGCAAGAGGCGTTTCGAAGAGCAGAGAAATGGCCTGACTGTTCTCTACCCTTTGTCAAGGGAGAGTGAAATCTGTTGAGCAAGGTGACGTGAGTGAATGAGAAATGAAGCAAAAAGGCCGACGAGGAAGCGAGACAGAGAAGCAGGTACTGAGGGCATCGAATGATTTCTGGAGTTGCCCGCAGCCGTTGAGACAATGACAAATGTGTACATGTACTGTACTTCAACTTCCACGAGGAAGGACCGATGGTCCCGGGAGGCACGCACGCACGCACTCACGCACTCACTCCAATGCAGACACTCCTCGTATCATCCGAAAAGGAAACGAAGGGGAAGTGGAAGGAGCGGCCAAGGGACCATGAGGTATGCGGCTGACGACTAACCTCCATTCCCATCCGCCAATGCATCACCACGTCTCTGTTTCCACAGTCAAATGTTTTGTTCCTGTCCGCGATTGACGGGGGACGATTTTAACCACTTCTAGTTAAATCATCACTCAACAAAGTACCTTGCAATCGGTATCCCTGGACAAAGCAAATCCAAATGAGGGGACGGACGCCTGACAGGACGGTATCAATCAACCGCATTCCCCGGGCGCCTTACCAAAGACTCCGAGTTAAGTTGTCTGGTACCACCTTCCTGGTTACAGTTGTCTCCCGCCTCTCGAGTCTCCTTCCCTTTCTGCATGGCACCTGCCTGCTGCCTCCCCCTCTGAGTTTCTGCATGGTACCTGTCATAATCACGTGGAACTCGTCGTCATCCCCTTTCTGCCAATTTCCATCTTCAAGCCTAAGTTGTCCTCATGATAACCTTGAGATAACCTCCAAGCCCAGCTGCTGCAGCAGAGTGCGTATTGTGGCGCCCTGGATCCAGCGACATGGCCTCGTATGCAAAGCCCATCTGACGATTCGAATTGCCGCCCGTCTTAGCATCTTGCATCTCCACCTGCATTCTTGGTCCCTACACACTCTGCACTTCTGCATCCATCGCCTACCCGACCACAAAACAATGGAACAGATGGACCACGCTCATGGCGGCTCAGGGCAGTGTGGGACCCCCCTGTTGCTCCCCGGAGCCCACGGCTCCACGCAAGCACGCACGCACACACGCTATCGCTAGCGTAATGAAGCCCGACTGCGGAGGACGGGGGTGCCAGAGGGTCCGCCCCGAGAGAAGCCAATCCCAGAGCGGACGAGACGCCTCGTAGGGTCCTCGCAGCGCCTCACAGTGCCCACAGCGGGCAACGCCTCCAGGGCACCGACGTCACCCACGCGCGCTGGAGATGACGGTTTGCTTTTTTTGCGGGGTAGTAATCAAGCAAGTAGATGAAGCGCTGGGACAACCTCGCATGCAGTTTTGCCCCAGGCCCAGGGTCATCTGGCTTGCTGACCTGGTGTTTGGGTTGCTTCGCCTTCCAGGTACAGAGAGAAGTTGACAACGAAGCAGCAAGGCAATGAAAGGGAAAAGGGGGGCTCGTTGGAGGCCTTCATCCCAAGAGTTGGTTGCTTTTGCTCGCGGACGCACAACGGTATGCTACTACAGCACCTACTGTGCGTCGACACGCAGGCAGTCACCCAGTGTTGATCGCTGTACAGTACAGCAGCGCAGCCCGCAGTCATGGAAGGATGAGGACCTTGGAGGGTAATGATGGGGATGGGTGACGCCTCCACAAGCTCTCGTTCGGTCAGCGCCTTTCGCGTCAGATGAGGCCATGTGCAGGACGCCATCACCAGCAGTAGTGGGAGGGGGGTTGGTGGGTGATGATGATGATGGCCGGACGTAACTCAGAGGCAATGGAGCAAGCACACAACTCAACCATCTCAACTTCATCATCAAGCGACGGAGGTGCGTGCTCCTTTGCTATTCTTGGGCAGTCGTCAAGACGCTCCGGCACCTCCTCAAGTTGCCCAACCAACTCTGGCCAAACTATCCGCACCACCACGCCATTTCTTTGGGCATGACTCTTGTCAAACATCTGCCACACACTCTCGCTGGCTTGCTAGCGTGCGGCATCTGAGATCAAGTGATGCTACGATGGTAACCTCCTGCGAAGATGCGATCAGCATCCGTCCATGGTCGGGGTGGGAGCATGGATCCTTCGGCATTCATCAGCATTGCGGTCCACCATAGGGTTCGTCACCATCACAATGTTGATTGATTAGGACCTCAGCCACGGTTGACGAGCCGAGAGACACCACATTCCTGGATTCGCCAATGGCTCTTGGTGGTCTTTTACCCCTTCTGCATGTTCAATTCCTCATTCTTTGTTCCATTGCCCTTCTCTTTCTGATTTACCCTTTTCGCTTTGACCTGTCGCAGGGCTAGTGCCAACTCTACCTACCTAGTCAATCCCCTGCAACGAACTGTTAGACTGCGTGTCGATGGCCACGTTCTTCTTCACCTCATGTGGAACGCACGGCCATGCCATGCTCGATGGCTTCACGATCCACCAGAAGCCACGCTCGTCCCTCACGCAACGCTTCAGTTCTCCGCTAAGGCAGGAAGGCTGCTCCCCGTACGACAGGACTGGCCTGTTGCTGGTCTCTCTCTCGTTTCTTGACCCCTGGGCCAATCATCAACCGTACTATTACCCCGCGTCCATGCACCAGCTCCCGAGACCGGCTCACGGCACCCCGGCCGATGCGTTGGCGCCTCTGCTCGCTTGCTGCTTGGCCTTGGCCTTGACCTTGACCTTGGGCAAGATTCCTCACACCCACACACTTTGACACCCTTTTCTCTGCATTTGGAGTGCTAGATTTAGCTACTGGTGCACTCCATTCTACGACGTTTTTGGGGTTGAAGAGTGCTCATCACTCAAGACCGTTCCAAGGCGCGCTCCAAAAGTGCCTGTCCATGGATGGCTCTTATCTCCGCTTCCACTCACTGGTGAGCGTGTCCCCTTGACAACGGAATGTGTAGACACCATGGTCTCTGGCTCTTTCTGCATCGTTATCAATCAACGGGACTTGAGATCTTCGGGGACCTACACCGGAAACTACACATGTTATTTGAAGCCTTGAAGTCTTGGTCATCAGAATGAATGCTTCTACTGTTTAACTGCCCATTACAACCAGTTGGTTCTCCATCGCCGATTCCTTGTTCCACCCTTGCCCTCGCAGCTCTCTCCTTTCTCCCCAGTCTTGGCCAACCCCCCACCAGGAGATTCGCGAGTTCGGTGGGCGGCGTGGCCCGCCTATCAGCTGTTGCAAGATTCTGATGGTGCCAGTTAGGGTGACACACTTGGACTGGAGACTCTCCACCGTGCCGCAGCGTGCAGCTCACAGCCGAGAAGGAGGGAGATGGGCGGGCGAGACGAGACGGACAGAACGGATACTGTGCTGTAGCTGAATGGGGCGGGGCGTTCCTGGTGGTTGTGTGGGGGTGCAGCAAGGTGTCGAAGCTGCAACACCACGACTTGGCTTGCCTTGCTTCCTTGCGACAAGCCCGCCCGCCCTTTCTTGGGGCCAAGACGGTCTGGACCTCGGTGAGCTCTGCCGATCTGACAAGAACTGCCCAATGGATAGGGAGTCTTGTGCAGATTGCCGTGGAAACTAGCTGCGAGTGTCTGCATCCTCAAGGTTGTGGCATTCCCAGTGCTACACTGCTCTTTCGGGAGTTGAAGGTTGGGAATATCTGGCCTCCCCCAACGTTGACTTGCTTGCCTGTTCTCTCCTCCTCTTTCTCAACCTTTTCCTTTCTCCTCTCTCATCCTCCCCATCGCTCTCCTTTTTCTTACATCTCCTCCATCATAACTCAGACTCTTCCAGTCTTGATCATCATTCCTCCCCTTCATACCTATCATCCATTTGCTTCCATCCACCAAGAAACATGCCTTACTCACCGCCATTCTTGCATGCTCTCGTTCTCTCCTATTATTCGCCCTCGCAGATCCACGCTGCATAGCTACTCCAGCGTAAACGTCCTGTCGCCTGTCGCCTGTCGATGCGCCGCGCGTAGCCTCTAGGCTTTCCGTCGGGGACTCGGCCCGCGCCGCCTGAAGACATCTCTCTCACTCCTCCTCGGGGGTAGTGAATCTCCTGCCTCTTTTCACCGCCGTGACGTGAATATTCAAATTCCGAGCTCACCGACCGTCTTTCTTGGGGCTCCTCCACCCCTCCAAGACGAGCATGTCGCCATGTATGTTCAGCTATGCAATCGACTTACCGTGAAGAGACGAGTTCCCATGAGCATATCATGTAAGTAGCTCTGCCATCCCACTCATGTGGCTAGATGTCTCGGATCCCCCTCTCGCATGTGAAGTATCCCTGGATTTATGAAGCGCCGATCGCGGTCGAGACACTTCACTCCACCAAGGCGCTGTGATCGACCTCCCATCACAGCTCGATCGTGCAGGATCTTGTTGCGCTGGACTGCGCTAGAGTTATGTGAGACATTGGTTAGGATGGTATGACCTTTGGGAGAAGCTGCTGTAGTGACAGCGCTCACAGTCAGTAGGACGTATCGAACGAAGTCCCAGAGGATGGACAAGGAAGAGGAACAGAGGGTTGGTGGAAAGATGAGTTGGCATCTAAAGGGGGTCTTGTCTGAGGCGGGAGACTGAAGTCACGGTATCGAAAGTGGAAGGATATGCTTGTCGTTCATACTGGGATGAAGGAGGCTTGATGTTGAAAGGGCATGATTGTCCGGAATATCTTCAGCCAACTGCTGAATTGATGAATCAACCATGTCTGCAATCCTCTTCGTATTGAACCCTTGTAAACATCCGCTCTCTCGCATATCATATCATTGATCATTCGTGGATATCCCAGAGTGTGCAAACATGGCCGTCAACTGACAACCCATCGCTGACAACCTATCGTACCAACCAACAGGCTCATAGACAAGAGGAAGGAGTTGATGCAGCCCCTCATTAGCCGTACACCGACCTATCCAGCTTGGACCCTTCTTTTCCCACATAGTCCGCACACTCCGCAGTCACTAGCGTTATGATACTGCGTGTCCTTGCACGAGTCGCTCAAACATGCCCACGAGCCCGGTGTAGACGAAGGGTCAAGTACGTTCGCACACATGGCACATGTGAGTGCCAGACCGAGGTTGGCGTACGAACACATGGAGCATGTTGTCTCGGCTGGGCTGTTACGTGAGAGAGAACTACTGCTCGCCTGAGCTGTTGCTGTTGTAGGTAGGCCGCGTTGACTCTTGACCGCCGTTGAGCTGTTGCTAGAGGCATCGTGACGATCTGCGGTGGGCCTCACTGGTTCTTTGATTCCTCCAGACTCGTGATCGAACTCCTTCTTGACCTCGATGGCCGGTGTCTTGGTCGAAGAACTGCTCTTTCGGACGCCAGCGTTTTGTGTCGTTATGGTCCTTAGAGCTTGGGGCTCGGGATATTCTTGCTTGATCCCTCTGATCATGTTCTGAAGCTCCTTGGACTCGTCCCTCGCTTCGGGGTCATTTGCGTCCTCATCTTCGCAGACCCTGACCATCCCTCTTCCTTGTCCATCAACGAGTCTCTTGCCGTCGACATCAACCGCGTCCTTAGAGTCAGCCCCCGCTTCATCTTCATACTCGCTGTCAGACCCGGATTCCGTTTCGTCTTCGTCCTTGGTGGGCTCCGGCTCTGTCTTTTGCTTCTCGAAGCGAGCCAGTGCAGCCGCCGCTCGGAGCTCCCGTCCTCTCATGCTGCCGGCCACTCGAGGTTTAGCCTGGATCTTTTTTCCGCTCTCGAGCTTGACCTTGGTCTCCTCATCCGCTCCTAGTGCGACTCCATTCTTGCCAAACTTCTTGAGAATTCTCCTCTCTTTCCTCTCCTGATAAGATAGTTGCGGTTTCGCTTTTCTCTTCTTCCGCGATCTGTATGTACCTCCACATAGGTGTTCTGGCAGAACGTCATCAGCGAGCACCGTATTCTTCTCCCAGGCGCCAGTAGCCAGGTTGGCACCCCTTCCCCAGAGACCATCTCCAGTGTAATCCTTGGACCATAGGTCGTGCATCTGGGCAGCGTACGAGTTGCGAACAGCCCAAAAAGCTCGTGAGTGGTTCATCTGCTTGCAATGGGCCAGCTCATGCATCATAACCATCTGGACGTAGTTGAACGGCAGCCATCGCCCGGTACTGGGAGATTTGAGGACAAGCTGAACAACTTCGCCGGCGTTAAAATTCCGCCCAACGAATTCACGATTAGGCTCATACTCCTCCAAGGAGGTTACGTATAGGTGGTGTTCTCTCATGATAGGGCCTTGCGACAAGTGTTAGCGATAAGTTGAAGATATGGGGTAACTAGTATCTTACGGCATTGCGCTGCTATTCTTTCGAGGAAATCCTGTGCTATCTTCTTGTCTGGGCCTTCCAAGGGCTTGATGAAGACGATGTTGGGATTAGGCTGCGACTTCTTCTCGTTCAGCCGCTGCCATCCAGCAACCATTGCAGCGAGGTAGTCGTGGCGACCAAGATTTGAGTCGCTAAAGAGGTTGCTATGATGGTCTCCGCTGAATTAAAGAGATTCACGCTGGTTCAACAATAGAAGGGGACTCGAGTGAATGACACAGGGTTGCAAGGGGTTCTCGAGTGGAGTCCGCGCTGGAGACGCGTAAAGTGGGAAATTTCACCGCGCGAGGTCATGTGACCACACCCCATTTAACAGCACCCTTTAGAGGCCATGGAACTTTCGTCTCCTGAGCAGTTGAGGTAGTTAAAGGAAGATGATTCTATAAAATTTAGAAATTCTATTGAAGTAAATCATAATCTATCGCATGTCCCGTCTCTCGGGCTTCTGCAACATCCAAGTCAAATGCTCGCTCCTATCCATGCTATCTGCTTCAACATCAAAAACACCCGCTAATGTCGCTATGCTGTACGCCTTTCGTAACCAAAATTCTCTAATCCGATGCCGCGCTTCTAAAATCCGACCTTGCTTCAACATTTGCGACTGCACTCTGAAGTGCACTCGTCAGATCGACGTGGAATAGGGGCGTGTCCAGACCATGGACCACTGCGCCTCTCCGTCTCTGCTTCTCTAATTCTCCTGGAGACATGGCGCCGTATGACTGTCCAGGAGAGAGTCCATCAATCAATGCCTCCTCTTCAGTTGGGTCCGTATGCCTGGGAAAGACGTCATGGTAGCTTGTTTCCCGAGCCAGCGCCGCAGCAGAGTCTTGCCCTCCAATCTCTGCCACGCTGAAGATCGACTTCCATCCATGTTGCGCTCCTTCGCCGTCCGGTTTCACTCCGAAGCCCGCAGATACAAGGGCCCGCTTTGTCCATCTATTGTTGATGCAGGCGAAGTGCCAGTCGACCATGTCAGGGGCAACGTACAAGTCGAGCTGATTTCGAATATCGATGAGTCGCTGGACAGAGGTGATGTCGACGTTGTTAACTGAACTAAAATCCATAATCACCGCCTTTAATGTTGGCAAACGAGAATCCGAGTCGATATGTGCAGGCCGCTTCGCAGATTTCCTCGGTCCTGGGTTATTCCAAGGCCTATCCCCTGGGCGTTCAAACGCTTCTGGGCTGCTTCGCCGAGTCTTCGCCTGAATAAAGTCGGTGAGATAATCCAATGAAGAGTTTGCGTTTGGATAGTTGAAGCCTTCGGAAAAACGATAGATGAAGATTCCTGGATATGGGTGATCGACCTTGACTTCCGGGTTAGAGCCATCGCCATGGTCGAGTGGCAAGAAGATATTCCTCGCTGAAGTTTCTGGGTTCTCGAAGGTGCCATATTGCCCCACGACTTTTCGATGATCATCTCCAATGACGTGGTCGCCAATGACTGAGTGAACCTTGACTTTACCGAGGAACCGGCCGTTGGCTTTGAGGATCCGGTAGATAAGAACAGCCCCTGAAAGACAGACAGTGGAATATAATCCATCCTCGATCTGAGCAAAGATGCTGACGATGACACCAGTGAAGAAGATAAAAACTTCGACTGGGGAAACCCTCCAAAACTGGTAGATGGTGTTTGGCGGCGTGACGAGATCGCCAACGGCATGAATAATGACAGCTGCCAGGGCAGCGCTCGGGATATAGAAGAATACGGATGTCAAGAGATATGTTGCAAGTAGAACAACAATACCAGTGATGATACCCGCAGCAGGCGTCCGCACACCGGCTTTGGACTGGATTGCCGTCCTACTAAAAGACCCTGTTGAGGGATACGCGCCAAGGAAGGGTCCGATGAGATTGGCCATGCCAATCGCAACCATTTCCTGTGATGGGTCGATCGTGTAATTGTTGACCCTCCCAAATGATTTGGAGATGGCGATGTGCTCTACAAGTAACACAATTACCGTGGCGGGTAGGTGTGGTCCAAACTCGGAGACCAGTTCAGATGTTATCTTCGGTGCACCAATGTTTTGGAATCCTATAGTGTCATTAGCCTCGAGGCCCTTTACCATGGAATCAAAACAAACTTACCCTTTGGAACAGTCCCCAAAATTTTGAAGAGGGGATCACCTCGTCTATTCATGTTGAGCACCCAGCTGATAATCGTGTACACCAAAATGACAAAGACGGTCCGCATTGTATTAGCGAAGAACAAGACTCGTTTGTGCTTCGGAAACCGTTCTGCCGCGGCGCTGAAGCTCATGCGAATGAAGTATAGGATGGTCAGGGCCGACAAGCCGACGACAGCATCAAGTCTTGCTTGGACGAGGTGCTTCAATGTGTTGGTCAGAACTTGGTAAGGAGATTCGCGGTTTGAGAACCCTGTCAGTCCCAGAAGAGCAGGCAACTGGCCGACGCAGATGGTGATGGCTGAACCTGTCATGAAGGCGGAGAGGGAGGTGATGGAGATGAGATCAACTATCCAACCACACCGGAGTAGCCCAATAAGAAGGACGACGCAGCCCGCGACGATAGACAAGGCCGATGCAATGACATGAGCTGGAATATCGTGTCCGGAGGATTGGATGTCCTGGATTACATTGCCGACCACGGTGGAGAGAACGGCGACGGGGCCAATAGAGATATCCTTGGATGTACCGAATATCCAGTAGATTAGAACGCCGATGAATGATGAATAGAGACCGAACTGGGGTTCCAGGTTTGCGAGCATGGCATAAGCCATTCCCTGGGGGACAACGACAGCGCCGATGGTGATGCCAGCAACCAAGTCTCCAGCAAACCACTGCAGGTTATAGTGGCCGATCCATGTCAAGAAGGGGAATAGAGAAGTTCCATATTCGGCCAACTCGTCAAGCGACGGGATCTGTTCTCGAAGCCATTCTGCCGATGTGGGCTCTCTCTCGTAGAAAGAAGTATTGCTCTGGATCGACAGAATGGATTCGCCTCGGGTGACCTCGTCCTGTGAGTCCGGTTTTTGGTCATCGAGCTTGATGCCCAGGACGTTGGCCAGGCCGAGGCCAAAAGTGGTGGCGCGGCCTGGCATCGGGACGGCTTGAATATGTTTTACACGGTTCCAAAGTATGGGATATCGTTCAAGACATGAGATGAATTAGTTGAGAAGCGGTGTGTAAGTATCTGTTGACGCGTCTCGGTGAGTGGAGTAAATCAGTTATATGATGTGGGCTATTAGAGGTCTGCAACGTGTCGGGAGCGTTTCGTAAGAGGTCGTTGGACGGGGAGATCAGGTATCTGAGAGTAGCTGGGACACGACGTGTAATATGCCAAGCAGTTGGGGAAAGCAACCAAGACCCCCATTCATAGGCAACTCCCCGAGACACGAGATGCAATCATCAGGGCAGGTTGGCGTAACTGATTCGACACAGGAGCGTGGAGGAAGATAGGCCAACGAGGGTGATGTGGTCCACAAAGGGGTGTAGAGATGATGTCCTGACGAATAAGACGGCAGTATATAGGTTGTTCCTGGTCTTGTGGTCTGGGGTCTCAGGTCAGCCCGATGACGAATATCGTGGGGATAAAGACGACATCGCGAGACCAAGCATGGAACAATTAAAGAAATGGGGAAGAAGATGCGGGAATACGACTTTGGGTTTCAAGCATATGGATCCTGCGTCATGAAAGAAATGTAATCAACATTACAAAGCAAAAGAAAAATTCAGAAGAGTGAAAGAGAATGGCACAGGGTTATTCCACTGGGAATGGCAAATTTCAAACCCGACGTCTAACTCGAGAGCCAACAACTTTCATCGGAGCATCGGTAGTCGGTAGCAAGGCCCTGCGAGGGCCCATAGAGCATGGAGGGGCAGATCGGGCCGTCGCGGCCTCTGCATTGGACCATGATGGATGGCATTATCCATCTCTACCCACGCAGATGACGAAGTCGCGCGGCGCTCGGGCGGCTTGAGAGAGCTCTTTACTCTGGTGGTTTGCCTGGCATGATCGATGTCGCAATCGCCGCCTTGCCTTTCGCGGTAATAGCGCTGCCGTGTCCCGCGCCTACGGTTTGTGTGACCGATTGTACAGGTGAGAGAGCAACACCAAACCCCACGCTTCATGTCCAATAGTTGCTACTTGGATTGGGGTCTCGGGGAAAGAAGTGATAGTCTTGGTATCATGACAAATGCTGTCCATGTTTGCCGGCTTATTGGTATACAGATGCGTCTGAGATGACCGACGTGGAACGGACAAGAACTGCTAGTGGAGATCAGTCAGTTGGATGCGTCTAGAAGATGCTTACAACTGTGCGGCCATAGCCAGAACTGGTAGATCTTGTCATGACATGGATCTTGGCTCGTTCATCTTCCGGGCTGTAATGCTTCGCAAGTTGATATTTTCATACCAAAGTTATAAAGTCATATGTGCCTGGAGAAGGAAGTGTCCGTGGGTGGACCTTGATCATTCAGGACTTTCTTCCTGACGGCACGTGGGAAGAAACTCTGAACCCAGGACCCAGAAGCTAAGCCTGCAATATCTCAAACACACATTATTCCCATCAGCCTCGTTTTATAAGAGCAAGGATCAAGCTGCGCGCATCTCAAAGTCGGCGAATCGGTACACCAACCCCCGACTGTAACCTTGCCGACCTAGAGCTCAATGGCCACCACCCCAGCCTCTCAAATTGGTCCTCATTCCAGGCCAGCAACGGCACAGCTGGCATCAAGTAGACAAAGAAAGACAGAATTCATTCCCAACTTCACGGTTGAACTTGAAGACATTTGAAAGAAAGAAAATCATTGCAGTTAACTCTCGCTTACTTACACTCGCACCGTTGTTGCTGGCTACTGGCTCGACGCGAAACAAACACGATGCGCGCACTTTGTCCCACCAAATATTGAAACCGCCAACTCCCATCAGCCGTCAGCCAGCCTCCAGCCTCCCCGCTAACCTCTTGAGCACAACACAACTAGTTCATGCTGATTTTACTCCCGATCCTCACTCTGGCATCGCCATCAGCCCTAATTCACTCCCAGATTTATCCATACTGAAAATTCCTCCTCTCCCTCTCCATCTTGTCCTCCACAATCCTTCCATGCCCATCCAGCCTTAGCATCGCAACCATGTCGGAGCCCTCCTCCAACGCCTCCAACGCCTCCTCAACGAAGCCCGCGATCCCTTCGCTCCCCGCCTCCATCACCACACAGCTTCAGCCCCCGCCATCACCACGAACTCACCGCGTCCTCCGCCGCCTCCAGTCCGCGCATACTCTTCGCCCTCAGAACCCTCCCTCGCTCATCTCGCAGCAGCGCCTGCGCGAGACACAGACACAGCGCAATGTCTCGCCCACGAGATCCTCCCCCGTGCCCGGCGCTGGCCCAGCCGCCTCGTCTGGCCCGCCCCAGAGCATCAATCGCTCGCCTCAGCGTGGCCGCGCTAATAGCGATGCCACGCCCCCTCTCGTCCACCAGATGAACGTCGTCACGGCCAGCAAGCGGGCTGGAAGCAAGAAGCCCGTCTTCTCGCATGGACATCTTTCGCTGCAACAAATCATCCGCGAAGGTCCCACTGATGGAGACTTCCTAGGCGCACTGGAGAGTGCGCGATGGAAGGTCATTGATGGGGGAGTCAAGAGTGCTGAGGATGGCATGGTAAGATGAACATTGCTCTTCTTCTTTAAGTCCTGTTTGCTAACGGCGCCCTTTCGTTATAGTCGACCCTCAGGATATACGTCTGGCTGGTTCTCCTAGACGCTCCCATCCTCTCGACCGACGACTACCTCGCCCTCATCCACCGCGGCGCTTCTCCCGCCTACTCCAAGATCCGAAACGACACCTTCCGCACCCTCACAACAGATCCCCTCTTCCGTCGCCGTGTCAGCGAGGCCAGCTTGATCCGGCTACTCAACGCCATTGCATGGAAGCTCCATGACGCCCGCGAAGAGCAGCGCCAGAGTCGCCCAAGCAGCAGTCGTGCCTCTCTTCCAGGAGACAGCAGCGTGTCGGGTCATTCCCAGGCCAGCACATCATCACCTACTGCTCGTAATCGCGCCCGCGCCTTGACACTTACAACCGAGGGCTCTGAGTCCGGCGCGGGAGCTACGACTCTCGAGCCCGGCACCTACGTACAGGGCATGAATGTCCTTGCCGCCCCATTCCTCTACGCCGCCCGAAGCGAGGCCGAAGCCTTTGTTGCCTTCCACTCCCTTCTGACGCGCGAGTGCCCAGGATACATCCGCGGTGCCATGGACGGCGTCCATCGAGGCCTCGCACTTGTGGACAAGGTCTTGGCAATCGTGGATCCCAAGCTGAGCATGTATCTCACGGCCAAGGGGCTTTCGGCCGAGATCTATGCCTTCCCCTCAGTCCTCACTCTGTGCGCCTGTACGCCGCCCTTGCCCGAGGTGCTGCGGTTATGGGACTTTTTGTTTGCCTATGGGCCGCATCTCAACATTGTGTGCATCGTGGCACAGCTCACCATTATGCGATCCCAAATTCTCCAATCACCGAGGTATGATTTTGTCCCGTCTTGTCCTGGTTGAAGTATTTTTCTAACACGATAATAGTCCCAATAAGGTCTTAAGATCCTTCCCACAACTTAACGCTGATCTCGTCAAGTCCGTCACCATTGGCATTATTAAGAAGATTCCAGATGACGTCTATGCCGAGATTGTATCCCATGCTCTTTAATAAAGGGCATTTACTAGTGGTCCGAGCAACTCAAGATATCCCAAGGTACCTTCGTACTTTGCCCAGATGCTGTTGTATGACACCACCACACCAAGCGAGACCACGAACCAACAGGGATCCTGGCCGCGACCTCACTGACGTGCATGCCGCCACGCGAGTCGGGGGGTCATCCTCTATGCAAGGGGCGTGGCTCGCAAACCCGAGGGTCCCGCAGCCTGGCCGGCGCCGACACCGCGCCATGCAAGTCAAGATAGACGAGCCGAGCCGGGCCGCTGTGCCTGTAACGGCGTCCCGATGTATTTATGTTTTAACGGTTTATGATTCAAGGTTCAAATGCGTAATGACTGGGGGCACACAGTACATATTTGTATGATTATAGTTTTCTGGCAAGGTTGAAGGAATATGGAATGATGGAGTGTCCCTACGATGGACGACTCTAGGATGAATGAATGAATATATGAACGCTTTCGTCTATTATTAACCTTAAAAGCCCGAGGCGTAACGAGGCCTCGGGTTGTTTCTGCTCATACACATGATTCCGTGAGTGTCTACTCTTGACACGTTCCCAGTCTCCAAGTTAACGCCGGTTTACATGCAATTACTTTTCGTCAAACGACATGAGGCTCCCTCTGGTCTATGCTGGACAATGAGAGCCAAGGTGATCTTCTGCTTTGGCCACCTGCATAGGTAGCTTCCGATATACCAAAACTGCTTAGTCGATGTAATACACCGAGCAGCGAGGGCCATTCCTCGTAAAGGTGTTCATGAGATATTGCAGGAGATGAGGTCAAAACCTCTTTTCCGACTCAACCACCTCCCAGACCGCTCATCATCCGAACATGCCGGGGGACGCCATGGTGGTCTACAAGGTTGTCCGCCATATGGTGCTTCGGCGTGCGGATCTTTGCAGGGCGCAACAACTGCGTTAGTTGTTTGATTGGAACCGGGGCTCTATTCAACAGCACCCGCTCCGACAAAGAATGAGACATGTTGATCGCCGTCATCCAAGCCTATTAATTGATCTCAATAGAGGTCTAGCAAAAGAACACCTCGCGCAAGGCTGAAGCTAGTTGCAGCTGATGCCTCTAGTACGAAGGGCAACCAGCCTCCGCTCGGAGGAAAGCATTAGCAAAGAAACTTTGCATGGCTGTGTAGTGGAAAAGGATGCCACCGAGGACAGCAGCATGCCAGAGGTTGTGGCTTCCACCCACGTAGTCGAAGCAGCCGGGGAACCATCGCTCGGGGATCTTGCTGGCGTAGACCACGGCGCCCGTGAAATAGACAAACATGGATTTGGAGATAGGAGAGTAAAAGTCGTAGACAAAGTCTGGCCCGTGAGTCCACCCGAGCTGAACCATGGGCATGAAGCCGGTCAAGGCCAGGCCAACATAAAAGGCAACGCGGGCCCATGCCATGTCGGCGCCGTTAAACCGAGGGTGCCATGGGAGGATGACGCCTCCTATTCCGAGGAAGGCCGTCAGGCACATGTAGATCCACCGACTGATAGGATCGCAGTAAAAGGCCGTGTACTCAGTTGTCATGATAGAGGCGGCGATAAGCAGGGAGATGCCGGTGTAATCGACACAAGCAAATATCGAGATAGCGTCGACATCGGCAACGGCATTCATTGTGTGCCAGACGGTCGAGCAGACCAAGGTCAGACAAGCCATGACAAAGAAGACGCCTGCCACAAAGACGTCGGTCTTGGTGCTCAGCGTAAAGTTGCTGCTACTCGGGTAAAAGTAGAGGGCGATGGCCAGAACCAGAATAAGGCCCAGGGCGTGGGACCAGATGTTGACCAGCTCGTTGGACAGGTTGAATGCGGAACGAACACACTCAAGCTTGGATTCAGTGAAGCGATATCCCTTCTTGATGTGAGGGTTATTCCTCCAAGGCATGGGGAGGTCTTCGTAGCAAATGAGGCGGCCCTCCTTGGCCTGAACAATAGCTTGCTGGATGTGCTCCTCCAGGGACAGGGCAGCCTGAATGGCACGTTCGATACCTTCGTTGGCGACCCGGCGGCCTTCGTCCATGAAGGCCTCGGCGGCGTTGGCGGCATTTGCAAAGCCCTGCTCGCGAAGCTTATAAGCGCGTGTCTCGAAATCAGAGAGCATATTCTCGAGCAGGTCCACGCCAACACGAGCCTTTTCGTTGAGAGACTCGGCAGCCTCGAGGGTCTCATGGTATCTCGTCTCTAGGGTCTCGACCATGATGTGTAACCGACGTCGTCCTGCGCCGAGGACTTCTTCAGAGGCATGGGAACATCGTGTGCGGACTGTCTGGAGGGTAGAAAAGGCGCGGGATATGCTCGAGTCCTTGCTCAGGTCGACATAGTTCTCGATAAAGTCGAGGCGGCGCTCGAGCTCAGAGAGGAACAAATCCACCTTGAGGAGGAGGCCCTCTTCGCCATCCATGATATGGCCAACGATAGATCGTCTCCGGGGAATGAAGAAAGAGTGTCGTCGCTTTCGAGGTTCCACGCGGGGACGAATGTCGGATCCAGAGGTCGCGGCCAAAGTATCGTCGTCACGAGCCTGGTAGGCACAGGCCGTGGTGATGGCGGTGGTAACATCGGACATGGCGGCGGCTGGTAACTCGGGGAGAGGCGCCGTGGTGTATATGCCGGCGACGGCTGGCTGAAGCGTTGGAGCGCTGAAACAATTGCAGTAGAGGCAGTGAGTGGCGGCTCTTCCAGTTGGCGGTGCTGATTTGCGGCGATAGGGACTGGCGCTCTACATCCAATGCGTGTATGGCTTCGTCGAGGCCACGAGCGAAGAATGAGGAGAGCAATTGGTTGCTGAGACGGACGGCTATATCTATCGGGAGAAGTTGGGCGCAGCGAACGCACGCCTGCGGGCCCTGTGGTTGATTGGACGCGGGGGCAACGATTACCGAGTTTGGCGGCGGTTGGGACTGGAACTTTTTTTTTCCTCCTCTCAGTACGAAACGTTGAATAAGGATCTGCAGGTAAGCCAAGCCTTGGGATGGATAGAGGATGAGATATAAATCTGGGGGATTGATTGTAAGTGGGAAAGGAGAGGAAGTCTCGCGGGACAAACAGCGGCGGCAAGGAGAGACTGGCTACGGGTTACACGGAAAGGAATGGGGAAGAGAGTGAAGGAGCATGAAAGTAGAGAGATTGGACTGAGCTATTGATGAGGGAAAGGAAATCGACAAAATGGAGCCCAGTAGCTGAAATGACGGTTCCGGGGGCGGCCTTGGCGTCCATCCATCCATGACCCAGAGGGAACCCCGATGGTCCCTTGTTGGGCATGGAAGTTCTTAGCGGCCGCCACCCTGAAAAACCGCCTGCAGAGACGATTGGGCAGTCCACGGGCATCGTTGGAGAGGACCTACGACGCAGCACCGTGCTTCCGCGGGTCAACAAGCCCAGTACGTCAGAGCTTGGCAATTAAAATCATCCACTCTAGATCAAACGCCCGTGTCCATCTCTTCTACCAGAAATCACATATCAGCAAAAGAGACGCAACTTGCTGATCCTCCATGTCTTGAGCCTTTTTTTTCCAAGACGGGTACCTCGGCTAGCTACCTATCAGGTATCCTATCCCGTGCAGCACCTCCTCAGCTCGCCACGGCCCGCCTGTGGGTGTTTACTTGCACCAATAGCGCACCAAACTCAGAGACGCCTCCGATGTCCCCCACGAGCCGATGCAGTAGGAAGGGATGCCGCCCGGGTTGTGGTTGGGCCCCTGTTCCTGGACCAAGGATGATGGATCGGAGTGAGAGAGGGGTTGCTCAACACATGGCGTGCCCAAGGGGGACAGCATCTGGCCTGAACGTTGAACATCACCAGTCGACAGCGCAGAATCTCCAGCTCCAGGTAATACACGATTTACTTAATTAAAGCTGATGCTAGCCCAAACAACTTCAAGCTTAGTTGCGCCCAGTCCTTGCTCTCTTCTCGACTCCCGAGCCTCGTAAGCAGCCGAGAACAGGCTAATGCTGACTAGGTCCCAGGTTTTAATCTTGGTCACCTCAATTAGACAGGGGCTTGGAGTGATCCAGAGGTCGATGTCCGTGATTCCAGGCTGATTCAGACAGCCATCTTGAGATCATGAGTTGCACTCCATCACACCACGATGCCAAGGTGGAAATGACGAGGTCTGAGCTCGTCTCTTTCACATGCTCTCGTCGTCCAAATCCCGAGACAATCCAGTCCGAGCACTCAAAGCCCCAAACAATCGCTCCTCGCGCTGGCTACCAAGAATTGAAAGCGCGTCTTGTCCTTCACCTCATTCCATCGTGAATGTCATCTCGCCTCCTCGCGTTTCCCCATGTCTTGGAAGCCATCACGGGACTGAGTACAGCCTACACCCATAGCCGAAACCTCTAATTCCTCACTTTGACGTGGATAACCAACGCCCAGCTGAAGCGGGTAAGGCACACCAAGCCGCTCCCTTTTGAATTGTTGTCGATCACACATCCCAGAATTATGAGTCCGGGTGAATGAATTACTCTACAGAGTAACACGTAATGACAGTCCAGTTTGCGATAACAAAGGCGACATTTGCCCACTTCCCAAAGACCAAAGAATGGGGAGCATGCTTGGCGGCAAGATGGACCTAACAAGTTCTGAAAATATCACACAAAGATGCCGGGTTGGCGTTTCTATCATTACAAAACGAATGCAAGGGCGAATACAGCTATAGCTAGACCTTACTGCCCGTTCTTGGGTCCATACTTTATGAAGGCCACCAAGAAGCATAACGACTTCTACCAGCAATGTTTTCGCTCTCAAAGTCGTCAGAAGCCGAATAGAAGTACGCATATCTCGCTGCGAACAATGTCTGCTCTTTCAAACTTCTCAACGTTCACTTGCGTAACAATAGATAACTATTGAACAGCCAGAAGCCTTTACAAACATCTGAAAGAGACTCGAGTTGCTCTTGAGACTTGAAGCGTTGAGGTAGGTACTTAACAAGAACGTGAAAGTGTCATCCCCTAAGGGAATAGAAAAAAATAATCCTTCCGAAATCTTAACAAACTTTAAAGACTTTCGAAGACTAATCGAAACCCATATATTCCATAATTCGAATTATTCCAACGCGATTATAACTAAACCATATCACGTTGAATTCTCGAGGTCTCGCCCTCTTCAGTCCAGCCTTGGCCCCGCTCCACTTTTCCCCAGTCTCACTTTCTGTCCCTGCAGGAACACAACAAACGGCCTTGTCGCTCGGGACTGCCGGAGCTCGGGACATTTCATTCATCTCTTTCACCAGTAGCCATTTCCCCCTCCGGCACACCGCATCTCGCCTCTCGTTACCTTCGGATATCACACTATCACGATCAAAGCCAGCAACCATGGCTATCGACAAGCTGGTCAAGGAGCCGAGTCTCGTCGCGGTCCTGCAGATTTCGGACCAGGCACGCGACCAGGCGAGCGCTCTCGTCAACCTCGCTGAGCAGCCACACAATGAAGCATCCGCACCGGCCGAGATCCAGTCCGAAATCGCAAAGCAGCAGAAGCTCCTCTTTACCACTATGGCCCACCTGCGGGGACTGCATCGAAACGCCAGCTTGTCCGCTCGCGAGACCAAAGCCGAGACTGCTGAGGCGCGTCAGGAAGTCGATCGTCTACATCTCCAGCTCCAGAACCTGTATTATGAACAAAGGCATCTGCAAGGAGAGATCACTGCCTGCGAGTCATACGAGTACGCGCCGTCGCCTTCCACTCAAACAAAGACGAGTCGAGGCATGCCTCCGACTAACAGTTCCCAGCCACAAGTACCAACAACTGCCTCTCATCTCCGTTGAAGAGTTCCTTGCCCAGCAACCCGAACATCAAAACGACGACGAAAACACCCTCATGGTGGCTCGCATCGATCACGAACGAGCGGAACGTGAAGCTCTCGAACAGCAGCGCCAGGAGCTTCTGAAGCGCAAACAGAAGCTCATTGCTGATAACAAGAGACGAAAGGATGACTTGGCCAACCTGGATAATGACTTGGAGAAGTTCATTGACGTAAGCATTGCTGGATTTTTCGCACCAAGAGGGCGTCCTCTGTAGACCAGGTCTAACCTCCTGCCAGGCCGCAAAACCGATCCAGAAACTTTTCGACAAGGCACCCTAGGCGTCGCAAGCCAAAACGCGAAGAGAACGGAAACGGTTGAAGGGGCAGGTTCTGATCCAACTGCAGTGAAGGGTTCATTACCAATGGCGGATACTCCAGAATCCGCCCAGTACGAAAAAGTTGGTATAGAAAGGTGCGTATAGTTCCAGAACTGGTGCTGGAGATCATGAGTTGAACAAATCAAGGCAGGGGCCCTCTGGATTGGCGCAAGGCGTTTGGGGGAGGATCGATTCGGCACTCCACGAGATATCAGATACCCTTCGAGATTATCGAAATACCCAAGGATTCATCATAATTTACGTGATCACCAGTACTGTCCCTCAGCCGCACATCGATGTTTTCTGAAATCGACACCAAATCAACAAGGATCTTCCGATGAGAGCGCATTGATGGCCGACTTTTTCGAGTACTAATGGAACTTTTTACATTTACCGCGGAATATGAGCGCCAGCTTTATCAGCTATACGCGAACTTTCTGACATGGTTCACGACAGGCCATGATGGAGGCAGTCTTATTGACAGCAATCTATGGCGCACACTTGGACGGTCAATTCCCTCCCCTCCTCAGATCTTGTCTACACCACCACATGGGCGCCGATGTTGGGGACTAATCAAGGATGGGACCTTCGTTATCTCGAGGGACTTGATTCACTAACAATTGATTCAGGCGGTAAGGGTGAGAGATGACTACGATCCTTCAGCCTTTCCAACTTCCAGCTTTCCAATCTCCTGAGGGTCGTGGCGGCGGAAGCCCAAGCACAACACCACGACGATTATCCATCTAACGTCGGTTACGGCGCGCCGTCGCTGTCGCAGCGAGTTGACGATTAACAGGGGGAGGTTGACAGAAGCGCAGATATCCAATCACTACGCCTCGTGGGCCAATAACAGCCAAGCATCGACGGGGGACTGGCAGAGGTCCATGGGTTGGTGTCGACTAAATGGGGCCCACAATCGCCGGGTGCAACGACCATTGTCTTTCACGCGCCTGAAAAAAGAAGCTTAGGAGCTTGTCGCTACTCCCTCCCGCTCCGCCAAATTTGAGCCCATGGTCCAACGGTTACATGGCTTTAACGGACCAAGAGCCAGTGGTAGACACGCGTGTTGTGGCAATGCATTGCGATTGACGAACGATGTCTCGGCATCCAGGACTGTCCCAAGGCGGCGTCACAGCGGCCACACACAGGCTACCAAATCGAATGAGCCTCGTGGACACCACCTCGAACCAGTGAATGACGGCTGCTTGTCAACGTTGTCGAGCAGACGCAGACCAAGGGCCAGCGCCATGTCACTCGTGATCTGTGTTTGATTAGGATCGTGGGTGCTGGGGAATGCGTCCATTCCTGAATGTGAAGTTAATCAAGATGGTGATTTTGGAGCAACGGGACTTGATACGATCGGCTGATTGGCTATGCCATAATGTTCAACAAGTGACGAAGCGACGGCCCCAGGTCAGACAGGCGCGTGAGCGGTCGAGTGTTATCACAAGTCGACAGCAGGGAAGGGTTCAATATGGTCAACCCGATTGTCGCCTATCTCCATTATCTGGATGTCGGCGAAACGCTGCCCAACAAGCCCCTTCGCCATCTAGCCAGGGAAAGAATCAGAGAACAGCCCTTCATCCGATCTTCCTAGAGGGAGCACTGAGCAAAGGCTGGCGGTTGTTTCCGAAAGCCAATGCGAATATTATGCCTATCCGAAACCCACATGGGTCGAGACTCCACATGGGAAACCCAGATTCTGCTCGGTCTTGACGCCCAAGGGAAAAGCCAAAAAGGGAAATTCGATGTACGTCGATCTATACAACACAATGCACACTTCGTGGCCATGCAAATTTTGGCTACCCACCTTGTCTAGGCACAATAATATGCTTGACTTGCGGGCATGGACACATTGGTCAGCTCCACGTCATCTCGTCCAAATGCCCGTGTGGCCTTGAAGTTGGAGGTTGAGACTTGGTTCGAACAAGGGCCTGACAACCCCGGCTTGGATCTGGGTTCGCGCATCTTTTGGACAGGGCTTGAGGGACCCTGCGCAACGCACCTCGAATCATGGGCCTCTACTTGTCTGTGACTGGTCGAAATGAGCAGCTTCCGGCTTTTCCCAAGGAAGGGAAACACAGAAATTCAAGGGTTCTCCAGCCACACTTTGTTCATCCTCCATCATGGATGGTTTGTTGTGCTAGCCAAGTATCAGAGGTCTACTGCTCGGTACTTTGGCCTTTAACGATGGCATTAGCTCGTCGGTGTACCTCTTATATTACTCAGAACGAGATCGGCTTGACCATGAGATGGGGCATGGCTCTGTTGTCCATGGCGGAAGCACATTTGATCATGGGTTGGAAATCCCCTGTCCCACCGCCCTGCTTGGTTATCGGCAGGCCAGGTTGGGAGCTCAAGGCTACGGTACTGCCGTGCGCATGGAGCATGATCTGGGAGGTAACCATACCCCCGCGTGGTATAGTGTGAATCCGCATGGAGCACCTTGGTGGTGAGGATGTCTTGGCTTGACTGTTGTCTCCTCTAGTGTTGGACCCTTGGATGCTCGCTTTGCCGATAACTCGACGCCGCCTCCCCGTTCTCGCCTTCTCCTTTCCTCACTAATATTGGCTTCCCCGTAGTAGCTCACTAATTGGAGGTTCTGTGTTGTCTAACGTCGTCAAGCTCAGCCTTGCAGGTGCACGCGAGGACACCAGCACCGAGCTCCCCCGAGCTGCACCGGTCCCAGATTTCATCTGCTCCCTTGCTCTTTCCACCTCTTTTTCTTCCTCTCACATCGGGACTTCCTCTTACTGCTCTGTGAAAGGTTGTGAGAACCCATCTTCCTTTCCTTTCCCTCCTCCTCGTTGTCGTCTATCCACAAGCTGCCTCTTTGGCAGTTGGAGCCTTTTCGGCGCTCTTAAACCTCTCCCGTCGACCGCGCGCCTGCACTCTTGTCTCGAAAATGTCTCTCTTCACTTGGTGCGCTCAACGCGCCGGTGGTCTGAGTATGATCGTTTTGATTGCACTCTGCTACTGGGTCATATCGCGCGAGTCGACCACTGAGCAGCATCGATACAAGTATGAGCAACCCAACAACCAGGGCACGTATTACTCGTCCACGTCTACGACGGGCGCGGGCATTTGGACCTACATCTTCTCATACTATTGCCTCCTTATCCATGTTCTGGTCTGCGTCTTTCCTCTCCGCGCGTGCTGGACTGTCTGGACCCTCACACAATCGTTGAAGCGCGCGGCGCAGAGCCATTCGCTCCTTGACCTGAAGAAGCTCGCCTCGCGCCGCGACTCGTACACGTCAGTGTCGAGCTCAGAGACCCTCATCTCTAGCCACAATGGCGGGTGCTCCTCGACCACTAGCGAGGCCGGGGATATTGACCCTGAGCTTTACACAGACGGCGTGTCTGGCGCTGGTGACAATGTTATCCACGCCATCATCATTCCCAACTACAAGGAAGAGCATGACACCCTCAAAGAGACGCTCGAGGTTTTGGCTTCTCACCCTCAGGCGCAGGACTCGTATGATGTGAGTATTCTCCTCGGCCACCGTCAGCTCCATCGTTTTCTATGATCCAGAGGCATGATGGTTTCTATATGTCCTAAGCGGCTAACCTTTTGTTTTCCCCAGGTATATCTCGGAATGGAGCAGCGCGAGGCCAATGCCGAAACCAAGGCCTTGGGTCTAATTCAGGAGTTTGCCAAAAAGTTCCGGTCAATCGACTTTACGCTTCATCCATTAGATATCCCTGGTGAAGCAGCAGGAAAGGGTAGCAACATTGGTTGGGCTGCGCGCAAGCTAAGCGAAAAGTACTCAATGGGAGTGAGGAGAAACGTCATTATCACAGGAATCGATGGTGAGATCTGCCTCATGAAGCCCCTTTGACCCTTACTGACTCAGGGTGCGCATCCAGCCGATAGTCACCTCTCCTCCAGCTACTTTACAATTCTCACCAACATGCACTTGTCCTACCCCGAAACTGCGTTGACGACGGTGTATTCGGCTCCTGTCATTTTCGACCGCAACGCACACGCGGTTCCCGCCCTTGTCCGCGTGGCTGACATTCTCTGGTGTGCTGCTGGCATGTCAGGCCTCTACCCTGGCTCTACCATCTCCCCTCCCACATCTGTCTATTCCCTCCCCTTGGATCTGGTTGATCGTGTGGGTGGGTGGGATTGTGGCAGCGAGGCCATCGGCGAAGATCTTCACATGTACATCAAGTGTTTCTTCACCCTCAATGGCAACTTGACTAGCCGCGTCATTCACAGTCCCGTCAGCCAGAGCAACGTCACTGGTGGAGGCAGCACCTTGGGCGACGTTCGAGCCCGGTACAAGCAGGCCCTCCGTCACATGTGGGGAGCCCTCGACACAGGTTTCGCGCTTCGCAGGCTGGTTGAGATGTGGCAGGACCGAAAGCAGACTTCTCGAACATATCAGCCCCTTCACTGCACTTTCGCCGATGCCAACAGCCTCGCCATCCATGAGAGCCAGCTTGGAAGTGAGGGCAATGGCCAACCATGTGAGAACGGCATCTTCTCAGACATCACCAAGGACACTATCAAGGAACCTCACTGGGAACATGTTTTCTACATGATGCACCGGCTTTTTGAAGCGCATTTCCTCCCTGTTCACATGGCTGTCTTGGTGCTGGCCTCGACTATCTATGTCAAACTTACAGAGGGCAACGAAGACCCCCATGACCTTGCGTGGGTTTTCAGTTGGTGCAACGTGATCCGTATTTTTGGCTTCTTCCAGATCAGCATCTACGTCTTCTTATATGAGAGCTTCCACCGGGTCGGTGTGGCAAGCCGCGAGAGAGAGATGGTCAAGGCAGGATTGGCCAGCGAGATGGACTTCTCTCGGCGATCTCTTGGAAAGAACTGGGTTGATTACCTTGTCATTCCTGTTGTTGCTCCCCTGTACGGCACCATCCCCAGCGCCCAGGCCCTGATCTGCCAGTTGTGGGCTCAAGACTTGGTCTACACTGTAAGCAAGAAGGCAACACGACGACAAACACCGATTGTGAGGGTGGACGAAATGGCTTAGACGACGGGGTAAGCAGCATCAAATAATGAGGAGGACTCGGATGTTGCATGAAGAGACTTGCGATGACTATGAGATGGGCGACGATGGATGGCGCGACGACAGGGGTACCTGTATCGCATGGCATAATGACTTGGTTATTTGTGTGGGTGGTCTTGATAAAGGCATGATTAGGAGTTGATGATCTCTTTTTGAGAGGCTCATTCGGAGTTAAAGGCACAGAATAAGCATGTAGGCATTTCAGGGTGTTCGCATAGAGAGCCTCTTGGTTTTGAGGCGAGAGAGAGTATAGATGGATTAATGAATGGTACTCCAACTTATTTATTACCCTATGCCTACATAGCTATTCTGATTACACACGTCTAAGAAGTGGCTATTGCTTCAACGACTGCCTGGTATGACAAGACTCGAGTGTAAGCAATACATGAAGTGTGTCTCATGAAGGTGGAGCATCGGAGGTTGCTCAAGGTGAGTGGAGCTTGTCGGCGCCGACTTGACATTGAAGTTCCGTAGTGCTTCGGATGTTAAGTCACGTCAGCCAATCACAGCAACGCCAAGAGACGAATTCAGCACTCGAAGAATCGAGACTTGCAACCACTTCAGCCTCGACATGCCGAGTTGATTCCAGGACGAAGCGGATCGGAGTATAAGAGATCAGGAGACGCGTCAGTAACTTGAATGAAGGAGTCTAAGTATATAATACAATAACTCGTTCTTTATCCTGCTGTTGGGATTCTCAACTCTCATTGTCCCATTACGACTTGTCAACTCGCAAGTAGACAAGTCTGGAGAGATATCAACTACAGCCATGGCATCCAAACAGCTACGAATCGGCGTCTTCATCCCCACAGGCGCCCAGTTCCTCGACGTTGCGACTGTCGATGTGCTCGCCTCCATGTCCAAAGAGTACCTTGGCGTGCTTCCCCACCTCCCGGCACATATCGCCGAACTGGCACCAAGCACCAAGATCATCTACATCACATCGCCGGAGCTCTTCCCGGACGTGCCCTTAACAGCCGACCTTTCGATCCGGGCAACGCACACCTTTGAGGACGAGGCCGTGGCGCCAGGCAAGCTGGACATTGTCGTGGTGCCTGGGCCGGACCCGAGCGCCACGTTTGAGGATGGCGCGACCAAGTGGCTGAGGGATCAGTTTCACGCCAAGGGTGTAGATGTCTTGAGCGTCTGTACGGGCGTGTTCCTCTGCGGCGCGGCGGGCATCTTGGATGGCAAGACTGTGAGTGGACCGAGAGGGTTGCAGAATGAGATGGTCAAGAGATATCCAAAGGTGAAGCTGGTGGGAGAAAAGTACCGATGGGTTCAAGACGGCAACCTATGGTCAAGTGGTGAGTTTTAATGAAGTCTAACCATACCACGGCGCTCGGCTAATGCAATCTCTCAGGCGGCGTGACCAACGGCAACGACCTCATGGCTGCGTACGCCCGTGCGAGCACAAAGCACTGGCCTGGCCCCGTAGCCGAGATGGGTGCCATGTTGACCGACGTGGGTGACCGATCTCAGATCTATGGCGAGGGACAGAGCAGGTTCGTGCTGGGAGTGGCTTGGCAGATTGTCAAGGCGTGGTTCATGAGCTTGGGGAAGGGCAAGGCGAAGGCGAGCTAGAAGAGGACAGCGCAGTGTTTGATCAAGGAGGGTAACTTGGCACGTGTTAATTAGTGAGTTTCTTTAATATCATTGTTGCATTTAATAATCTGGGTTGTCAATGGATACCTAGGTAGAGATCGGTGGACGAGTTGACTCCGTCAGGAGCTCGCCATGTCCATCTCCAGGCTTGAAAAGACGTCGGCGGCTCCGAGATTTTGTTGCTTGACTCGGTAGCAGGCCACAATGGGCTGAGCAGTACGTACTCGGTTCGTAACTGACCGTCTTTTTGCTAGCTTCTGAGTGTTCGTCTGTTCCATCCGTGGTGGAAACTTGCAGCGGGAAAATCTGCACTGCGGCGGAGACCATCTGGTTGCTGAGACAGCGACCGCCCCGTCGCGATAAGGTCCTTATCGCAGCCTCTGATTGGTGCTTTCTGTTTTGCGCGGTGGGGTTGCCTGCTCGTCCCCAAAAAAAAATTTCGAGCTCTCTTCTAGCAGTTGCTTCTCGACTTCTTCTTCGTCCGTCGTGAACGAGAACCTCTTCAACTTCCATCCATCTCAACCAACCCTCTTCTCTCTCCTGCTTCTCTGCGAGGTTCATCCCTTCGTTCACGATTTCTTCATCCACTGTATTCATTTCGTCAACGAACTCCTAATATCCCACATCCAAGATGTCTGCTGTTCCTGGTCCCGTCTACGGCCTCGAGGTCCCGCCTGGCGAGATCTTGATTCCTGCCGCCATGGAGTTCCCTGCCTCTGTGAGTTGCCGTCCTGCCTCCTACGACGCGGCTGGTTCGATGCGATGCAATGCGCTGGCTTGTTTTGGCTTGTCGCGACACTTGCGACACCGTCGCTTCGCCCTTTGGAGCTCGACTTGCTAACCGTGAAAAATTGCAGTTCCGCATCACAATGGCTGCCGTGGATCCCACCCAGGAGCCCGAGGCTGATGGTGAGGGCAACGTTCCCGCCGTTCCTCGCTCCACCCTCCGACTCGTCAAGCGAGCCTTCCCCGGTCTTGATGACGAGGACGAGGACGATGAGGTTGATGACGAGTACCTGAGGGCCCTCCTCGCTGGAGAGGACGATGAGTCTGATTCCGACGAAGAGGCCAACGGTGGCCCCAGCGACCCCGCCAAGTCCAAGAAGCAGAAGCAGGCCGAGGCCATCAAGAAGCTCATCGAGTCCGCCCAGGCCGAGTCTGACGAGGACGAGGAGATGGAGGATGCCAAGCCCAAGAGCAAGGGCAAGGATAAGGGCAAGGGCAAGGCCGTCGAGGAGGAGTCTGATGAGGATGATGAGGACGACGACAGCGACCTCGACAGCGAGGGCGCCGACCTTGAGAACTTTGTCATTTGCACTCTTGACACCGAGCGAGTAAGTCAATTGTGTCCGGTGCTCTTCTGAACGCAGCCAGCTAACACCTACCCTCCAGAACTACCAGCAGCCTCTTGACATCACCGTTAACCACGGTGAGAAGGTCTTCTTCGTCGTTACCGGTACCCACACCGTTTACCTCACCGGTAACTACATCATGGATGACGATGATGATGAGGATGATGAGGATGAGGACGACTACGACCTTGACCCTGAGGAGCTCGACTACGAGCTTGGTGGCGAGGACAGCGATGAGAGCGACGAGCTCGACGGCCTTGAGGACCCCCGCATCCAGGAGGTCGACTCTGATGAGGAGGAGGCTCCTAAGCTGGTGCCCGTCAAGAAGGGCAAGAACAAGCGCTCCGCTGAGGAGGCTACCGAGGGCCTTGATGAGCTTATGGCCAAGGACGATGCCAAGCTCTCCAAGAAGCAGCAGAAGAAGCTCAAGAACAACAAGGGCGAGGCTGTTGCCGCCGAGGACAAGAAGGACGCCAAGAAGGTTCAGTTTGCCAAGAACCTCGAGCAGGGCCCTACCGGCTCGACTGAGAAGGCCAAGCAGGCCAAGGCCACCCCCAGCGTCAAGGTTGTCCAGGGCGTCACCGTCGACGACCGAACCATTGGCAACGGCCGCACTGTCAAGAACGGCGACACCGTCGGTGTCCGATACATTGGCAAGCTCCAGAACGGCAAGCAGTTTGATGGTGAGTATCGGCTCGATTCGTGATCAGGATGTCATAGACTAACACATCGGTAGCCAACAAGAAGGGCAAGCCTTTCTCCTTCAAGGTCGGCAAGGGCCAGGTCATCAAGGGTTGGGACATTGGTGTCGTCGGCATGTCCATTGGCGGTGAGCGCCGCTTGACCATTCCCGCCCACCTTGCCTACGGCTCCCGAGGCCTTCCTGGCATCCCTGCCAACAGCACATTGACCTTTGACGTCAAGCTCCTCGAGATCAAGTGAGGGCGCGGATAGATGCCAAAGGCAAAATCCAGCGTCCGCTCGTCACGGGCCGCATGTACTAATACCCCTTCTGTGGCCCGGTGCCGAGTCTTGCGAGGAGTTGATGAGTACGGATTTGGCCGTGTTTCGTGGGACTTCCAAGTTCCCATCTACTGCTCGGCCAATGTCATGTTGCATGCTATGATGAGGAGCCCTAGACCTTTGCCTTCTGCGAAGAGCCGGTGTTTGTATAGAAGAACACACGGGGAGCAGCATCGGTGGCAAGCAGGGATGATGGGGCGAGGACCTGCATCGCATGGAATTGGCGTATGGCAAGAAAAGGGATCTTTTTGCGTTTGTTACCCACAAGATGGTTAGGTAGTCTTGTGGTTTTCTAGTTAAAACGGATGGTTCGAGGGTTGGTTGTAAGGTTGTGCAAATACAGACTCTGATTTCTTTCTCTCTTACCCACGATGACTTTCCAAGTCTCAATTGCAAGCAAACATGTGCCTTGGTCCTTCTCATCTTGGACTTTGCATGCGTTCGTTTAGTGATGCATGGCCTTGGTCGCGCCTCTCCTCTAGGGTTGTGATCTACACCTCAGGAAGGTACCGCCTCATGATATCTTCAACTCTGGTTGTTCAACTCACTCAACCTTGTCCATCCACACACCATTAACTACAACGGTTTTGCACAATTGGCCGTGAGCTCGCGGCCAGGTTTTTGTCTCTCTCTTTGCTAGATAACCCCATCTTTCTTTTTCCAGCAGCCCAATAATTCTAGCATTCAACCAACACTGGCTTTCAGCACCAGTTACCCTGCAGCATCATGAGCCCAACTCTGGTCGAGAAAACAAGTCATCAACTACTACACTTTTCATCTGGTGAATCTGGGAACTCTCCTGGGCCATCTCCTCTAGGATCCGCCTAGAATGGGGAAGAGGATGGAGACGGGAAACACGTCATGGGCCTGCGCCGTACCGGCTCCAAAGTATGGAAAGACATTCGCGGTGTCATTAGGGCGATTGGGAGGAGCAGTCGCAGTGGTAAGGAGACCCAGCACCTGCTACTTTGCGACGTCATACTCATCTGCCCTACGCAGGCCCTGAAGCTTCTGCAGATTCGAATATAGCCCCTGCGGACTCGACTAAAGCCTCTGTACTGACTAAAGATACTATTCCACGCCACGCCGAGGAATCTCCCAAACGCACCCCTAAAGGCATAGGCGCCAAGGACCTCATTCGAAAGCTTAGGCTCAATCCTGCGGCCTTGGACTCCAATTCGACGCTCGTACAGCGAAGCCCTTTGAAGAGGGCACGGAGCTCGCTTCTGGTCTTGCACAGCGCCCACTCGAGCGACCTGGACACTCCACGTTCGTCTGGAGCAAGTGACAAGATATCAGCTGCGGGTGACGATTCGACAAGAAAGACGTCGATCGATTCCCGTTCCTCACAATGGAATAAGGAAACTGCCATTAGACGACACAGACGAAACCCGTGGACTCGGTCAAGTCCAGAAGGCCGCGCTCTCAGCACCATCCCCGAGGCTGGTGTTGTACAGGCTCGGCCTACTATCGCAACTGTCGAGAGAGCTTCTGCTGCCAAAATATTCCTCGAAACATACTTCAATGAGCTTCTCTACAAGCCCGATACCCGTGCTCTAAGGCGGCAATGTTTGGAATCTCAGTTGTGCCACTGTCTCTACTTGACCCCTGACCAGAAGGAGGTGATCCGGGCATCCAACGACTGCCAGGAGACGTGGCACTTGAGAGAGCTACGGGTGATGAAGTCCAGAGCTATCTCACCTGCTGGCAGGAAGGACGGTAACCCGTCTCCCGACAACTACGAGCCCCTGCAGATTTTGGGCAAGGGAAGCTTTGGAGTTGTGAGATTGGTACGTGAGAGGCCTGCTCCTGGACATGCTTTCCCAGGACAAGTCTATGCCATGAAAGTTATCCGAAAATCGGAAATGCTACGCAACAGCCAAGAAGGTCATCTGAGGGCCGAAAGGGACTTCTTGGTTGCTTCCGAGGGCTCTCAATGGTTAGTGGCCTGAAAGCCCCGATTTGACAGTGACTGGCTAACCTGTACCTTGACAGGGCTGTTCCATTGATAGCCAGTTTTCAAGATGCTGCGAATCTTTATTTGGTTATGGAATACATGCCAGGAGGTGACTTTCTGGGACTACTCATTCGCCAGAATATCCTTCGGGAGCATGTTGCGCAGTTCTACATTGCCGAGATGATTCTTGCTGTGGAGGAGGCTCATCGCCTCAACTTTATCCATCGAGATATCAAGCCCGACAACTTTCTCATATCTGCGTCTAGTCACCTGAAGATATCCGACTTTGGGCTTGCGTTTGATGACCACTGGTCCCATGATGCTGCGTACTACAACAGTCATCGATATTCTCTCGTTCGGAGATTGGGGATCAATATCAACGGAGACGAGGCTGATCAGAAGAGCAGCAAAGACATTCTGAAGCAGTTCGAATGGTACCAGTCTCTTGTATCAGGACTCGACAGGCATGGAAAGTATCCCCTGGCAAAGGACGAGGACCTGCAGAGCCTCATCGGCTGGAGAAACCGGCATGGCAACCGCACTGCGGCGAGGTCGGTTGTTGGGACGAGCCAATACATGGCCCCAGAGGTTGTTCTTGGTCAGCAGTACGACGGGAGATGTGACTAGTAGAGCATCGGCATCATCCTGTATGAATGCCTCTACGGGCAGACACCCTTTTTGGCCGAGGAAGGGCGCAAGCAGACCAAGCAAAATATTGTGGTGAGTACGCCCAAACTCTGAGGAACTGCCTACAGCGTGAAACTGACAGAAAAGTAGGAATTCAAGAATCACTTCTCGTTTCCGCATCGGCCTGCGGTTAGCGAAAAATGTAAAGATCTCATCTGCCGCTTGATACAGGAGAAGGAGTACCGGCTTTGCTCGAGAAAGTATCAGATGAGATATCGTGCCCCGTTCGACGGCACTCGTTCTACAGAGTATGTCGGACGTTATGTCTTTGCCAACGATGCAGAAGACATCAAGGCGCATAGGTGGTTCAGGAATATCCCATGGGATCGGTTGCAGTCCATGCCGCCCCCCTTCACTCCGCACCTACAGGGTGACGATGACGCTCACTACTTCGACGAGTCGGAGCCCTTCGAAGACTGGTCTGAGTCAATGCCCTCGGGCGTGTTCCTGAATTCGGAGGACGTGAGAACCCTACTCTGTGGGTTCGAGACTCATGTTCAAGAGAAGGCCATGGAGCTTGTCAAGACACCTTTTGACGCAGCCAAACTTCGAGGTATCGACCGCGATCTCGATGCCTCCAAAGAGCTCCAACCCAACGAAAAGCTTGCGCTGAAGCAGTTTGTGAGATTCTATGGCCACAAGGAGCGCAGGCGGCCACGGGACATGCTTCTCCGAGACAAGGATACCAGAAAGACAGTCATGAAGATTCGAAGAGAGACGGCCTTCATAGGGTACACCTGGCGAAGGATGAGGCCTGGAGGATATATCGCCCTGAGACCGTCGGATTCAGGAAACGAGTTGGAACGTTGATAGATAAGACCTCTTCTGGTGACGTAGGAGAAGAGTTGGTCCCAGGTAGGGACCAGAGCGAGAATTGGACTTGGATAATCATTATTGGTATTATTATCATTAGAAATTATCAAGCAAGCTTTGCTTTAGTAGTAGTATAGCCGTGTTTCATCCTAAAATCCTTGCGTTCGTGAATCCTGAACCATAAACTCATTAACTGGGTAATAATTCGATCAAAACATCGTTCCGTCATTGAGATGATTTAGGTCTTCGTCCAGGACTGTTCTGAGTCTCAGCCTCTGTCAAGGCGACGAGATCGCCAGCTGCCACGGCCTTGGCATTGCGGATCTCCCATTCAAACTCCTTGAGGGCCCTGATCTCCCAGGAGAAGAAAAGGAGGGAGAGCAGACCGTCGACCACGCCAGCAGCTAAGCCCAAACTGCTGATGAGCATGAGGATGAAAGCGACGTAGTTTCCAGGGCTGAACCAGACAGCGATCAAACAGGCGAGCCAGACGAGAAGTGCAACAAAAAAGTGAACACCGCGCCAGTAGCGTTGGCGGATCTCACGGGCATGATACGACTGAATCATGGCCAAGACGTCGTCGTAACCAGACATGGGGAGAGAATCGTGATCCGGGAACCGGCCGTGATGGAGCTGGTCGTCAGGGTCGGGAGATCGACTGGCATCTGCAGAATGAGTGCTGCTAGCTGGGCTACTAGGAGCTAGGTATGCGCCAGTCTGGAGAGCAGCCGAGGGAGTTTCGACGCGAGGTCCAATTGGCCTTGAGATTGGCGAAGGGGTGTGTCGCGTGAGGGTCGCCTGAACAGCAAAATGATCTGAGAGCGAGCAATGGAGCTCAGGATGACGCTCAGTCATGGAGACGATCGCAGACTTGATGATCCATCCTGGAGTCGTAGCTGGAGCATCAGGTTCGACGCCCGTCGAGGCGAAAATGTAGTCGAGACGCTTGCCACGGGGATCGATAGCATCGGGCGACACATCGCAAGCTTGACCTGCTCTCAGACGATTCTGCTGGTTCTTGGTCCACCGCCAGGTGTTGTAGACCGAATCACTAGTTGCGCCATTCTCGAGGAGGTTGAAGTCGGCGGTGGGAATCGGGCGGCGGCGAGCCTTCTCGGCGGGGTGGTGAGCAGGGCCGAGTGCGCTGTCAGGGTGGAGGACGCGCCAGACGTCGCGGACAGGGGCGTGGGAGGTGATAAGGCGGTGGGCGAGAGATAGGGGGAGCATGTTGAAGTCGCCCATAGCGACAACAAGATGACCGCGTTCAGCGGCGCCGCGAAGGAGCTTGGAGAGTTCCCATGCCTGTGCGGTACGGTGGCAGATGTAGGTGCTCTTGGGTTCAGGCTCGTAAGGGGCGTGAGTCTGCGTAAGCGATCGAGTCAGCTGCTGATAGAATACTTGGAGGGGTTTAAAAAGGCTGCAGAGACCAAAGGCCAGATGCGCCAAAGTCTGTACAATAAGAGACTTACATGTGTGTTGAAGACCTCAATAACGTCCTTTCTTCGGGGTCCATAGCGAATCTTGGCGCATGCGACACCTTTACCGACATACCAGTCTCCTCTCCAGAAGGCAGTCGGGCGGCCGTTGAGGGGATACTTGAACATGGTGCTCTCCTCGATAGGCCAGCGACTGAGGATGGCTAGACCACCACCAAAGGCGCCGCTGTGGTAGAACTTGCCATAGGGGAGGATCTGGCGAGTATGTCTGCGGATCGCCTGGTAATCCTCCTGAGTCCAACACTCCTGCAGAGCTACGATGTGGGGTGTGGGGGCGAGAATGGCGAGCTGGCGACCGATCTCGTCGAGTCGAGGCGCGCGGAGGGTCGAGATATGAAGGAGACCCCAGCAGTTGAGAGTCAGGAGGTTGAGTTCGGTCGGGAGGCCCTGAGGATCCTCATCAGGGATGACAGTCGCGGTAGGCGTCGTGACATTTTCGGTGGTGTCGCTCGAGATGACCATGACGATAGTGGGATGTAGGCGAGATATTATGAAGACGAGTATTACCTAGAAGAGGGGAAGGAAAAAAAAAAAAGAGAAAAAGAATAGCGAGACTCGCAATAATGCGACGACGTGGTCAAGGAGATGGAAAGTGGGAGGACGGCGCGCCTCGGCTCGGCTGATGATGGACCGGCAGGATATTAGTTAATTACGATGCTGAGCCAGACACTGTCAAATGGACGATCTCATCCGTCACTAGCGGCAGGCGCTAACAAGCGTTGAAGGAGATGACGATAAGCCGAGACAAGAAAGGAAAAACAAACAAGATGATAAAAGGGAGCAAACTTCTCGATGTGATTGTGTGGGGGAAGTTTGAAGCAAAAAAAGAAAAACATCATTGACGATAATTTACTCTGTATCACCCCCTGCGACTTCCATGCTGCCTGGTTCTTTCCTTGCCGGTACTTGTTGTTTCATACCCCTTCGTTCCTTCCTTCCAGTTCATCTCAGGTACGGCGACCGGCGTGGGGCCCATGCAAGTGGGGCCGACCATGCCGAGAGTGGCGCGGCCAGCTCGGGGGGGGGGGGTTTCTTCTAGTAATATCGAAGCCGTTCCGTTCTTGGCAGCTGTGCCGTGCAGTACTCATCTTGTAGGGCTATATCTGCCTTGATATTGACGAGCTGAACGAAACCACTGACCGATGAAACAGCACAGCTACACATACATGTTGTTCATCATATCCCGGACCTTTGTAGCATCATAGTTCATCCACTGAATAACCCTCCTCACACGCCCAAAGTAACATCCCATCCAAGTTTCTAGTAAACCAAACAGAGCTCTCCCGTCCAAGCTGGCCTTTTAGCTGAGCCACACCTTTATGTGAGAGCGGGGAACAAAGCTTCCATACACACCCCTTGCTAGAAAAATCTCCGGTTTTCAACCCTCGCCATGCCACCATACAAACAAGGTCCTTCCCCCTCACCGAGCTTGACACACCACCCATCCGAGCATCACTTAGCTCGGGCATCATCGGTTCCCCTCATCTCGGAATTTCGGGAACATTCTCGTAGAATCGTATTTGGAAGTCGACCACGTGAAACTCTCTCGAAGTCTCATGAGGGCACCTGTGGCAGCTCATTTACTTCATTACACGTCTCCCTGTAAATATATACGGCTTCGTGTGCCTCGATGAAACATCCAGAACAAATGCCTTTGTGCTTCCCCAGTTGTTCAGCCTACGTTGCTTGATCGGCGTGTCACGTCATCTTATACGACTTGTCATCCATATCGACCCCCCCCAGCACCAGCTCCAACCAAGCCTTACAACATCATCTACAACTCTTACGAACTAGGTTCTACTGGTTAACCCACCATCGGATAGTAATCATGGCCGCCATCTTCGAGTCGTTCCTAATCAAGTTCAAGCCTATCTTCGTAACTTCCCCTGACTCACCTCCCGCCGCCTTATCCTCCGTCACCGACCAGCTCAAGGCGATCCCAGGCGTCGAGTCCCTCCATCTAGGCCACCCGCTCGAGAAGCCCGACCACTGGGTCCTCGGCGTGCGCTGGGCCTCACGCGCCGCCCACGACGCCTTCATTTCGAGCTCCGCCGCAACGGAGTGGAAAGCCTCGCTGCGCGCCCTGCTGGCAGAGCATCCCATCGTCAGCCCTGCCGCCGAGTACACAGGCGATGTCGGGGCTGCACTTGCTGCTCCCATCACTGAGTTCTGCACGTGCTGGGGCGCAGACGAGAGCTTCACCGAGAACAATATGAAGCCCTTCGCTGAGGCTTGCGACGCCGGGGGCCTAGCGGGTTTCCATGGTCTGGCTTATGGCCAGTTTGTCCAGGCCGAGCATGAGAACCCGTCTGTGATTCCTGGACTTGCTTCAAGATTGCTCCTAGGTTGGGATAGCAAGGAGGCCCATCTGCAACACAAGAATGTTGGAAGTGGTAAGGAACAACATGCGATTTGCTGAGTGGCACTGCTAATCTTGATTCAGTCATTGACGACAATGTATACTACCTCCTTGCTCGGAACAAGAGTCTGGAGATGGTAAGACCTCTGCTCTCGCGTCCACATCATGAACAGGACTGACACGTACCATCTAGTACCATGTTCCCCTTCATGTAATCTAGTTCTCGAGATAAACATGCTCGAGGAGGCTTGCTGCGGCATCGCTCTCTGCTTTGATACCATGTGTGATTTGTATTATATCAACCACAAAAACAAAACCAATGAGATGAGACCAACCTGGGTATGCGTCACCAAAGGCCTTTTGCATCAGTGAATTAAAAAAGAGTTACTCAAGTCAATGCGCCGTAAAAAGCAGATACCTCGGGAGCTGTCAGTTATTACAGAGATGCTCCCGGCTCCCCTAACATCCCGGTCTTGCTTGTTTGTTCGTCCCGATGAAATGCGAACCCATCCTTTGACACCATTTCTATGCCATTCCACCCGCCCTAGACCGCCCTGCTGCTTGCTGCTTTGAAGCCTGGACTCAAGCACAATGCTATGCTTGCCGCGTGCGTATCGATCGTCGTCCGTACGTCGTCCGTTGCGGGTATTCGATCTGGCCTTTCCGTACTTGAACCCGCTCCAAACCAACTCCCCAGCTCAGAATGTCAAAACATGCTTCATCCCCCTTTTAACGTCTTTGCTCCCTCAGATATACCGAAATCATCGTCGTCCGCAGTTCGCCCCGTAGTGGAATGTTTGTCATATTCGCGTAAGGAAGGGTTAGATACGGTGTTTCTCGGATTCTATCAAGGTCGCACACGTTAGAAGCTTAGTTGTTGCCAGTTCTGTTTTGAGCCTCACCAAGTCGAGAGTAGAGCATGTAAAGAGCCATGCGGTTGCACTCCTCTGTTCCAGTGATTGTCACGAGTCGCTCATTGCTATTGTCCTGCGGTTCGTTAATCTTGATTACACTGTTGCTCATCTGCCGAATCTCGTTGATCTTTTGTCCGCCCTTGCCGATAATAGCGCCAACCATGTCGTTGGGGATGTAGATCTGTTGAGTGATAGGGCCGCCGGGCATCGCGCCACCCATGGGCTGAGCCTGAGGAGCACCGCCGTGAGCCTGAGGACCCGTGTGCGGAGGCATGTGCGGCTGAACGTGAGGGGCGGCTCCGTAGGCACCTCCTCCTTGCGCACCACCATAGTGCATAGGCATGGCTGGGTTGGCCTGGGCCGCGGCGTGGGGATACTGCTGAGGGTAGGGCGCAGGAGGCATGTGGTGCGAGCGACGGTCGTTGTGGCGGGCATAGTTCTCGCCTCGTCCGTAGTGGCCCGAGGCCGGCTGAGGGCAGTATGGCACAACCTGCATACCTCCAGGAATGGAACCTGCAGGGGCACCACTTCGGGTCGCATATGCGGACGCAGCAGGGCCGCCGAATCTGTCGTTGAGCTGCTCTAGAAGGGTGCTACCCACGTAGTAAGTCGCGATGTGAACAGCATCAGCAACGCCCATCACCACCAGAGATCGCTCGCTCGACATGGGGAGGCAAGCATCCGACGCGTTCAAGCGGGCACCAGAGGCCTCCTGAATCTCACGGATACGAGCACCGCCCTTACCGATGATGGAACCGATCAGGATGTGCGGAATCAGCAGGCGCAGAGGATACGTCTTGGAGGACGAGGTTGATGATTCGTTCAGCGGCTCGTTGTTGAGGGTTCGAATGATGAGACCGAATGCCTTGAATCATGTTAGCCACAAATTTGCGATAGAAACATGGGAGACAATCCTACCTTGGCTACAGCGTCCACTATTCCGCTGACAGTGAGGATTCGCTCGACGGCGCCCTTCTGATAGTCGCTGACAGTACACCTGGCGTTGGAGAGCTTCCTGATGTTGGAAACGTTCTCGCCTCCCTTTCCAATCACGGTAGCTGCCTCCGGGCTAGAGATGACAGCACGGATATGGATCCAGGTTGTCTCATCGAGTGCGGTGGCCGAGCTGACGGCGTTGGACGAGGAAGCGGCGACGGCAGTAGCGGCAACCGTCTTGGTCTCGGACCCTTGATCCGCAGCAGCATCGTCATCCGGCTCGGATTTGGCAGTGCCATTCACCTTGTCGTCGGCGTGGCGGTCCTCAGCGGCGATGTCGGCGGGAGCTTCAGGGACCTCGGCGTCCTCGTCGTGCTTGATCTTGTCGAGAGCTGGTCGCTTGGCATCAGGCTGGTCGCCAGCGCGCGAAGGCGACGAGGCCTCCTCCAGAGGGCGCTTGGCCGATTGGGTGGGTTGAGATGGCGAGGCAGACATTCTTGCTTGGATGTAAACGATAATTCACAGACGTACTCTTCCCAGGTACAGTCGAAAGTACGAAACTTTGTTTATTGCTGATCTTGCTTGTCTTATATACACTCAGGGGTTTTCGAAGGAAAACGTGCTGGTGTAGTGACTTCGATGGGATGGCGACTCGGTGAAGTATTCGTGAAGTGACTGGTGTCGCGCTGGAACAGAGCGGAGCGGAGCGTGCTGCGAGCGGGCTGGATGGAAGGAGAAGGGATTGATTCGAGAAGTCGGGCTCAGGTCAGAGCGCGTTCCAGAACTCTTTCAGCGGGCGTCGAATTGGGGGCCCGGGAAGATCTCCTAGACGGTGGGCGGGAAGGAGGAAGGGCGGAGACAGATAGATAGATGATGGCTTGTGATTGATTGAAATGTTGAGTGGTTGTGAGGAGGAGGTGAAGCGATCGATGCTGGGACGGACTTCTGAAAAGCAGAAAGGAAGAGGCACAGTGCTCAGCTCAAACCTATTGACCGCGTGCTCGATCGGGTTGTCGCAGCGCCTCGATGGGATTGGATATCGCGTCGCGAACCGTGGACAGTAATGCGAACGAGGATGGGAGCGCAGCGAGATGAGCAGGGTCGTTGGATCGATGACTCTCCTCTGTTTGCCTGTGTGTCGCAAGGGAACGAAACGAGGGCGCCAAGGCTGGGGAGGAGCGATGACCAATCCAAAGGGAGGAAAAAGGGACAAGAAAAGAACAAGGGGCGCTCAGAGACGATTACTGATAATCGCTCAAGAGGCAGAAGATGAGAAACCTCACGGGTTGAATGGAAAGGGAATGGGGGGAGGAGGGAAGAGAGAGATGACACGAGGTCGAGCGATCGATGGATGGGGTTGGGGCGAGAGGAGAGTTTGGGAGAAGGCGGGAGAAGCAGCAACTGAAACCAAATCGCTCTCTGTCGAATCCTAGGACGGGATGCGCTGGCCTAGGGTCACGTGCAGCCCCCGCTGGTGAGAGAGCTTGGGCCCCTAGCAAGCCACGGCAGAGGCACAGTGCGGAGAGGTGGTAGGGGTTGTGTTAGTGAATTCAGGTTGATACTTCTACGAAAAATAGGTATACTAGCTTGAACTTGTTCTTTACTTGTGTTTAGTTTGTAGTATTCTTCCAATTCTCTCCTTCCCTCGTTATTTCGACCAAGATTGATCAAGTTTGCACAAGCCAAGCATTGTCCCATCTCCGCAGTCTGGCTACACCACGGCGCGCCCTAAATTCCGGGGAGCCAGGGAAGGCTGCCGTGATTTTCAGAGCCACTGAGACCGTCGTTTCAAGCTTGCATTGCTGAGCAAAGTAAGGTAAGCAACGTTGGGCAATGGCGTGACACGAGAGGGAAACCGAATTAACAAACCTCTTGCGATTGATGGGATTTTCAGCCCAAAGCTTGTGCTTGCTTCGTATCAGGTCCATTGCGTCTCGTGGTTTCTGCATCGGTAGGTTGCTTGTCTGGCCATTGACTGTGCAGCGCACGGTACATACCTGCAAACCACACCTCACCCACTGCGACTTTGCGACGCGCGCAAAAACGAGAATCACATAAACACACGCCCGGGCACCATCCAATCTGCCTCCTCCAAGCGGTGTGTCCCCCAGGCAAACAACCAAAGAAGAGGCTTCACCTTGGTCCACTTGACTCTCAAGAGAGCCCTTCACGTGAGGCAACCTTGATACCATACACAGGCATCTCGCGTGCGCATTCCCATCTGCCGGACCCCCAACTCGCATGATTTGAGGCGCATCCTCCTTCGGGCCGCGAAATTCTCGGCCACCTTGTTCTGGACCGTCCTGTTGCAGCGTCTGCTTGCTAGAGTGTAAAAATAGCTCTGGTGGAGCTACCTACCACTCCTTCACTCTCAGAAAGCATGGATGAACGATCGCAGCGCGCCGAGGCCCAGGCGTATACGGCAAGTCTCGATCAGACACTGAAAGAGCTTCAACAAAAAGTTCGTGAGCACGAGAACGACTTGGAAAGGGTATGGTATTCTCATTACTTGCAGCCCTCATCAAATCTGACCGACAAATAGCTCCGTTCAGGCCAGGATGTGCTCCCTCAGTCGGTAGCAGGCCAGGCGCGGGTCATCCAGACGGCCCTCAAGGAGGTGACGGATTCCGACCCTTTTCTACCTTCTCCAGGATCTCTGCTCCCGGCGTTGCTGGCTCTGCGCAAGACTCATCAGACCATCCAAGAAAGCAATGCGTATCTCGCCTCGCAACGCGCTAGCCACGAGCAGCTGTCGCGCCAGCTCGAAGCTGATCAAGCGCGCCTCAAGGACCAAAATCTGCTCGGGGAAGCCTTGAGCGCAAGAATTCAATCTCTACGCGATGAACTGGACGCCAATACCAATGTCACCCAAGCAGAAGGGGCAAGAGAACACCTGCAGGAGCTCCGGAGCAAGAAGAAGAGCTATGACAGGGAGACGTCAAAGCTCATGAAGGTGCTCCTCAAGTTCATCGACAACCAGCTGGCCCCTATGCTCGCGGCAGAAGAGCTGGGTGGCCCCGTCGTTGGTGACCTAATGGATATTGACAACGAGGATCTGGCCGCGGGCTTCAACGCGCAGGGGAAGCTGAAGAAAGCCAAGGAAGGGGCCGGCCAGGACGATAAGCGGCAGCGCAGGATAGACGAGATCTGGGGCCAAGCCGGTGACGAGGCCGGGGGACGCCAGGACGAGGCCACAGGGGCGGCCGCTGAGATGAGGCAGCTGACCGAGGAGCTCCTCAACACGCTCGCCGAGGCCAACGGTGACAACTCAGCGTCGTATGTGCGGTTGCCGCGCGAGTCGGCGGCGGCCCGGTTCCTGGTGAGGTCCAAGGTTGCTCAGTTTCACCCTCGAGATGCGACGAGACTTAGACTGGTTGATTTTGGACGGGATTTGGAGGCTTGAGACCCATCCATAATCACCTTGGGTATATATCACAGAAGTGGTTTTACCACAATGTCCGCATCAAACCGAATACCGCGTGACATATACTACGAGAAATAAAAATCGCCCTACCTGGTCTTCGAGCTTAATAGTCTAGAATTCTCCCTATTTCATCCCATCTATCGCTTCCATACTGGTTGCCGGAGAAGCAACCACTTTAACCCCCTAGCCCTCTCATTGGCCAATTGACCCAACGCGTCGCGTCTCCCTCCCAACCAAGATCGGTCCCTGGCCAAGCTCCCCTGTCACTCTCAACCTCTAGATCTTCAATCCCCCCTTCTACAATTCCCAACTTTTTTCACCTTTGACAATCATGACTGCCGACGCTGCCAACGCTTCCATCTCCTCCCCTCCCGCCAAACGAGTAAAGACCGCCGCTACAATGGAAGCACCTCCCGCTCTGCAGATCAAAAAGCTCTCGGACAAGGGCCGGCTGCCTACTCGCGGCAGCGCCTTTGCTGCTGGCTACGACATCTACGCTGCGCGCGACACGACGATTCCTGCCCGGGGAAAGGCTCTTGTCGACACCGACATTAGCATGGCTGTGCCCGCTGGCACCTGTGAGTAACTCTATCTACAGAGTGCAAATCGACGTGGATTGCTGACCAGACTGAATCCAAAAGACGGCCGCATTGCTCCCCGATCTGGCCTCGCCTCCAAGCACTTCATCGACACGGGCGCTGGCGTCATCGACGCCGACTACAGAGGCCAGGTCAAGGTCCTTCTCTTCAACCACGGCGAGTCCGACTTTGAGATCAAGGAGGGCGACCGCATCGCTCAGCTTGTCCTCGAGCGCATCTACACCCCCGAGGTTGTCGAGGTCCAGGAGCTCGAGGAGAGCGTTCGCGGCGCTGGCGGCTTTGGAAGCACTGGTTAAAGAAAAGATACCAGGATCTTAGTTACTGGTTCTTGCATGATATAATGAAAAGTCAAGGGATATTACGGCACTAGACTTGGCTGGTAGGGGATATGGATGAGGATACCACGGGGATATTCATAGATAGACTCAAAGAAACAATGAGTATGCGCTCTTTAAAACACGTCTATTCCTCTTGTTCTATATCCAAGTTCTATATCCTGATCTTTCTATATCGCCTTGGCACGGTATTCTGTCGACGGCGAGCGTAAGCAGTCTAGATTCCTTACAAGCTGTAGCTCGGCTGCCTTGCTCTTAGCCAGATGGACCTTTGTGTCGTTGGCGCGGTCCTGAGGCCTCATCTCGGTAAGGGTGCGATCGACGACGCCGCGCATGCCCTCGCACGTCTTGGATAGCACTTCGTGCATGCTAGCCAGGACCTTCTCGGCGGCGCGGGCGAGGGGTAGCTCGACAGCTGAGACCGAGTCGTCGCTGAGCCAGCTGGCTGTGTGACGGAGGCTGCCGTTGGCGTTGTAGACGGCCTCACGCATGCGGATCACCATGAGGGCGCCAAACATGTCACCGGTACCGCTAAAGTAGCAGTCAATGGATGGAAAGACAATCTTGAAAAACCGAGCCTGTCCGGTCGACGTCATGCTTGAGCCCACCACCGACAGGTGTGACGGCGGGTGGTCGGGGGCTTCAAGGTTGACTGAGGTGATGACGATGTGGGGGACCTGGTACTTGTCATGCATGGCCTGGATGGCCTTGTGCAGGCTATCCATGTCGTGGATCTTGCACTCTGAGAGGAGCCTGGTCGAGTTGTTAGCTCAGGACTTGAGCCAAGTGAAGAGTCCCTACTCTGCCTCGAACTGATTCGGTAGGATGAGATCGGCGTCATGGAGGAGCTTCTTGTAAGCAGGGACGACCTCCTCCGAGACGTAGAGCCTACCGTTGTCGCCCATGACGGGGTCGAGCACCCAGAAGAACTTGCCCGGGGTCTCGGCCGCCTTTTGCTTGAGCTCCCGGCCGATCTGCCCCACCGTGTTGACGGCCTCGGCGCCGGGGATGTATCCCGAGAGCATCATGTCAAAGTCGTCCAGGTACGACTGCTTCAGCCCCTCGTACAGCTCCATGATCTCCTGCGCCGAGACTCTGGTACCCTTCCATTGCTTGTAACCGGTATGGTTGCCTTGGCGTTTAAAAGATCGTCGGTTAGACTACATGCTCTTTCGACTGCTTCAAGAGGCCGGCTACTCACTAAACTGGACGGTGTTGAGGGCTGCGACGTCGCATCCTAGAGACTGCAGCACAAAGACGGCGATCTTGTTCCCTACGTAACTGGAAACCTCGGCAAAGAGTCAGCTTCTGCGGATGACGACTTGGATCTGGAACTCTGGATTCAATTTACCCCGAGACAACCTGAGACGGGTCGGACATTTGTCAGCCAAGGAACTGGAGAATGAGAGACGAGAAAAAGAGGTCGTACATGGCTGGCGACAGCGAGAACCCGCGTGTCGGGCACCGGAAGAGCATCAGACATGGTTCCGAGGTGGTATTCTCGGGGGAGTATACAAGGTTTCTTCTGTTCACCCTTTCTTCCTCTTCCCTGAGCCAAGAAGTAACCCCAGGTTGAGACCTTTGGTGTCGAGACGTCACTGGACCAAATGCTCTTGCTCTGCGTCAGAGCTCGGAGAGAGATTTGAGGTGATTTAAGTGATTGGTCGGAGAAACAAACGCCGGGGCTTGAGGTATAAGCAGTTGAAGGTTGAGAGTGGCAAGTGAGTGAATGAGCAACAAGGACGGAGCCAAGTCTAGATTTGAGTCAGAGTGGTTGTGTCTATCGATGGAGGTTGAAGGTTGGTTGGTTGGTAGGCAAGTAGTCACGAGGTAACTCGAAGCACCCGAGTCTACCTTAGCCTGCGTCAAGTGGGTAAGGCAAGTCAGAAAGGCAGGTACCTTGGGGACGGACATGCACATCGACGACGTTATATGGATCCTTCCTTCCCTTGACTCAATCCCGCCCCTTCCAGTTTTTTTTCCTGCTAGCGACTTCCATCCCGTCCCGTCTGCCCCGCCAAAAAAAAGAGGCCGATGCCGTCCATTGCCCCGCACTAGGGAAATCCTCACTCTCTGTCTCGTTGACTGTGGCCTCACTCCGCCGACTCGGGCTGTCGCTTAGGCCTTTGAGTCAACTGATGTGGCCTGTTGACTGCAGTAGACAACATGAAACTATCGAGAGGACCGATAGCATGACAATTCGGACACCGATAATTCCAACGTTAGCATTCTATCACACATGTACTCTTCACCTGCAACCTGATGTCATCCATCATGATCCATGGCAACTGCAAAGCATGTATCATTATCGTCAAAGTAGACGTCTTGTATGGCCAGGCTATCATGACACGCTTGCCACAGTCTAGCCTCTTCATACATAGTCCTTCCATCTAGTCCGTCCGTCCGTCCCAATCACCCAAACATTCCCTCCGTCCCTGATGAGTCTCTCAAGAGTTATATCCCTGGTATTCGTATCCCCGGCAGATTCCCCACTGCGCGTACACATCACAGCCACTTCACCGTATCCTCGTAACCTCAACGCCGGGCTTATAGTCAAGTAGGATGGTGTCGTATCATGTTTTTGGTCGAGTTTACTCCTCGTCACCAATCTGTTTTACGGACCCATGTTAGTAAGCGAAGAACAATAGTGCTGAGTATGGGATGACTTGCCTTGGGGGCGAGGTAGAAGCGCAGGTGGCTGCTGCCTGCAATCTGATACTCAACCAAGAGTGGCACTTCGTTGGAGAGGCAGATCTTGACCTGGTTCGAAAGACCGACTGCTTTGCAGAAGTTGACAAGGTACTTGAGGGAGAAAGTGAGAGAGACGGGCTCCGTCAGCTCAATGGCGACGTTGTTATCAGGCTTGTCGAGGTCGGTGTGGGTGCGCAACATGACAGAGCCGTTACCAATGTCACCACTGCATGCAAACTTGACACCGTCCTTGGAAGCCTCGATGACGACTGTTGAATTCTGTTAGCAGGGTAGTGGTGACCCTTCGAGTCTGTACCAACCTGATTCTGACATGGCCATCAGATCCGTGCAGATGCGTCGAAACTCGCCCGAGGGCATCGCGATAGTAGCGGCATACTCGGTGTCGGGGATACCCAGGTGCTCCTGGTCAATGTCCATGAGCTTGAGATCGTACTCGCTGATGCGGTCGTTCTCTGCGTTCTCAAAGGCCAGGTTGAGCACGTCGGGCCCATCCTCAGCCTTGAGGGTCAACTGGTCCTCGTTCTGGGCAGCGCGCAGCACCTTGGTCAGCGAGGTGAGGTTGACACCCAGCGAGATGTTGCGATCGCAGCGGTAGGGAGAGAAGGCCTCGGCCTTGAGCATCATGGAGACGAGGGCAACGTGCGAGTTGTCCATGGCCTGGAGGGCGATGCCAGTGTCATTGCAGTCGAAGTTGCAGTCCTGGACCAGGTCCTTGATCGAGTCCACCACCTTTTTCAGGATCTGGGCCTGGTCGAGTCGTGCTTCCAACATGTCTGCAGCCGTGATCTTGTTAGCCTGTGTTGTGCTTGTGTTTGTGCTGCGATGCTGCTGGTGATGGGCGATGATGGGTTTTGCGCGAAGCTGCCACGCAAGGGGCGGGGCAACCGTGGGTTGCTGGGGAACAACTGACTGAGAGAATAGACTGATGATCAGATTAAGACGAGGAGAATGGAGACGCAAGAGTCAATGGGTTGATATGAGGGAATTGGCGACAGAGACGGAGTTGTCTAGAGCAGGAGAAAAATTAGAGATTGTTGATGTCGTGAATCAAAAGGTGGAAAACGGGAATGGATCTAAGATTGGATTGTAGGCAGGCAGGCAGCTTACCGAGTACTTGCCTTGCCTCTAATTTAGCACAGCGCCTGCGGTAGCCACTTAACGCGAAGGACGCGGGCGCGGGTAGGAGCTAGCACGGCGACGCGTCAAGACGCGGGGCATTACACGTGCCAACCTATCACATCAACCTCTTGACGCTCATTTGTGGAGGATGGAATAGGCAGGTTCTTATTCAATTAGACCTATCAAGGCCTTGTTCTTCTGGAAACAACCTAGGTCGATCCTCTAACATACATCCAAGTATCTGACAGCTAGGTAGTTAATAATCATTATCTTTAGAATGCAATCAATCGATCCTTGACGCAAAGAAACAACCTGGGCACAAAGAGTGTCATGTACAGGTATGTGTGCCGTCAACCTCGTGCAACGGTTCTGGTACACGTTGTCCCAGGATTCCCGTTTGATGAGGGAATTGCAACGGCCAATCAGCCCAGTTCAAAAGCAAAAAACATTCCCAATCCTAATCCCCTGCGCCGTTGCCCAACCTTAACCCTTCTATGGAAAAGCGCCGCCCACAAAGAACTGACCATGTCGTCGTGACGCTGCCTTGATGCTGGACGTTTCTATCGGTCTGTGTCTGTCTGTTTGTTTGTTCCGGTTTGATGTATACGTGATTGAAAAGCGAGTGTAGAAAAGCGTGTCCGTCCATGCCTGGCCAGGTGATGGTGATGAGTGAATGGCGGGAAGCGATGACAAAAAACTGGCGGCGAAAATGATCGTAACGTTGTGATGGTCGACAATATGAAAGAGATTCGTCCTACATCGACACAATCCTTCCTGCTGGTGCGCTGGCACGCGTTCGTGGTCGTAGATTAATGACTGTCTCCAGCTCGCGGAGCATTCCTTTGGTTGCGTCGATGTGCTGTCGTGCGATGGCCTTCTGTTCCCTCTCCTCTCGAACCTTAAGGATTCTCTCCTCTCTCGTGAGCATGCTTCGCGGTCGTGGCCGGGCGACTGCCTCAAATACTTCGAGGTTCTCGTGATCTGCAGACCCGGCATAATCTGAATTTGGAGGAGATTCGCCTGTAAGGGCCTTGAGCGCTTCGGCTGTTCCGCCGCCTTCATCCACAGTCGTCAGTCCGCTCAGGGAGCTTGCAGGCGACAGCAGGGTGCTCATGGATGAGAGCCTCTTTTCGTTCCTATCGATACCGAGTGCTAGAGCTGCTCTACCTTCCTCCCATGCCGCCATCAAGTCTTTTAGGTCCATGCCAATTGACTCAAATTGCGCCATGAGATTCGGTCCGAGCTCCGAAATGTCGTTAGAATCGTTGAGTGTGCGATCTGACTCTTCTCGGAGTAGTTGAAGCTTCGCTTGTAAGCCCCTGATTCCACTCGAGAGCGAGTTGAGTTTTCGTAGTTGAGCTCGCCAACGTTCTCGTCCAGGTGTCAGAGCATGCTTCGGCGTTGGTGGCGAAGTGAAAGCTAGATAAGGCGTGTGAGCCAGAGCATCAGGTGTGGGATATTGCATGAAACTCACTTTGTTCTTCGCCCAAGAGAGTCTGCAGCCTAGCAGATGCAGAACTGGTCGAGGCATTGAGGTTCAGAAGGGATTCAACAGCAGTCGTCCAACGAAGCAAGTCATTGGCATCGCCGCTGGCATCAAGGGCCAACAAAGCGCAGAGAAATAGCTTGCGGACGATGAAGAAACGGGCAGACAGGATCTTGAGCGTTCTCAAAGACTCGGGGTCGTCAAACTCTTCTTCGTTGAATCCACGGCGTGCATCTGACATGTCGAAATCGGTTATGTCGTATATGTCGTAGTACTTCTCCAAGTCTGTCTGTTCCGCGAAGCCGTTGACTACAGTGCAGACTTGGTTATATGCATCAAGAACCTCGGCCAACGATTCCTTAGCCGCCTTGCGCAACCGAACACATTTGCGTGTCTGCGCGCGATCCTCGATGCGGCTAATGGGAGGCAAGGGCGCGCTTCTGTGAAATAGTTAGCAAAGAGCATACCAACGAGGCTATAAATAGACTAACAGTCGGTATCCTCTGGAGACCAGCTCAACCTCCTGTATAAGAGAAAGCGCAGCTCCGGATGCGGTATCGAAAGCGTGCGAGTGCTCAATGAACGCCGTGATCTCCGAAAGTGATTGTGACCGTCGATAACGCAACCATTGTCTCCTCATATAAACTTGGCCCAGCAACATCGCAGCTGCGCATAGGATGAGCAAGAAAATGAGCCTCTTTCTCGTAACGCCACTTTCCACCACCCAGCTCAGTATAACTGCAATAGCAAGAGCCGCTAGAATCGATGCCAGGATGCCTTCGGTCGATAACAGAGACTTGGCTTCGTCGTGTGGTGGTCCGTTGGGGCCATTGGCGGTGAGCTGGTGTTGTCCCAATCCCGAGTGGCCGCTTAACAACTGAGAGGCAATAATGGTATATCGAAATTGCTCGAGAAATTTGGCGTTATCCGCTCGATCGATACTCGCTGCTACGGCCGCCTATGGAGTGGACATTATGAGCGTTGTCGAGGGATAACTTGAGGCCACATTGACATACCGAGTAGTTTCTCCGCATGGAGCGCAACACTGAAGGCTTGGGAACATCTAGTTGGAGAGGGTTGGGCACTTTATTACGGAATCTTGGCTTCACCAAGGGTCGACCAGTGGGAGCGAAGGGAGATGGACTGGAGGGTGGTGAAGGGCTGGATCGACCGGCGGAGGATTCTGGTTCTGGCGTTGTCGCGCCAGGCGCCCAGTCCGACTGAGGCTCATCTCCCCCATCTTGCAAAGTGTCAGCCATCAAGGCGAATATGTTGGTGGACGAGGCTGAGGAGGGAGCTCACCTCTGAGGTAGTCGGCGAACGGGGTCTCCTCATACACCACGGGCTCCATCTAACTGCTGTGTGACGTAGTCGGGGGCGATACGGGATGACGCAAAGCCATCGAGCGTGTGACGGTGAAAGCGCAAGCGCGGACAGTCTGTATGGTTAGCGTGTTGTTGTGGTGGTTTCGATGGGGAGTTGTTCAAGTGCAATGTTCAGGAGAAGGCGACACAAGGTGATAGACGACAGTGGAGGACAAGGACAGGACAGGCCAGGCTGGTGGTTGAGGGTCCCGATTGGGGAAGCTCCACGGCTACCGTACGGTCCGCGCGCTTCAGCGGTCAACCCGGTATCGACAAGGATGGCGGATAACTAGACGACCGACGGAGAGATGCTAGAGACCGGTGATGCACAGAAGCGAAGTATCAATGTCAGGGCGAGCGAGTGGGAGCATGGACCGTTGAGCTCTTTGGTCCTGGGTCAAATTTCGGGGCCGAGATTGATAGGTATCATTCGTCAACGCATTGAACGCAGACGCAGGGAGACGCAGGGACATGGAATCGACTGCACGCGGGAGAAATAACACGACGTATCAGCGCACAGCAAGGGGCTTCTGGGGCCTCCTAGCCGCATGGGTTTGGCTGTCAAGTTCGGCCAGCCTGCTTGTGGTGGCGGAGTCTTCAGGGGTTTGCCATTTGGGGCGGGAACATGCGCGAGCTGCGCTAAAGGGGTGGAGTGCATTCCAGAGGAGCTCAGCTCGGAGGATGGAATAGTATTTATCCGATATCCCTTGAGTTGCTTTCTTTCCTCCGCCAGCAGCTCGGACCCGCCAACGCCGGCACCTTACCTAAGCCCGAGACTCCGGGGTAAAGCCATGCTAATCGGCTCTTCCCTGGTTGGCTAGTCCAGATTTTGAGAAACTTCAGATGCTACCCCGAATAGTACATCCCACCTCTCGAGCCTCCCACGCCTCCTCGCCCGTGCTTCCACGGCCCCGACTTTGAGCCGTCTCCCTGACCGCAATGAGGGCGGATGCCTGTGACAAGGTCCATCACACGAGCTCGCCCTATGCCCCTACGATGTGCCGTTGCGTGCTGTCGTTCGGGCATACACCCTACCTCTCCGAGCTCGCCAGACGCCGTCTGGATCACCAATGCCGTCCTGAACCGAGCCATTGAGCGATTCCACCATGCCCATCCGATCCCGTGCAGGCGTCTCAGCTCCTGCCCGGGCCCGATCGAGAGCCGGCGACGTCTGGGCAAGCGCCACATGACCGCCATCCTCCCCGAATCTCGCGCCTCGCCTTTACCTTGGACGATCGATCTGCCCTACAACCTCGGGGAATGGACCTGGGAGGCTCCTAATGCTCCAGCAGACCGCCACAAGAAAAAGCTGAGCCGCTTCGAGCGGCTCATCAGATGGCTCGAGGGACCCACGCAGGAGGACGCTTCGATACCTGCTCCGACACCCACAAACCCAGCGGAGACGATACCAGCAGAGACCGTACCAGCGGAGGCCATATCAGAGGCCCAGGAAGTGCTGGCTGAGTTTAGAGATGCTCTCGCCAGCCTCCAAGGGAGACAGAGCAGAGCGAGTCTCTCTAAGGCGTGCGGACCCTACACGAGCCGAATTCTTGAATTGATTCGGTTGAGAGCGATCTCCCTCGACGACATGACATCGGCCCTGGATCCATTTGACTCGCGCATCAGGGAAAAGGTGCCCGCCCAAATCCTCGACTGTATCCACGCATGGTACCTGCAAGAGGTCGTCCACGCTATACATGCCAGTCGAACCGTACCGTCAAATGATGCATTCGGCAAGGAGTTTTGGGATCAATTCTTTGACCAGGTGATCGCATTGACACCACAGCGACCGACATTCCGTCTTTTCCAAACACTTGTTATCAAGGGCGTACAAAAGATAGATTTCAAGACGGTTCCCGAGTACTATCGGCGCCTATTCCGGGCGCACATCCTGCATCAGGCGTCTCTCCCTCAACAGAACGCAGCCCGAGCCGCAGAACAACATGCAACGCTTTTTGAACAAGTCAAGTTTTTCAGGAAGGGAGGCCTTGTGGAGTTCTGCAACAAACTGATCGAATCCTGCATGGAGATCCCAGGTGACGACGAGTTTCGCAAAAGAACTGCCTATCACCTGCTCCAGACCTTGGCGTATATCATTCCCCTCAGCAAGTCGACTTTCGGTCGGTTTGCCAGTCGGATCAACGGGACAGCCCCGTGGAGAAAAGAGGAGGCCTTCATCCTCGTCAGAGCCCGCCTGCTCTCGAAGGCGCGCAACCGAATCAATGTGGCAGCATATTACCACCGATCCTTGAACATGCGCGACGGTCACCACTGGACTTGGCTGATCAAGGCTGCCCTCGGCGACAGCTCGGAAAGACAACTCCAGAACCTGCGAACCCTGACTCACTCCTGCAACATCGTTGGCAACCTGGACGCGCTTCTCATGGCAGCAGCTCGGATGCGAGACGGCGGGTCGCTCCTCCGAGATATCCTTGTGGCAAGCCGCGACCCTTATGTCGCTGTCGCCGCGTGGGCGACGTACAACGAGGGACGAGAAACAAAGGCCAAGTGGGGCTGGCACATATGGCTGCCCTACATCAGGGCCTTGATAGAGGACCCTGAGATCGACATCGCCCTCATCTGGGACGCTGTCGACCTTTTGCCGTTCAAGTCCATGCAGATATTGCCCCCGAAGTACCATTGGGAAGGCATCGGAGACAGGATGACGTTGCTGGAGAGGATGGCTGACTGGTTCATGCTGAGGACCGACGTCACTCCTCGGCAACAGCTTAGATTCGTCGAGAAGTGCATCGCGCACGGCCAGGTCGCAGGAGGACCCATGTCGAAGCGCCTCATGGCCAACCTAGCCAAGCTCGTCATCAGGGATCTAGAGGAGGGCAGCCTGGGTCGCACCGCTCGGCTGCAGTACCTGATCAAGATGGTAGAACTGCATCTGGGCCCAGAGGAAGCGGCAAAGGTCAGGCATCAGCTGGAAGGATGGAGATGGATCGTCGTCAACCAAGACTTCGGCAACAAGCCCAAGACCAAGTTTGACCTGGAAGAGGAGCTGGACGAGCTGGGAGTGGAGATGGATCAATACCAGACCCGCCAGGGACTTTTGGAGGAGGAACTGATGTCTGATTCTGAATATGACCTTGAGGAGTATGGGAGCTGAAGAGACGATTCAATGAGCAATGTATACTTAACCAAAAAGCATTATAAGGCATGACGTGCCAAGAGGGGGGCGTTTGGAACTTGAACCAAGGCAAAAGCGATGGGCGTTGGGATCAACGTTGATATATGCCCGGGTTTGACGCGAGTAGTCAACTTCCTCGGAGTATTTGTATGTATAACAATGTAAAGAACACCATGTATCAAGTATACCAACTACAAGTTGCTGATCAAGTGAGGAAGCAAAAGTCAAAGTCAAGATCAATCGTCATCAAGCCATAATTGAACTTAAATCGAACAATCAAAGCATTCATTTGAACGTGTCAAGTCACACCATCATTACAACAAATCTAGCTACATGTCGGGCCCAAGAAATACAACGACTCATAAGGTGAGAAGCACAGGGCATGACGAATACAAAAACAGGGCTCGAGAGTAAAAAAGAGTAAACGGAAAGCCGGCCGTTAAGAAGGAAAAAAGAATAAAAGTAATACAAGTGAAATGAGAAGAGAAAAAAAAGAAAACAGGTGTCGAGCAACATTAGACTGAGATCGTGAGAGCCTTTTTTCCCTCCGAGATCGTAAACCAAAATGTGTAATAGAAATCCAAAAAGACAAAGGAAACGTCGTTCGTTAGATATGCGTTATACCTGAACGATCAAACCAAAAAACACCGCCCATATCCCTTTTCCGGTGGTATCGTTCCCAAATCCTTCCTAAATCCCCCCTTCTAGATACTCCGCCTCAGCGGGCTGCGGCACCATGCTCTCTGTCGTGACGCTGATGTGGCTTCGCGCGCCAGCAGAGGCATTGCCGCCGTCGCTCGAGGCGGGATAGATGCTCTTGGACCGAGCAATGAGCACCTGAGCGGGACAGACGACGATCTCTTCGTCGCCCCGTCCATTGTCGTCTCCCTTCTTGACGACCAGTGGGAAGAGAACAACTCGGATAATGGCTCCTTGAGCCTCGAGGTCCTCGTTGGACATGGTAACGCTGCCACTGCGCTCGTTCATCATGGATGCATTGAACGAAACAGTGGCGGCAAGCTCGCCATCTGCGTCGTACTCGGGACGCAGAGGCGGTAGCATCATGTATTCAGCTTTTTGCGTACGCATCTCGATCGAGAGACCAACAGCCTCTCTCATGACGCGTCGTAGCTGAGATTGAATCTGATCCTCTAGGTTTGACGGTGGGGGGAGGATCTTGCAAAGCGTCTGGAAGATGGCCTGGACAACGGCCTCTGTATCCAGATCGCGTTGGCGTTTAAAGCTGTCACGCTTCGACAGCAAAGTAAGGGTGACGGCTCGCCATCGGCGAACCGCCTCGGGAGGGCCGACCTCGGTCAGCAGCTTCTCAAGCGACTTGAGCTTCTGTCTCTGCTCTCGGTCCATGCCAAACAGGTAGCGGGTAAAGATGAACTCCCAAACCATATGCATGGTCATGGACATGAAGATGTCGCGTCGCTTTACTCGGTCCCGAAGGTAAATGTCGACATCGGAGCCGTCCAGGACGGCATTGTCGAGGCGGTCAATTATCTTCTCGTCATTGATCTCGCTTGTCAGGCGGCAAGCTCGCATGTCGGAGAACTTGGAAAATCGGAGCACCCATTGCTGGACATGGGAGCATAGTTGTTGGCAACGGTGATCAAAGTGATCTTCGTCGCGGATGTTAAGGAAGGCGTCGTCAGCAGCCTTGGTTTCGAGAATCTGACGCTGCAGATCACGGATCTTTTCTTTGGCGGAATTGAGTTTGGCACGCAACGCGGCAATCTCTGCGTCCTTGGCTTCTAGAGTTTGTTCGGTCGTTTTTCGGGCGCGTCGAACCTCGGAGAGCTCGCGTGTGGCGTTCGCGTTTCGGGCCTCGAGGTCGGCGACACGGCCCGTCTCCTTGTTTGCCAGCTCTGCATTAGCACTGGTGAGGCCAATATTCACCTCGGTCAGGCGAGAGACTTCGTTTTGGAGGTACTGCAGAGTCTGCTTGAGACTGTCGATCTCGCCGTCACGGTCAGCTAAGGTGGAGGCGGCCCGCTGGCTGATGCTCGTCTCAGCCATGGCGCGGGCCTCGGTGAGCATTCGATTCTCAGCCAGCAGCTGCTCTACCTTATTCTCAAGCTCAAGCACCTGCATACTCTGTCGGCGTCGCATGCTGTGGGGCCGGGTGGGTGATCGGGGTGAACCGATGCGGCCCTCGCCGTAGCCATCCTGTGAGAACGTGTCAGTGAGGCTAACAATTGGTTCTGAGTATACCTACGTAGACGTCGGCCATGTCCTTGGCACGGGCTCGACCCTCATTTGCGACGGGCGTGGAACTGGCGGGCGTGGTGTTGTTTTGTTGGCGAAGAGAACGAAGATCACCGCTCATTCGCCTGTCGACCCGACGGAGCGGCGGTGTGGAGGTGCGGATGCCTGGGCTTTCAGGCCGGAACTTTAGTGGCTCCGGCGTCCGGCGACGGGAGAGGCTGGTGTTGGAAACGGCTCGTCGCCCTGAGCCTTCGAGAATGCTTGGCGTTGATTGGCGGGATACGGGGGCGTTATCTGACACGCTGCGCTGGCCCGCCACTGAGGCTGAAGAGGCTGGTGCTGCCCCTGGTGCTGGTGCTGGTGTTGGCGTGGAGAGTCCTCGTAGGGCCGCTAATCCAGCTCCCGCTGTCACTGCCGCCGCCGCGGCACCCACTGGAGTGAGAGCGCCATACTGCTTCCGCTCCTTCTTTTCGGGTTCTGGTGTCGGTCCCGGCGTGGACGGCTCTCTTAGTACTGGCGTGCCCCGGGGCGAACGGCGGAGTTTCCGTTCGCTTCTTGGCTCTGGTGTCCGGAGCACCGTACGTTCGGGCTCGCCCGTGTGAACACCGCTGTCGCGATGCGCCTCTTGACTGAGCCGTCTGCTTCTTCTCTGGGTAGGTGTTTCTTGTCCGAGACCACTGTCGCGCTGCGCTTCTTCGCTTAGTCGCTTGCTTCGGCTCTGAAAGCTCGCCGCGTCACCAACAAGTCCACTGTCGCGCTTGGCGTCAGGTGTCTTCCAGTTGGACTTGGATGGCTCGGCCTCTGACTCAGGAACTTCCTTCACCGGAGCCAAAAGTCTGGAGGGGGATCGGCGTAGGTCGCTGACCTCTGATCCCATGTCCCCCATTGGTGTCGGTGGCTGGCTGTCCTCTCGTAGCAAACCACTCATGGGTTCCCCAACGTCCGGTCCAAGGCGCAGGAGGCCCTGGGGGGAAGAAGTTCGTGAGAGTGCCAGATCTCCTCGGCCGAGAATCGGGCTTTCCATCATGTCCAATGTGTCCATGTGTGTGACTTGTCGTGTTGTATCCTTCCATCCTCTTTCCGGTTCGGGTGTGTTGCTCTTGGCTGGAGTTGAGCGCTTGAGTTTGTCCTCATCCCTATCCGTGTGCTTGTCCTTGCTTGGCTTGTTGGGTGTGGAACTCTCCTTTGACGGCTCCGTGTCCTTGCCTTTGTGCGAGGGCTTCTTGTCCTTCACCTTGCTCTTGCCCTTGGAATCATGGCCAACATCCCGTACGTTTTCCTCCATCTCCTTGTCTTTGACGTTGCGGGATGCTTCACCCCGGCGATCATCACGCCTTTTGACCTCATTGGCTTCTTCCTTCTTCTTGGTATCCATCGACATGATATTCTTGCCTTTGCTTCGCTGTTCGCGCGTCAACAAATCATCATCTTCCTCATCATCCAGTTGCCTGTTCTCATCCTTGTTCTTTCCCTTGCTCCTCCTCTTGTCAGCTTTATCCACAAGTGCGATGCCCCCCAGCGCAGCAGCGGCTGCCGCTGAAATGTCAGCGACAGTTGATTTGGTCTCCTTGGCTGCCCGTTGGGATGGGGTCTTGTCTGTTGCCTTGGGGGTTTTGGGTGGCTTGCCCATTGAAAGGGCCTCGCCAGAGGGTGAGTCCTGGGTTGGCTGGGGAGAAACTATGTTTTCGGCGCCCTTGGAACCGACATGGTCTTGATGAGGACCCGGAAAGTCGAGATCGCTAGTTGCCTTGGTCTTGTCCTTTCTTTCCTCTTGCTGAACCAATTCTCGATGGAAGACCGCTACATCATCTTGAGAAGACGGAAGGGTATCTGCCGAGGGCTCAACAGGCGCCCTCGACTTGATCATAGCAGTCAGGTTCCGCGGTTGATGTTTCTCGATACTTGAACCAAGCTCCCAAAGGGTATCATCGATGCCCCTGAGTTTGGAACCTGTATGATCCCCGAGCAGGATTAATCGGTCAGCTATTGGTGACTCGGGTTCTGGGGTCGCCTCTGGTGTGGGCTGCGGGAGTCCGAATGGCAAAACACTGCTGGGCACTCTGTTGGCCCTCCTTTTCTTCTTTGAATCAAGAGCTCGCCCTGCCTCTGCTGCTGAATAAGGACTGAGCGATAGCTCTCTGGATATGGGAACAACGGCTCCAGATTCATTGCTCTCAGCCTTTTGGCTTGGGGGTTGCTCTTCCGCAGAAACCACGGGCGTGAGTGGCAAAAGGGAGCCGAGAGGTTGTTCAGAGAAGGGGGGGAGAATGGATTGTCTCGGAGGTGACTCGACTAGGTTAACAGAAGGAGCTCGAGGAACTGGCTCCTCAGTCGAAGCTTTGGTACTGTCTTCACCAAGAATTGGTTCGGTTGCAGTGGCCGAAGCCAAACCTCGTGGTGCATCAGACATGTGCTGCTCTTTCTCGGCGCGGGGGCTTGTCTGCAACGCCTCGACCTGGCTCATGTCTTTCACCCTGACATCATCTGCAGCTGGAGGGGCAGGCTCTGAAGAGGCGCTGCGTGTCTCTTCATGTCTCGGCTCAGAGAGTGCAGTCTTTGTCTTCTTATTTTTCTTCGTCTTCTTCTTTGGTGCAGCTTTGTCGTCAGCTGCCTGCTCCACTGATGCATCCGCCAAGGCCCGCGGTCCAGCCATATCAGCAGTTTGAGCGAGACGGCCTGCATCGGGCTTCTTCTCTGTTAGCTTGTCGGTTTCCGGTGCCGACGTCTCAATCTCAACGGTTGGTGCTTGGGTCTTGTCGCTGGGGTCACCGCGCTGTTCTTGGTCATCTTGAGTCACTGATGCGACTACGGTAGACATGTCGTCGATAAATGCCTTGGCAGATGATGTTGGGACCCGCGATTCGTTGACATTCGCAGCCATATCTGGGACTTCGGCAGGAGTCTGTGTGCCCGAACCCTGCTGAGACTTCTTTCCCTTCTTCAGCTTCGTCTTAGAGCCCTCGGGTTTCACGGGAACATCATCGCTGGGCTGAATCAGTTCTTCAGCAGGAGTCTCGACAGGAGCCAATGAACGGACGTCTGCTTCGATCTTTGCGGCTGATGTATTAGCCTCTTGAGGGCGTGATGGCTCTTCCTCGACAGGTGCAGGCTGCGCATCTTGCTGTGCCGAGATTGTGGATTCCTCCGCAGCGGCAGCTCGCTCTGCAAGCTCCTTCGCCAGTTTCTGGGCCTTTTTCTTTTGCTTCTTTGACATCTTGGTAGATGGTTCGTTTTCAGGTTGTTCTGTCGCTAAAGCAGCGGTCGAGGCTTGTCCACTCTCCAAGGTGGCATCTTTAGGGGCGGCATCAGGGGAAGCGTCGGCTTGGCTCGGCGTGTCTTTGGTACTGCTGTCTGCTTCGGGAGTGTTTTCACCAGGAGTGGTCGCAATGGGATCTTGGGCGATAGCAGGCTCCGTGGCGGAGACCTGCTCACTAGGTGCGGCCGCAGCGAGGCCGGCATCCAGCGGCTGGCGATCAATTGGTGGGGATTGGGTCACAGGAACTTCAGGCTGCTTCTCGTCGGCAGTGACGTCTCCAACAGATGCGCCTTGAGGAACAGGCTCTTCAATAGGAGCAGCCTGAGGAACAAGAGTGTCGATTGGGGCAGAGATAGGAGCATTAACTTCCATCGCAGCACTCTCATTAGAAGCAACGGTCTGTGGTGCTGATTCGGGCCCGGTTGTCGACATCTGCTCATTGACTTCTTTTGGCAGGTCGATGCGGAGATCTGAGGCTTCAGTAGGCTTTTCGGTTGGTGCCTCAAGTTCTTGAGTCTGGGCAACATCTCGCTCCGTGAGTTTTGTAGAACTGGTCGCATCAGCAGTCAGAACAAGTGACTCGGTTTGCTCGTCTGCAGCCCGGGTCAGGTCTTCGGCTGGAGGCTGAGCCGTGTTGTCAAGTGCCTCAGTTGTTGGCTCAAGAAGGCTTGTCGACTCTGTTGCTTGAGTGTCAACTACTTTGGCCTTCTTTTTCTTCTTCTTGTCTTTCTTCGATAGAGCTAAGCCAGCAGTATTTTGAGCGGCCTCCGCGACCTCGGCCTCGACTGGACGTTCGACTGGAAGCTCGACCAATCCTTCAGTGGGCGGTTCGACTGAAGGCTGGGCTGACGCTTCGACTGAGCGGTCGAAAGGAGGTTCTAGTGAGAGCTCTTGCAGTTTCACCTCATCTCCTTTGTTGATCTCTTGTCCCAAAAGGTTGTCAGCTCGGATGTTGTCAGGATACTCTGCATTTTCTTCTACCTTCAGATGGGCGGGGGCAGCTGGTTCTGGCTCTTTGAGTTGTTCGTCGACTTGGTCGAGTGAAGGCCCGGCAACGGGAAGCTGCCCCTCAACCGCATCGGTAGGCTCGAGAGGGGCAGGAGACTCTGGGGCTGAGGACTTGGCCGCCTTCTTCTTTTTGTTCTTGTCCTTTTTAGAAGGGGTGGTGACCTCAGCGCCCTGCTCCTTGTCTCCCGGCTCTTGCTGGGCAAGCTCAGGCTGGGTGAGGTCCAGATCGGCTAGAATATCGCGACTAGAGGGGCTCGTTTCCTCGAGAATTGTAGCGGGGGGGTTCAGCTGCAACTCCGACTTTTCGACGGCGGTTGTCTCCTGGGGCCGTAATGACTCTCTTGACTCAGACTTCATCCGAGTTGTTGGTACATCCCGAGTCATAAAATCACCTGGTCCTTGCATGGTAGAGGCGGGTTCGCCTTCGAGGTCGTGTTGGGGCTCCCGAAAGCCCTCAGAGGATTGAGCTGGGACCTCGGTTTCGGTTGGGTCGACTGGCTCAAGGATTAGATCTCGGCGGAAGCCCTCATCGGGCTTCTCGGTTTGTACTGGTTCGTCAGCTGTCTGTGGAGGCTTTTCCGATGGTCCAGGCGACTGGCTGAGATCGAGACGAGTGGTTGCCATGCCTGACTTGTCCTCCAGCGCGGTTGTAACAATAGGAGCTTGAGCGTCCTGTTTCAGTTCAGGTCCTGCAGACTGTGCTGTCTCGCCACTAGGCTCAGAGCTTTCTGTTGCGTCTAGAGCAGACTTCTTGTTCTTTTTCTTCTTCTTGCTCTTCTTGGATGAGGGTTCGTTTTGCTGATCCGGCTCAATCAAAGCTTCGGTCTGGGCTCGGTGCACATCAACAGAATCTTGGACTTGACTGGATTCTGGTTCGGGGATATCCTTAGCAACAGCCTCACTAACTGCTTCAGTCTGCACCCTTGTTGCCTCCTCAGTTTGGGTGGATGGTTCGGAACTTGTAGCCTGGGTCACTGCTTCAGCTGTCAGGGGCTCAGACACCTCTCTTAGTGCCTGCTCAGTGGGCGATTTCGGGGATGGTTCCTGTTCTGGCGGTGCCTGAGTTGTTGCCTGTGTCGTTGACTCAGTCACGGGAATAGCTTCAGAGACGAGTTCCAGAGGGTCCTCGTTCTGGGTTTGGGTAGAGGGATGAGTCTCTTTGTCGGCCTCCGTCTGAGGTGCTGGCTCGGCTCCTAGCAGAGAATCACTGCCCACAGTTGGCACCGTCTCAGCCTCTCGGGTCGCGTCCTCGGAGGACCCAGCTTGAGTGGGCTCAGGTGCCAAAGTATCCGATGTTGTGGGTTGAGATTCTGCGAGTTTTGCGGCGAGGTCTTTGGCTGCCTTCTTCCTCCTTTTCTTTTCCTTCTTGGAAAGACCAGCCATGTCATCCGTTTCTTGTGGTTGAGCTGGCGGTTCAATTGCACGCTCGACTGCAGGCGCCACTTCCACCTCAGGAATGACAGGCTCTAGGACACTCGAGGCTCCTGTTGCGGCTTCAGTTGGCGCGAGAGTTGAAGGGGTCGTTTCCACTTCATCACGAAGGTTGCGGTCAAGGACATGGGGAGATGAGTTGTCTTGTACGTCCAACACCGCTGGTTGGGCTTCATCTCCGGCTTGTCGGTGAGCATCCAAGAGCGAGGCAGGAGTCTCAGGAGCAGCATCAGTTGAGTCAGGAGGATGTGTAGAGGCTGGGTCTTGGATGGGTCCGGTAACTGGCTCAGGAGCAGTTTCGACAGAAGGAAAGTCGGCAGAGGCTTCAGGCTTTGAGCCAGTCTCGGTTGCAGATTTGACAGGCTCAATAACGTTGTCGAGTTCCTTGACGAGCTCAGGACTCATCTCAGGGGCAACTTGCTGGGGCTCGGCGGGAAGCTGGGCCAGATCAGTGGCAGGGATGGCTCCAGTGACGGTTTTGTCTTGTTCTTGAGTGATGGTTTCCGGCTTCATTGTCAGCTGGGTAGGCTCGCTAACAGGCTCCGCGACAGGCTCTAGAGAGGGCTCGGTAGGCTCGGTGATGAGCGTAGGTTCGGCCGTTAGCTCAGAATCTTGACTGGTTTCCTTTCCCTTTCCCTTCTTCTTTTTCTTCTTGTTCTTCTTGGGAGTGGAAGGCGCTGGATCCTCGCCCCGGACCTCTTGAACTTCCTCGGCCACATCCTGCTGAGAGGCTTCAGGCACGGGAGTCAACTCGGGTTCGACTTCAGGAAGTTGAGCGGATTGTGATGCCTCGTCAGGCTTGTCGTTATCAGTGGTCACTGCTGGTTCGGAGGGTTGAGCCTGATCGGACGGCTCATCCGTGTCAATTGTTGCCGGCTGCACAATAGGCTCAGTCGAGGCAATGCCTTCAGGAAATGCGGCGACATCCATTTGCTCACTCGTTTGTACCGTTTCTGCCGACGTGGTAGGCTCAACAGAAGGACCATTGTCAGTCAAGTTAGCTTGCTTTTCCTCACCAGAGACAGCCACTTCCTCAGTCACAGGGGTAGGGTCCGGCAGTTGAACATGTTGGGCCGAGCCAGCTACATCCTTCGAGGAATCCGGCCCGCTGACTTCGGTCGGAAGAGCAGTAGACTCCAGGGCTTCCCGAGGAGTCCCTGGGTCTTCTTCAGCACTCAGAGTGGGTTCCTTGCCTTTCTTCTGTTTCTTCTTCTTAGCTTTCGTAGACAGAGGAAGGCCTTGGTCGAGTTCTTCCGCAGTACTCCTTGGTTGTTCTTGAATCTCGACAGGTTCTGAACCAGGTTCAGGTACCTGCTGGGTCTGTTCCTGTAGTTCATGGGCAGACTTGGAGATGCCACTTTCAGACGCAGGAGCATCGATAGGTTGAGGAGCCCCTTCAGGTTGAGGGGCCTCATCATTCTGGACTTTCTGCGAGTCTGATTCAAGTCCAACTTCAGACTTTGGAGCCACCGGGTCGGCCTTGGCGACAGCCGCATGAGTTCCAGAAGGCTCAGTTGTCTCGGTTTCGGATGAAGCGGGAATAGCAGTAGCAGATTCAGTTGCCGGTGTCGCCTCAGCCTCGAGCTGCACAGGTTCAGGCTGGTTTTCAGAAGTGGGATGAGACTCGCTCGTCTCAACGGCTGCGGTTTCGACAAGGCTCTCCGTGTCTTCTAAGGGTTCAGTCTCTGTACCCTTTCCCTTCTTCTTTTTCTTGTTCTTTTTCTTCTCCTTCTTTGTCAAGCCCTCGTCGCCATCATCGCCCTCCTTGTCTAGTTGAGCTTGGGCTTCGGGGACAGCTTCGTTTGCTGGCGGTGCTTCAACCTCGGGAGCAGAAGTTGCTTCATGGGCACCTGAAGATTCGGGTTCAAGGAGGGTCTCCTGGGTTGTTTCTGAATGCTGCTCCACCGTCGGCTCAGTCGGCGTTGACGTGGAGAGAGGAGCTTCTTCGATGGCCCTCGGCGTCGAGGGACGAGGCACGACAGGAGAGCCTGCAGGTTCCACTGCATGGTCAGTATTTTCGGGTTTCTCCTCGAGAGGTTCAGGAGTGGACTGAGTGACTTCGGCTACTAGCTCGGCAGACTCGGGAGTAGGTTCGGCGCCATCTGAGGTTGGCTCGGGAACATTTGAAGCTGGTATGGCAGACTCTGTTTCATCTCCCTGCTTGGTCTGCTCGCCCCTGGAGGCGGGAGTGTCATCCTCAGTGACGTGTTCTATGACGGGCTCCGTTGTTGACTTGGGGGCCGCTTCAGGAACAGGCGGTGTGGACTCGAGAACAGCGGCGACGACGGGTTCAACTACAGGCTCAGAAGCCTCAACTGGCTGTGGGTCGACAGCCTGGGCGGGTTCAACCTCCTTTGAAGAATCTGCTTCTTGCGGGGGCCCAGCGGGCTTCTCCTCGCTCTTTGCTTTCTTCTTCTTTTTCTTGTCCTTCTTTGTGAGGGCGGGTGCAGAGTCCTCGACTGTCTTCCCAAGAGCCTCCAACTCAGGCCTAACAACAAACTGCTGCTCCGTATCGACAATTGATTCAGAGGGTTGCACAGAATCCCTCGGTTCATCAAATGTCGGCGCTGGTGTAGGTAAAGTGGGTGGTTCAGAGGTTGGTTCATTCGCAAGTTCCTGCTCAGCTGTGACTTTAGTATCGGGCTGCGATTCGGTCTGATCCTGTTTCTTTCCAGACTCAATCTCCGACTCAGGAACAATGGTCTCCTGTTCGGAAGTTGTCTGCTGGTCGGGCTCAGGCTTTGAGATCAAGACGTCGGCTTCAAGTTCGGGCTCGGCAGTGGTTGGCTCAACCACAGATTGAGCATCGGGGTTGACGAGAGGTTGAGTCTCAGTTTCGCGCTTCGATTCAGCTTCAGTGTCAGGCTCAACTATAGGTACAGTCTCCTCAACATCGGGGAGTGTTTCATTCTCAATCTTGGGGCCAGAGTCATTGTCTGGCTCGGCGGACGTATCTGCCGTAGGCTCATTTTCAGCCTCGGGTTTCGACTCAGGTTCGATACCAGTTCCAACCGCAGGTTCCGTTGGTTCCTCAGGGGATGCCTCGGTCTCCTTGGGTGTCTCCGGTTCGGCTGAGGACTCCGAGGCAGCTAATGCTTTGGCCTTTTGCTTTTGCTTCTTCTTCTGCTTCTTGGACAGGCCAGCATCTCCCTCATTGTCTTCCAGTTTCTCAGTTTCCAGTCCCGGCTCCGGCTCCAGCTTTGCCTCGGGTTCGACAGGGGCTTCAAGATCACCAGCATTGCTCTTGTCCTCCTCCCGCATTTCGTTCTCGGAGGGCCCAAGGCTCCTAGCCTCATCAACGGCGGCGTCGGCGGCGTGCTGCTTTTCCGGTTCCGGTTCCGGTTCCGTTGGACGATTGGTCTCGGGGTCCTGCAGGATTTCAAAATGGTTGTCTTTAGCCTTGTTCTTTTCGTCCGTACGGGATTGCTTCAGACTGGACCCACCCCGCTCGTCTTCAGGACCAGCTGCTGGTTCTTCACTTGGAACAGATTGTTCTCCGGACTCGGTGGAATCCGGTACATTGGTATCATCGGCTGGCGTCGCAGGCTCGCCTTCAGGGGCGGCTTCTGCGCTGGAAGTTTCGGTCTTCTCGGGCTCCGCTGGGGTGTCCTCGCGAGGATCCGGGAGTGTCTCGGCCGGGGGATCGGTGGCCTCAGGTTCGGGTACAGGTTCGGGGTCTTCAGATGGAGTGGCAAGGCCAGAATCAGGTTCTGCGGCTTCTTCAAGCGCAGCCTTCTTCTTCTCTGCCTTCTTCTTCTTCTTCTTCTCCTTCTTGGACAGCTTTGCTGGAGAGGCGGCTTCGGGCTCCTCAGTGGTCGGGACGGGTTCTTCGGCGGGAGGCTGATCGGCAGCAGGGGCATCCGGCACTTCGGTGGCCTGAACGTCCGTTGGTGGTTCCTGGACAGAGGGAGTTTCTACGGGGTTTTCGACATCAGCTGGCTGTGTCTGCTCATCGTTTTGTGGGACAACCTCGGAGACGACGTCGATCTCCTCTGGTTCCAGGAGTGGCGCAGCCTCGTCGGTAGGGAAAAGTGCCTCTACAGGCTCGCCGCCACCATGCTCCAAGCTGTCAGATGCATCCAGAGATGCTTCTGGCAAAACAGCATCCTTCAGCTCTTCCGATGTGACATCTCGGGGCGTTGGTTCTTCAGTGGCGGCAGCGTTTTCTTGAGCAGCGAGCTCGGGAGTCTCCTGAGGCAAAGAATCGGCTTCGGATTGCTTCTCAGAATCATCTAAAGAAGCATTCTTCTTCTTTTTCTTTTTCTTCTTGCTCTTCTTCTCAGCTGGAGGCTCAGCTTCGTCCACCGCAGTGTCCTTGGCAGTTTCAGCCTGTGCATCGACAGATTCAGCCTGTGCAGGCTCTTCAACTGGTGTAGCTTGTGCAGCTGCCTCGAGTTGTTCGGTTTCGGCAGATGGCGTGGGAGTTTCCTCTACAGGTAGGCTGGGTGTAGATTCCTCGGCAGGGCTGGATTCTTCCTTGCTTGCGGTCGGTTCCTCAAGCTGTTCTGGTTCCTGCACTAGAGGCTCTTGTCCAATAGAAGATGGCTCAGTGCTGTCTTGGGGAGCATCTTGAGCCGCGTCGGTCTCGAAACTGACCGACTTCTTCTTTTTCTTGTTCTTCTTGGACTTTTTCCCGCTCACCGATTCAGCCGCGTCATCTTCAGCAGGGGCATTTTGCGGCTCTGAAGCAGATGGGGCGTTGTCGATATCGCCTTCAACTACCTCGACCTTGTCTAGGGCAGGTGCTTCTGCGGGTGCCTCTGCGGGTGCTTCGGGCTGAACAGCTTCAGTCGTTTCAGTGATGTCTTTTGGCACATCCTCGGTCGATGTCTCTTCTGGGCGTTCCTCGGTGACCTCAGGCTCCTTGTTGGCTTGGCTTTCATCAACTGGGGCGTCGATGTCTTGGGATTCTTTGGTCTCAGGTGGCGCAACACCCTCAGCCTCCGTAGGCTCCTGGGCGACAGGTTCGGCAATGGCAGCTTCAGCAGCGGCTGTCTCCGCTAGTTCCTTGGCGGCCTGTTCTTCGGCTTCGCGAGCTGCTCGGGCCTCTGCCCGCCTAGTAGCATTTTCCTCAAGGGCAATGAGGCGTTGCTGGTCCTTCTTCAAGAGACGACCTTTCCTTCGCGCCCTCTTTTCCCTCAGGGCTACCATCTCCTCAGCGTCACGAGCTTCTTCGGCTTCTTCAGCTTCACGAGCAGCCTTATCTGCGGCTTCCTTGGCTGCCTCAGCTTCTTTGGTTGCCTCAGCTTCCTTTGTCGCTGGCTCTGCCTCTGAGGATGGTTGAGGCTGAGATTCATCGACAGGTGGTTTGTCACCAAGATCGAGAGGTGCATCCGTTGGTTGCGATGGGGTTGGTTCCTCCACTTGCTTGTCCCCAGAAGCCTCCTCAGTAACTTCAGGTTGAGGTGACTTTTCCTCAGCCAGAGTTTCCTTCGGGGTGTCAGGTATAGCTTCCTCTATAGGCTGCAGAGTAGGTGTCTCAACAGTTGCGGCAACGTTCGTTTCGACTGAAGGTTCGGTAGGTCCTGGAATGGCCTCATCCACCTTGGGTTCATCCTTGCTCTCGCTCTCGCCTCGAACGGCCACATCCTCCACTTCACGCTTGACTTCCTCCTCGGTCTTTAGCTCACTTTCAGCGGTTTCGTTCTTAACCTCCTCCTGGTTGGCCGGGGTATCATCTTGGGTAGCCTCCTCCTTCGTGCTGAGCTTGGCTTGTTCCTCCTGAGTCTTGACCTCATCTTCAGCAGGGTCGTTCTTAACCTCCTCCTCTTGATTAGCCTTAGTCTCTTCCAGAGTGGTCTCGTTCATGTTCTCCTCTGGGTTGACCGTGGCGTCGCCCTGAGTAGCTTCGTTCTTGACTTCCTCCTCCTGGTTGGTCTGGTTCTTCTTCTTCTTCTTGTTCTTCTTGGCCTTCTTCTTCGAAACAGGGGACTCGGGTTCGACTGTCTCAGGGGCATCAGTTGATCTTGTAGCCTCGTCGGTTGCTTGTGGTTCGGCAACCACTGTTGTTTGGCCTGCAATATCTTCGCCGATCGTCATGGGTTCTTCTACAGGTGTCTTGGGGGTTGGCTCCTCGCTAGTCTCGACAGGCTCAGCCTCAAGAGGCTTCACTGTGTCGTCCTGGTCTGGCTTGATGGCGTCGTTGTCTGTTGTGGTAGAAGGCTCATTCTCGGCGATCTTGATAGATTCCTCTTGAGGAGCAGGTGCCGGCTCATCCTGAGCAGGAATATCGCGGCTCACGTCTTCGGTGGCGGGAGTAGTGTCATCGATTTGAGAGGGATCCGGGCCAATCGAAGTTGCTTGAGACTCCTCGACAGGCGCATCTCCCTGGGAGAAGAGTGGCTCTGACATATGCGACTCTAGCGTGGTTGGGACCGCGTCGTCAACAGGGGCGTTCAGACCAGAGTCTGCCGGAGGAGTGTCGGGCTTGACTTCACCGGTTTGTGCCTTCTCTGTAACCGTTTCCGCCTTGTCGTCCACATTTTCGGCTACAACAGCGGTCTCAGGCTCGGCCACATCAACAGGCTTCTCCTCTTGAGATGGAGCGGTTTCCGCAACCACAGGCTCCCGTTTATCATCAACCGTCTTGTCAACCTGATCGGCTTCAAGCTCTACCGATTGGGACTCATTCTTCACCTGAGCGGGAGATCCCCACATCTTTCGCCAAGCGGATCCAACAGCAGCGAATCCTCTTGTGGCGGGAGAGACGCCCAAGGTGGAGGGGAAGTATCGGTTCTGAGATTGTTCTTGCGCAGGCTTCTGGGGAGCGTGGAGACCCATGCTTGACGGCAAATAGGCGGGTTCATCGACGTCCTGGGACTTGGGCGCCTCGGTAGGGTTCGGCAAGTCCTCGGGCTCGGCCAGCTGACGATCATTATTCGCAGTTGGCTCAGCTGCAAAGGAAGACACGTTCTCCTCTGGTTTCTTTTCGATCTCACCCTCCAAGGAAGTCTCAGGCTGGGGAGCTTCGGTCAGGTCTGTTGATCCGGCTTCCTGCACGGGGGTCTCAGTACTTTCGAGTTCAGCTGTATCAACTGGAGCAGGCGAGTCACGGGGCAAGTCCTTGGTTATGTCGGCCTCTGCAGGCTGCTCAGTCTGGTCTTCCGAGACTGGAAGAGGCTGCTCGAGCGTAGAAGAAGCTTCCTGGGTGACAGAAGGAGCTGCTCCTTCAGATTTGGCGCCCTTCTTCTTCTTATTCTTCTTCTTCTTCGACTTGGATGTAGTCTCTTCAGGAGTTGCCTCGGTGGACGGTTCAGGCGTTGCCTCAGAAGTAGCAGCAGGGGTCTCCGGCTTGTACTCAACAGTATCAACAGTCTCCACGGGAGCATCTGGCTGTGCCCAAGCATCAAAAGCATCCACATCCGGAGTTGGCTCGGCAAGGGGCTCCTGTGCCGTCTCAACAGGGGCCGCCGTGGGTTCAGCGGCCTCTTCAAGAGAGCGCTCAACAGGTGCTTCTGGCACGGTCTCGGCGGGAGCATCTGAGGGCTCGGCAGGGGTATCTGGAGTGGGCTCCACAGTGGTCGCTGTGGGTTCAACAACCTCTTCGAGAGAGCGCTCAACTGGTGCTTCCGGCAGTGTCTCAGCGGGAGCACCTGAAGGCTCGGCAGGGGTATCTGGAGTGGGCTCCACAGTGGTCGCTGCGGGTTCAACAACCTCTTCGAGAGAGCGCTCAACTGGTGCTTCCGGCAGTGTCTCAGCGGGAGCACCTGAAGGCTCAGCAGGGCCATCAGCGGTGGGCATGATAGGAGCCGCTGTAGGTTTAACAACCTCCGAGAGAGCGCGCTCAGCTGGTGCTTCCGGTAGGGTCTCGATAGGCGCATCTGAGGACTTGGCGGGAGCATCCGGCGTAGGTTCAACAGGAGTCAATGCGGGTTCAGCAGTCTCTTCAAGAGAGCGCTCAACTGGAGCATCTGAGGGTTCAGCGGGAGCATCTGGGGAAGGCTCAACAGGGGCAATTGGTTCGGCCCACGCATCGAAAGCCTCCTTGTCTGTTTCCTGAACAGTAGCTTCAGGCTCGGCAGGGATTGACTGCTCTTCTGCCACTTGCTTTCCCTTCTTCTTTTTCTTCTTACTCTTCTTGGACTGGGGTTGGGCTGGCTCCTCGGCCACCGCCTCAGCGTTGACGGCAGGGGACTCCGCGGGCCCTTCAACAGTCACGGGCTTGGCATCCACAACTGCTTCTGGGACCGATGCTTCGGCCTCGGGAACAGGCTCTGGCTCTTGGGCAATTTCCTTCTCAACGGGAAGATTGTCGGAGACCTGTTCAACAGCGGGCTCTGGCTCCTGAGAGAGCTCCTGTACGGCCGCTGGCACTTCATCGGCAGTTTTGGGTTGCGACTCTTCAGGCTCGGTAACCTTGGGAAGCTCCTTCTCGGTGAACTCAGGCTCGGGCTCGGCCTCTACCTTAGCCGGGGTAGCAGAAATGTCTGTGGTCGGTTGCTCTGATGATTCAGGGGCCTTTTCTCCTTCAGTGGTGGCTGGCGCTGTTTCTAGGGCTTCGTCCTTGGCAGTAGTCTCCTCGGTTCGCTCCGCCTTCTCATCCTTAGCAACTTCTTCCACGGGGGCAGCGACCTCGAAGGAGTCCTTGACGATGAGCTCGAGATTCTTCTTCTTGAGCTTCTTCTTCATGTTCTTCCTATCCTTTGCTGAGAGGCTTTGCCATTCTTCCGTGGTGAATTCGTTCTCTGCACGCTGAGGAGCTGCTTGAGTAGAGGGTTCAGCAGGCGCTTCGGCTACGGGCTCGACTGCAGGTTCAGTAGACTCGGGAACTGGCTCAATGACCGGTTCTGTGGTTGGTTCGACGACAGTGTCGGCAGCGGTAGCGGCAGAGGGCTCAGCTACGTCTTCGACAATAGGCTCAGTGGGTGTGTCTTCAGCAACAGGAGGAAGCTCAGCGGTGGCTTCAGGGGCAGACGCTACCGAAGGCTCGAGAATGGCATCGGGGGTAAGCGCTGTGACGACGGGCTCGGCCACATCCTCTCCAATAGACTCCATCTTGGCTTCGCGGGACTTGTCCTCAACTTCGGGTTGCTCCAGAGGCTCGACAGTGACAGAAGTTGGTTCAGCGGTGGCTTCGATAGCAGGCTGAGGCTGAGGCTCGACAATAGCATCAGGAGTAATCTTTGTCGCGGTCATATCGGCAAGGTCGGGCTGGGTCTCGCGAGAAATATCGTCAGTTGACTGCTTCGCAACCTCAGGGGTTCCTTCAGGCTTGGTCATATCCTCGAGGACCAGGTCAGCAACTTCCTTGCTGACGGGCTCTAGTTCTCTCGGTGATTCCTCGATCATGGGCGCAGCGACGATGGGCTCCACGGTCTCTCCAACAGGCAAGGAGACAAACTTGGGCTCCTTTTCCTCTGCCTTCTCGGCGACGGCCTCAGAGACAGGTTCCTCGGCAGTCTTGGAAACGTCTCCGTCCTTGGGCTCAAGGATGGTTGCAGGCTGCGCATCCTGAACCTTCTCCGTGAGCGAGTCAGAAAACGACACCTCTGTGGGCTTCTCGGGTTCTTCAGGGATAGGCTCAAGAATGGCTGCACGCTCCTCGGTTGTGGACGCTTCAATTACAGTCCCCAGGTCTCTGGTCTTCTCGGTGAATGGCTCAGGAGTAGGCTCCTCTGCAAAGTCAGCAGGCTCCTCAGGGATAGGCTCGAGAAGGACTATAGGCTGCTCGTAGACAAGATCGGCCTGGTCGATGGGTAGCTCAGGAGTCGGCTCTTCAACAAGCTTCGGAAGATCTTCAGCAATCGGCTCAACGGTGATTGACCGATCCTGAGTTGCAGGCTCTAGCACTTCGGCCTTCTCGGTGGGTAGCTCGATGCCGGGTGCGTCTACAGACCTCGAAACGTCCTCAACAACGGGCTCAAGAGGGGCGGCACGCTCCGCGATGGCAGGCTGCTCGGTGGAAAGCTCCTCTACAGGAATGGCAGCAGGCTCTGTCGTTGGGGTAACTTGAGGAGACTCAACCGCAGGCTGAGGAGCAGATTCGACTTCAGGCTGAGCAGGAGCCTTAAAAGGGATTTCTTCAACAGTGCCCACCGAGGAGACGTCATCAAAGGCCTTGGAAACAGTTCCTCGAGGCGATTGGGCCTCTGTGGCGTCGGAGAAGTGCTCATCAGTAGAAGTAAGATCTTCAGGAGTAACTGATTGAGTTGCGGGAGCCATAGGGAAAGCAGGCTCACGCGGAGAAGGCGTCATGGCGAGAAGTTCAGCACCCATGTCCTTGCTTGTCGATTCGACGGGGACGGGCTGCGGGGTCGTTGGCAGAGATGGGGCCTTGACAGAGCTCTCAAGAGGTGCTTCCCTGTCAAGAGATTCTGTGAAGTCGGGAACTGGGAGCTCTGGATGAAACAGGGCACGAGGTGTTGTTGACTCGTCAGTTCCTGTGGAGGAGTTCTTGCGTGCAGCTTGAGGCACATTGGTGTCGATATGGAGAGCAGGATCAAAGAACTGAGCACTATCCAGGTCAAAGTAATCACCGCGCTGGTGGAACTCGGCCTCGGGGCTGGGTGAGTGCCTAGATCCAGCCTCGCTAGGCTCACTGGGAGGGAGTGCAGGAAGAGCCAAACCGGTCGTTGGCGGGGCTTGACGAGAGTGCTCAAGGAGATACAACGGCATAATCTCGCGGGTGCTATCCCATGAAGTTGGCCGGGCTACTCGTCGAGACATGACGGCAGCAGGGTCCGAGTTGATCACAACGGGAGAGCCTGAGGGAGAGGACTTGAGGCCAACGGGAGAGGCAGGATTCGACCTCTGGCCCAGACGAAGCTGAATAGGGACGGCTGTTCGGCTTGGAGACTTGGTCGGCGTCTCAAAGGTACTGCGGCGTCGATTGTGAGTGCGAGTATCACGCCTTATGACACGCTTCTCAGGAGGAGTGTCTGGTCGGCTATCAGGCAGTGAAGGCAGCTCGTCGGGTCCAGAGACGGGACTGCCAGGTTCGCTAGGAGGGAGGGGGAGAAGATCGCCATACTGAGGATCAATGGCGGGCTTGAAGACACGGGGGGCGACCTCGGGGTCGAGGATTTCGTAACTTCGCACACGACGGCCTTCGCGCAAGCTGTCATGCTCCTGGTCCGACGGAGCCTCGGCGGCGTTGGAGTGAGCAGCGTCAGAGGCAGCAATGACGGTCGCAGCACCCGCTAGGCCGACACCCGCGCCAAGGGTGCCGGCATTATCTAAAAAAGAATCCCTCTTATCCTTGCGACTGGACTTGAAGAGGCTGGAGATGATGCCACTGGATCTCTTCTCTGGATCTCGGCGTTCCCTGTAATCCTTGTCTCTGCGGGAAGAACCCGGCATAGATGCAACTGACTTGACGTCGTCGTCGTCATATCGAGAAGACTTTCGTCGGTGGCCAGACTCGCGTCGATCACCCCGAGATTCGGACACGACAGAGCTCACGTCCCGATCGTCAAAGTGTTCACGCCTGCGGTCTGGTGGGCTGTCTCGATAGTCATACCAGTCCTCCTCATTTCCGCTTCTGCGCTTGGACTTCTTGCTTCTCCTGCCACCAGAGCTGCCGACTGAAATCTCAGAGGCAACTACTGAACGAGAGGGAGAGTCATGGCCATATGAGTCACGCTTGGACCTTCTTGACCTGGGGGTATCCCTCTCGTCATCAGACCTTCTGTGCCGAGACCTATCTCGCGACCGGTCTTTTGAACGATGCTTTGATCTGTGTCTTGATCGGTCCCTTGATCGGTCTCTTGACCGATCCCGGGAGGATCGTCTCCTTGATGACCGGCTGTCAGGGAGCTCCAGTGGTGCAGAGATGCGTGACAGATCATCCTCGTAGTATGCGTCACGCTCCTTCTTGTGCCTCCTTGAACGCTTGGAATCTTCCCATTCGTCGTCAGACCGCACATCTCGAGACGAAACATCTCGTGATGTGTGTCGACGGTGAGATCTCGAAGGAGCGGAGACACGGGATCTGTCGTCCTCGTAGTAGTAGTCCTCATCTTTCCACTGCTTCCGTGACTTCTTGGGAGTCTCAAGATCATCGCGGGAGCGGGTGTCTTCCGAGGTGGCATCTCGCGGAACGGCATCTCTGGACAATGATCGATGGTAAGTCCTAGAAGGAGATGAGCCCTGTGAGGCGGCCCATTCGCCAGCTTCGCCAGCTTCGCGGTTCACCCAATCCGAAGGTCTTGCTGAGGGATCCCACTGGTCATGGTACCCAGCTTGCCTGGGCTCAGCGTCTCTGGAAGATTGATCATGGTAGGCACTCCATGCACCAATGGCGAATGCAGGAGCAGCAACTCGAGCAACGTCGGCGGCGTCAAAGTCGCGGCTCCGTCGTTCGTCTTGCGCGGTATCCCAGCCATCGTCAGACCTGACATCTCTGGCTGGTGCCTCCTGAGAAGACTTGTCGTGGTAATAGTCGGCGGGAGGAGAAACTCGAGAGACGGACTCGTCCTCAAATTCACGACTCTTCCAGCCCTTCTTGCTTCTCTTCCAAGCACTATCTTCCCAGACTGCCTCGCCCACTTCTCGAGGTTGAGCGGGCTCTGTTGGCGTGGCCTCAGCCTTGTTGTCATCCTGAACAACAACAACTTCAGACTTGGCTCGCTTCCGCTGCTGTCGCTTGCTCAACTTCGAGAATTCCGAATCATCGTCGGGAAGTGGCACATCCTCAGCCCTTGGAAGGTCTGACTTCTCGTGTTCGGGGCTCTTGGTTGTGACTTCGGGCTCAGTCACAAACGGCACGGGGTTTTCCTCTTGAGGAGTCTCAACCTCCCCAATGACAAAGCCCTGCTGTTCTGGCAAGAGTTTGCCAGGAGCGTCGCTGGTGTCCGAAGCGGTCTCTGCGTAAGGTCGTGTATACCATTTGCCCTTGGCGTCAACATGAGCGTCACCGTGAGCGTCACCGATCGCTTTTTGCACACCCGGCGAAGAGTCACGGCGGTGGAAAGTCGGGTTGTCAATGACAATCTCGGGATCAAAGCCGGTCTCCTTCAGACCAGCGGCAAGAGTGGCAGCAAACTCGAGATCATCGGCGTAGCCACCGGGCATCTGCTCGGGGTGTGGGCTCGCGGGCTTGGGTCCAGGAATTGGTGGCTCACGGCTCGAGTCATCGTCGTAGACCTCGGCGGAGAAAACAGGAACCACCTCGCGGCTCGTCTCCTCGGGATAGCTTCTAGGGATATCCGCAGTCTTATGAGAAGGAATCTCGACTTCAGGCTCATTGATGGGCTCAGCACTGCTGCCGGCGATCGCTGCAGCCAAGATGCCCCACCGGCTCGCCTTGTTCAGTCGTGGTCTGGGCTTATCAGAAGTCCTATCCAAGGGCTCGGAGTGGAAGTAGCTCTCAGAATCGCTACGAGTCTCAGGAGTCTCGACTTCAAAGCTCTTTGTCTCGTTCTCACCCCAAGTGACGGATTTGGCAAGGGGGGCCGGCTCGCCAAGCGGAACGATATCACCTCGAGGTGCGACGATCACGTCTTCGGGTGTGACCTCCTTGACGTCGGAAGTGACTTCTCTAGCTTCCGGAGCAATCTCAGTGACCTCAGGAGTGACCTCTGTGACGTCCGTGACCTCCTTGGCCTCAGGAGCAACAGACACTTCCTCAATTTCCCTTGTTGTCTCCTTTTCCTTAGGTGCAGGAGAAGGCTGACGGCTTGGCACGGGAGTGGGATAGATCAGGTTCAGGACAGGGCGTTCCCGCGAAACGTCCCTTGACCTCAGAACAAGGGCCATAGAGTTGTCGCCCAGGTTGCGGTAGTGTCTCTCCTCACGAGGATAGATCTTGTTGTCAATCTTCACATCCGCATTAGGGCCGTCGAAGGGGCTCGTCTCCGGGTGCTTATCCTCCATATCAGGCGGCGTGACAATGGTCATGGGTTCATACTTGTCGTCTTGCCACTTGTCAATAACCGATCGCTCAGGAGATGCACTGCGAGATCGCATCTCCTCAGAGGCAATCTTCCGAGCAATGCAGGTCTCTCGGTAGTATCGATCGGCCTCCTCCTGAACTGTGTCTCGTTCCTGTCGCGAGCTGTCTCGTGAGCTGTCCTTGGCGTGTTCGCTGCTCTGGCGTCCCCTCTCAACGGCGACAGCGGAGGCGACCGCGACCGCTGCTACAGGAATAGTGGCATGCTTGGCCTCGTCAAGAATAGACTTGGCTTCATGCTCCTCTTCCTCATATCCGTGACCGGAGCGGGGGTCCTGGAACTGCATGACGTCCTGTGTTCCTCTGCGGTACTCCTCCACCATCCTCTCGATCTCGAACGAGTCCCGGCGGCTCAGTCGAGCATCTGATGCCAGGGATCTTGGCGGAGAATCATCAAAATTAGGTTCGCGTTCAATCGTCACGACATTAGGCGTAAGGGGTCGCTTGGGCGTAGTCGCCTGGGACATGGTGAAAGCATCGTCCGAAACCTGGTACTGGAATGGGTCGTAGGCCGGGTCTCTGGGCTGAGCAGGCTGGCTCGTCTCTGCGACAACTTCGTGCTCCGTAACAACATGGTGGCCTGCACCAGTTGGTAGAGGAAGCTCGCGGCTCTCTTCAGTGACAGTGGTAGTGCGCTCGCTGCTCTCAGCCTGAACCTCGGGCTCGCGCATGACCTGGAATTCGGGTCCATGCTCGATGCGGAATTCTGTGCCTTCGCTTCGATCCAGTTGAGGCGCAACTACAACGTCGACTTTGCTCCTCTCCTCCTTCTCAACCTTCTTCTCCTTCGTTACTTTGTGGGTATCGTCATGATCATCATATCGTGAGGATTTCTCGTGCTTTCGCTCATTATACTGTGAATAAGAGGAGTCGTGGTGCGTTCGTCGGTATTCCCGTTCCCATTCCAGGTTTCGTTGCCGTTCAATATCCAGTTCCTTATGCCGTTCCGCCTGCTGAGCCAGTTGTCGTTCGAGTTCGAGGGTCTTCTGACGCTCAAGCTCCTGGGTTCTCTGCCTCTCGAGCTCGAGAGCTTTCTGTCGCTCGATTTCCTGAGCCTTTTGGCGTTCGAGCTCCTGGAGCTTCAGTTGCTCTGCCTCGAGGGCTTTCTGTCGCTCAAACTCCAGTCGCTCGCGCTCTCGCTCGAAAGACTCCTCCTCGATTCGTTCCTGGCGCTTCGAGTCGGCCTCCCGCTTCTCATCCCGACCACGTCGACTATCGTGGTCGCGCTTATCTTCGCGATACTCTCGTCGTTCCTTGCTCTCCTTGCGTGAAGCTGTATACGCCACAGCGGCGCCGACTGCGCCGACTGCAGCTGCTTCAACAGCAATGTCGCCCCATTTACCATCAGACCGCCGACGAGAGTTGCGAGATTCCCTTCGGCTCGAATCCTCAAACTTCTCTGTCTCGTAGACCTTTGAGGACACCGGGGCCTTGGGAACGGGCTGCTGAAGGGGAACTGGAGCAGGTCGAACCTGATGTGAGAGATCCTGGCGTGAGGCAGAATGGGAGGTTTGTTCTGATTGGAAGCGAGAATGCTCAGCGCTGGGACCTGGGTAGTTGTCCCTCATGTGAATCGGTCCTGACGCCACACTGCCCGAGGAGCGGCGGTAGGCGGCTGCTTGCTCTTCATCCCGGAAGCCACACGGGGTGTTGATTGAGCCTCGCAGCGAATTGTAGGGACCGAACAGCCGAGGATCAACGATCGAGGTCTTCTCTCCATTATATCCGTATCCATATCTCCGATAGTCCGAAGATGAATGGTAGCCTGAGTGAGAGTGTGAGCCAGCCATTGCTGCCGCGGCGCTCGCACTTGCGGCAGCCGCAGCAACTCCGACAGCGGGCCTCAGAGACTCCCCAACGGTGCCGTAAGCAAGCTCCGAGTCGGCGGCCGAGACCGCACCATCACTATCACTGGTGGTGGAGGAAGATTCGTCGTCCGAGGCATCCTCCCAGTCCGAATCGTCATCGGAAGTCTCGACGCGAGTCTTGGAGTTTCCCAGGCCGTGACCCTGACGTCGACCGTATCGAGACGCCATTGCCGCGCCTGCCGCGCCTGCCGCAAGTCCAAGAGCTGCCGCCTTGCCCTTGCCTGAGCTCTTGCTAGCGCGGCGCATCTCATCCTCCTTAGACTTCCTGGCTAGATTAGAGAGCTGTTGACCAAGAGCCATGATCTCTTCGTCCGCAGTCTTTGCTTTCCGGGGCGGGAGTGTGGGCGTGCGGTCGCGGTCGGAGGCCTCTGCCGAAGACCGTCTTCGGCGCGCATAGCCCTGTGCGTATCCCGAAGAGGACGCGTATCCTTGGGCTGAAGCAGAAGCGCGGCTCCGAGGGCTAAGAGTGCGACTCTTTGGCTGCTTGACATATCCCTGGCCGTACGCCAAGTCCGAGTTGACCGATGACGATGACGAATTGCCAAAGTAGAGCACACGGCGCTTCTTCTTCTTCTTGTGCAAACGCTGCCTCACGCGCTCCGAGGGCGCCTTGAAGAAGGTGCCGAAAACGCCGCCATATTCCTTCGTATCCTTGAATCGCGAGATATCCAGTAGCGACGACGACGTGTCACTGGACGAAGAGAATATGCTCGAGGGCGTCTGCGGTCGACGTGTCTCTGGGTGAGGTGAGTAGGGATCATTATAGGCGGGATGAGTCTGCGGCGGCGCGTTGGGGTAGGGTTGAGGTTGCGGGTACTGCTGTTGTTGATTGTAAGGTTGCTGTTGCTGAGGGGAGTTTTGATACTGCTGGTGCTGGAATTGTTGGTATTGCTGGGGCTGTTGGTACATGGGGGGTTGTTGGTATCGTTGCTGCTGATATTGCTGAGGGTATTGTTGAGAGTACTGTTGCTGGTACTGTTGTTGCTGCGGTGGTGGTGGAGGCGGTTGTTGTTGTTGTTGTTGCGGGTATTGCTGAGTCGGCGTTGGCTGCTGCGACGGCGGATTACGCGAATCTCTCGCATCGCGAGACTCGTGCCACCGGCGGCGAGCACTCTCGGAGTCCCGAGAGCGGTGATCTCGCATCATTGTGGCCGGCCTCTACGGGTGTCGATGGGAGGAATCGGGGGGTGTGGTGGAGGAGGGAGATGGTGTTTTGTTTTGCGAAGGAGCTCGACGCCAGCTTTCCATGGGTGCCCCGTTCGTCTCGGCCCGCTAAACAGGACAAGCGGTGGCTGGGGTTTGGGTGTGTCCAATTCTTGGACGCTAGGCTCCGTCGTTGGCTCGCCCAGGTTCTCGCGGTGGGTCTGAGATTGGATCTGCCGCTGGGCCTTGGGAGGCCTGGGCGCTAAAAACTGCTCGGTAGAGGGTGCTTGACTGGTTTGTGTGTGTCCGTCTTGTCGCCGAGATGATGGATGATGCGATGAAGAGGGAGAGAGATCTCCCTCGCGCTGATCTTGGTGGTATCGCGCTCTTTCTCTGCTAGGTACTGTAAGGGTAGCGCTGGCCCTAGGTGAGGGTTTTCATATCGGTGGTTTGTAAGAGCCGAGATCAACTCCAGGTCAGAGTTCGCCAAGGATGCTCTGTTATCGCAGAAATCATTTTAATCTTGGTCACTTCAGCTGGTGCAGAGTCGACATTCAGGCCGCCACACATTGGCTAGCGCCGTCGTCATCTCCACCGAGATTTGGTGCATTGCCAGCTGGCAGTCACATGCTGTAACACGTGCGGCCACTCTTGCAGGGCGTCCGTCAGGGTGCCTACCCTGCAATTGGTGGGAGGGAAATCCGATTCGACTTGCGTCAATATCTTCACACAAGGGTCCTGGGGCTCCTTCAGCTGAATCTGATAATGAGGTGTTATAGACGCCCAGGCCTATTTTTAATTATGGGCCATGGCCATGCAGATAATAACCAGGCCGTTTAAATGCTACCGTCAATCAAAAGCTTGATGCAACTACAGCCCTAGATTGACTCAAACATGTGGACAACCTCCACCGAGTTGCTTAGCGAACATCTCACCCAATTGACCAACACCGATTGCGCTCTGAAACCAGCCACGGGCTTGACAACGCATGCCGCACCGCGCTACCATGCCGTCGCTCTTTACATATATACAAATCAAACGACAGCCAGAAAAGCCCTTCAAAACCCGCCCACAACCTTAACCTTGACATGCATGCCCTTGGCGGGCCGGGCCGTTACACCGCCCCGGATTTCCACCTTGCTCTCGTCCGCCTCCTCCGGGTTCGCCAGCGCAAACTCGAACCGGCCGACCCACGCCGCGAGGAGGGCGGCGAACTCGGCCTTGGCGAAGCTCTGCCCGATACAGCTCCGGGGCCCGTGCAGGAACGGCAGGAACGCGTAGTTGCTGGTCGCGCCCCCGCTGGCGGCCTTCCGGTCTGCGGCTCCACCCTCGGGGCCGGAGGGGAGCCACCGCTCCGGGTCGAAACGGTCCGCGTCCGGACCCCAAAGGTGCTGATCAAAGTGAGTCGCCCAGGGCACAATGACGATACGAGTACCTTGCCGCACTGGATGACCCAGAATCGTTGTGTCGTGAGCGGCGTCACGCATCGTCAACGGCACGGGGCTGTAGTAACGGAGAACCTCGCTGCACACGGCATTGAGGTACGGCATGCGATCAATGTCGAGGCTGGTGATGTCGGCATCCGAATCTACGGATGGTAAGCGCTCTCGCACCTCTTCCCGCAGCCGGCTCTGAACCTCGGGGTATCGAGACAGCATATAAATCGCCCAGGTCATGGCTGATGCCGTCGTTTCATGCCCCGCAGCGAGAAACGTCATGAGCTGATCAACCAAGTTCTCATCCGTGAAGCCGCCGCTCTCAATGGCCACCGAGAGGATGTCAATATCTGGCTGCTCCTTGTTGGCCAACTTGGCCTTCTTCTCCCGAATCAGGTCTCGGCACACCGCTCGGATCTCGCCCGCTGCTGCGTTGATGGTTTGGTTCCGGCGGAATGGCAGCTTGGTGACTATTTGCAGCGGTATAAACATGGAAATGAGACCCAGGATCTGGGCCGCGCGGGAAGGCTTGATGATCTTCCTGTAAGTCCTGGCGAGCACGCTCTCCGGGTCTTGGATAGCACCAAAGTCTCGCCCCATGCCAGCGACGCCGATGATATCGAGCGTCGCCCGCGATGCCCAGCTGGACACTTCAAGCTCGACCTCGTCCCGGCCCCCAAGCTCTGTCGTCATAGCCTGGGTCACCTCTTTAGCTTTGCGCCAAAAGATGGGATACATGTCCTTGATATGACGGAAGGCAAACGCAGGCGTCAAGCTGCGGCGCTGCATCTTGTGCTCATCGCCCTCGGCGAACAGCACACCTATTCCAAGGATGCGCCCGATGGATTGCTGCAAGTAACTCGGCTTCGCAAAGGCGTAGTTGTTGGTGACCAGCACCTCAGCCAACGCTTTGGGTGAGCAGACGAGGATCCGCTCCTGGTTCAACAGGCCGCGGTAGCGGATGATGCCATCGTTGGGGATCTCGGCCACCCTGGGATGAGGATTAGTATGTTGTTTTCAAAGTACAATTGCACCACAAGAGGCAATTGACGAACCATTCTCGCATTGGCACGCCCGAAGGCTCAGCAAATATCCTCTTTGCCTGGCCCAGAAGCCAGTGGTTGTTGGAGGGTTCAGGCAGATGTCGCAACGGCGACACGAGCAGCGGATAGATCCATATCGCCCAGACAACCCAGAACACGAAGCCCACAGTCCACAGCCCTGTAAAGTGTTTCAACAGGAGCAGCCTGGACCAATCGTTCTGCACCCAGGTGAGAGCCAGAGTGACCGTGGCAGCGCCGCCCGTGATGTTCTCCCACGGCAACCCCATGACGACTTGAGGCCCTCACTCTTGAGTATCTTGCGCGTCAAAGGGGGTCAGGTCAAGCAACGGGAGGAACCAATACTTTAACGCGGGCGGGACAAGTAGCGACAGGAGTTGGGCTTTGCAGGGGACGGAGCCAGGGGTAACAGCGACGGGATGGCCTTATAAGCGATTCGTTTATCTTAAACGCAGTGGAGATTCCGACAATGTCCCCAGACTTGTCCAAGACTCGAGCCGTCAGAGAAGTTGGGAATTGCTCCAGGTCGGCCTATCCTGGTGTCCGATCGGTCGTCAACATTGTACCGCTGTCCCAACGGACATTGCCGTTCCAACTCAAACTCCGACCGGCAGCCATGTTGGCCGAGTCTCTCGCACTATGCGCTAGTCTCGCCCGCTTCATCGCTCTCCAAGAGGGCGAGCTAGGGTTGCATCAGAGTTGATGGGGGGCACAAAGTGGGTTTCTTTATGAGATTATCGCTAATTCCGCTGTTGTAATAGGACAGTCATTGGCAGACAAGCCCTGCTGCTGCGCTTCCCCCCCAAAATTGTCAAACGTCATGAAAACGCCAGATGACACTCCCTCCTAAAAGAAAACCATAACCTGGTGCAATTTCCATGAATCAATCCATGATGCCCTCGATGCCAAAGCCAACGCCAAATCAATCCCTCCCTCGCATGCGAATCGGATTCTTGTATCATCGTCCGCAACCTGTTCCATGTCCTTTCTGTCGACGTCCACTCGGCACCTGAGTGCCAACCAAATTCTAGGTCCATGACCTCAACCACTCAGCCGATCTTGTCTATCCCCTGGTCTTCGCGGGGTAATATCTCAACCACGTGGTAGTTGCCGCTTGTCCCGTGTCGCTTCACTTACCGGGTTGACGCATTTCGACCGAGAAATGCGCGCCTCGCACGAGCCTGGCCACGGCGCTACCAAGACCGATTACTGTTGCCCTGGATAGGTCCAGGTAGATCCTGCGGCGTAGCCAAGGAGGGGTTTGCGTTCTCGTTACCTCCCGAAGCCGGGCCAGCTTGCGCCTGTGGTGGCGGGTTCCGAATCTCCAGGAGCGGCAGATCATGAGATGGCGCCGTCCCAAGAGGGTGTCTGTCTGTGGCGCCTATGAACATTCCCTGTGGTTGGTACATTGGTGCTAATGGCGAGAGAGCAGACATTGAGATGGTAGATGTGGGAGTCGATGCCTCTCCGGGCGCATCCGTGGTTGTTGTTGAGGTGCTATTCGGGGGACCATTCAACCGACCATTCGACATTTGATCCCGTTCATTGGTCCATTGTTGCCGTCGCTCCATCGGCGACATCTCGTCCCAGTGGTGCACGAACGAGTGGCCGATCAAGGGTGCACCCGGAGCAGCGCGCTGCGAGGGCGTGTCGAAATGGACAGCACGGCTATGGCCTCCCGACAGTGGCCTCAACTCGCGAGTGTGTCCGTTGTCGTGTCGGGCTCTGGTTCGACGTTGTCGTTCGCCCGCATCACTTGGTGGTGATCTTCGTCCAGCCGTGACAGGCTGTCGCGAAGGGGATCCGTTTCTGCCCCCCATCCCATAAGACATTACCATCGCTCTGGCCAAGATGTCGTCTGGATTAGCGGTTGCCCTATCGAGTCTGTCAGCTACTAACAATCAAGACATCAGCGCGGTAGGAAGTCCAGTCACGCACCTTGACGAAACGTGGAGTCCCTGCGACCTCATCAAGCTCATGAAGGCGCGCGTAGAAGCGCTGGTGTGCTGTTTGGGTTCTGAATGCAGCTTGTCACGGCAATATGGGCAACTATCTGACTGATCAAGCCACGTTTTGATGCAGTGGTCTCCGAAGATATGTCCGCATTTTGGAAGACGGAGGGGCGACTCGCGAACACCCTCAGGACTTTCGACGCCATAATCGCCGTAGCAAATGACACAGCCTGCGACGCATTAGCTTCACCGTACCACCGATTCGTTCTACAGCGAGATCGCTTACTTCGGTCTCCTTCCGGGATATCTTCAATCTTAACACTTTCGAGAGATCGCAACGTCGACTTGGATGCCACCATCTTGGTACTAACAGCACCTCTCATGAGTTGCATGTGACGGAGGACTGTTTCTTCGTTTGCCTCAGCAGAGGAATCTGACCCGCCCGGGCTGTACATGCCATGCTCGAAATACACATGCCGGGCAGCGTCGTCATCGTCTTCCCGCCCAGGCTCCGACGACATGATACGAGTGGATGTTGGTCTGCGCTGGCGTGTGTGGTGAGATCTGCGGAAACCAGACGAAGGAGGGGATGGCCCTAATGAATATTAGCTGGTGCAAGCGACTGGTTTCGTGCGTGCTGCATGATACGGTGGCGTCGGACGAGGGTTTCTCGCAAGCCAGAACTCGGTGTAACCAGAGAGGAGGCTGGCTGACCCCGAGACAAGAGGGAAGCTTACTGGTAGGAGAAGGTATGTCACGAAAGACAGTCCTTGAAGAAGTGGAAGCCGACGAAAAGTGACCCCGACGCGGTGGTGGTGTTGACATGTAAGGGTGAGGGGGGAGAGGCACAGGCACGGGTACGGGCACGAAGTGAGGGGAGTTGTTGTTGTGTTGGCCGAAGTTGTTTGTCGGAGGTTCTGATGCGAGAAACGGCGGGCGCTGTTGCTGTTGCTGCTGTGAATTAGGCTCCGGAGCTGCACCTGCACCTGCACCTGGCGGTGGAATACCCAGGCCTGCAGGCGGCTGAAAACTCAATGGCCGGCCGGGAATTTGGTTTGCAAAGGCTCCATCACGGCTGTGAGCACCCGTGCCGGAAGCGACCGGCGCTACGGGGGGTGGCATGGCGCTGCGATGGTAGGTCTGATGTCGTCCACTCGGTCGCGGAGATATGGCCCCCGGCATGCTTTCTGGAAACGCATGGGGATGCGGCAGGCCCAGCATTGGCGGCAAGATGCCTCCATGATGGTGACCGAGCTGGAACGGATCCGGGCCGGAGCCGGGTGCAGGCTGCAACGGGTGGTGAGGATAGCTCTGAGGCAAGCTTGGATTCTGCGTCTGCCATGGGTAAGAAGGTGAGTTGTGTGAGTGAGACATCCAATGGTTCGAAGCCGAGTGTACGGGATCGTAGTGGCCAGAAGACCGAGGGTTGTGCATTATATAGTCCATGGGATCCATGGGATCCATCTTGGGCGACGCAGCTCGGCTGCTAGACGAACCTCGTCTGCGATGACCTGGGCTGGCGGAGCCTTGCAAAAGAGAAGCCGCCCGGGAGCCTGATGTGGTATTCCAGGCGTCGCGGGGGTTGAAAAGGGCGGCTCAGACGCTGTGAGTTTCGAATGGGCACGATACGGATGCGGATGCGGGTGGCAGCAACACCAGCTGCCTGGACGACTGCCCCACGTAAGTGATGGGTATGTGTATTCGTAGTATTCTAGCAGTGTTGGACTAGGACTATCGGGAGCATGCTGCGATCACAGGGCGGTGATCGGGAAACGCGGAGGGGTCGAGGTCTTGGGACCAAGGACTTCCGGATGCCGAAGCGAGGGACCAAGAAGGAGGAGAGGCAGAGCCGAATGAGGGCGGGCGGCCGCGGTGGGAGGATGGTGAGGATGAGGGGCAGCAGCTGCTGGGTCTGTCTGTTATCGGGGGGGCTGCGATAACGCCGATGACGACGTAGCTTGTAACTTTAGCGGCGGCGTCCAGGGCCAAGACGACGAAAGCTGACGGGCGAGACCAAAGCAGCGACGAGAAGCGGTCGTCAAACGATGGCGAAGACGAAGACGGCGAGGTGGAAAGAGAGGAGGGAAGGAAGGAAAAAGAGAGGAATAAAATGGTGTGGGGGACAGACAGAACAGACAGAAAAAGCTGAGCTGAGCTGAGCGAGCGAGACAAGAGGAGAAATGCAAAAAAAGAAGACCGGATGCCACGTCTTGTACGAATGAGACTCCCTGGACCGGACTGGACTGCACTGGCCGACGGTGGACGGGTGGTGATGCTGTGGGTTGCAGGGACAGGCTCGGGCGAAATCCAGCAGTGCCAACGTCTTTGTCCGTCGCTCGCGAGTGAGGCCGGGCTTAGCTGGGCCTGCCTGGGAGGTGGTCTAGACGCTGCCTGAGCGAACGAGCACCTCTGACACCGGGGCAAGCTCTGTTTTCCTTTGCTACCGGGGGGAAGGATGAAGAGGGGGCGATTTGGACGAGGCGCACAGCAAGGTAGGTACAGGACCTTGAGGCAGGCGAGCGTCGGAAGTGGCAATGGCAGGCGTCAGGAAATGTCGTGAATGTGGCCGGCCAGGCGGGCGATGGTGGATGTAAGTGCGATGGATGGATGCTAGGTAGCTACCCAACCTGGAAAGAAGAGCGGGAGTAGGTGGATGTGGGAGAACGGAAGCCGGTAGGCAGCTCCAATGGGTCAACGGTTGCGAGCGTACGAGGAGGCGTTTAGGTGGTGTAGCAGGACGTGAGAGGAAACAGGTCAGATTCAGGTTACGGAGGCGTAAGGAAGAGACGGCAGGCAGGCAGGCAGGCAGGCGGGCAAAGGTGAAGCCCGGGAATAAAAGAAAAGGCTTCTTTGTCTTTACGTAGGCGTACCGGCGGAGAGGACGGACGTCTGGAGTAATATGGAATAGAATAGGTAGAGAAAAGGGTTAAAAAAGGGGAGCAAGAATGAACAGGCCGGCGGGCTGCTCTTGTCCCTCCAACAGAAACCCCGGGGATGATGATGGCACCAAATGTCGCAGTCAAGTCAGAGCCGGAGTCGCAGTCAAGTCGCAGTCGCAAGTCGCGGTTGGCCGTCCACCACACACTCTCTCACTCACACTCCCCAAAATTGCTGGACTTGGTGCCGGCCGGCCGTGTTTGGCAGCAAGTGGAGAGTCGTCGGGTTGATCGGTACAGTACGGTATCCGTATCCCCCAAGTAAGCTGCTCCCAAGCAAGAGAGGCCCGCCGCCTGGGTAGGCAAGGCATTCAAAGCGGGACTGACGGACAGGACAGCCTGGGTTTGTGATAAGCGAAGCGGGCAAGGGGACCGACCGCGTGCGGCGGCGGCGGCGGGAAGGCAAAGGTGAGGATGGATCACCGAGAGCAAAAAGACGCCGACAGAGACAAACGGCAGGGAGATGACGATGGGGACGACGACGACGAACAAGGCTGGTGGGAATGAGGGGTTGAAAACGAGGTGAATGATGAGGGAGAGAGAGGAGGAGAGCAAGCAGACAGACAAACCGAAAGGTAAAACGAACGACGAACCAACGCACGACGACCAAGAAACAGTCGATCAAAGTGCGAGTAGGCGAACGGACAACAAGCTTCCAAGGTTCTCCTCTTACTCCTACTCCTCCTCCATATCCCGGATGAAGCGACCCTCGCTCGCCCTAAGAGAAACCACCCGACTGACCCGTTGGTACCATACTTTGCTTGGTACGGTACCTCCACCACCAGGGGGCACGGGCAAGGGCCTCGAGTGACGAGCTGGAGACGGAGAGACTCAACCAAGACTCGCAATGTCAATGGCAGAGTGAGGGAGAGAGAGTCATGGTCATGCGCAGAGGAAGTCTAGCCGGGGATGGACGATACCGTCCAAAGGTGCTACTAGTAGAGCCCAGCCCGCCAGCCGGAGTCAACTGGGCAAAAACTCAAGCCAGTTTCCAGCCAGTCCAAGCCCAAGCCGGCGCAAGCCCATCATTGATCCAGCAAAAGCTCGGCTTCGACCTTCTTTCCCTCTCTCTTGTCTTTCCATCTGAGCCTTTTTTTTTCTTTTCTTTTCTTTTCCCTTGCTCACTCACCTGAGCAATTAGCGGGACAAGATCGCCTCAGTGGAGCTTGTTGCGTGCCATGGACGTACAGTAAGAAAAGCCCAAGTTGCTGGGGTGGCCTTGGGGGCGTATTAACGGAGCCTATCCCAAACGTGCACATGATGCGAAGAGGGCATGATGGATTGGCTCCCGTCCATTGGATTAGGAGGTGTCTGGGCGGGCTCTTCCCTGCCTTTTTGGCCTTGACTGTCAGGTTTCGACCCAGCTGCAGTACCATCAACCGCCGCATTGAACGAACCTACGCCCGGGTCCTACCTTTTTCAATGGATGGATCCATTGGCGGGATGGATGGAGGCCCGGAGGTGTATTCCAGGTACTGAGGCGGCGGGCCTCGTAGAACAAACTCAACCACCACCACCCACCCTGGAGATGGCGGAAACCATCAGGTTCAGCTGGTTAGGGTACAGCGCCCCCTCTCTCGTAAAATGGACAGGGGAAAAAAGAAAGCAGAACCCGAATCTCTGGTTGGTCTCTCCGTTCATAATCCTGGAAGTGAGAAGTTGCTCAGTTTGTGTTCATACTGTGAATCAAGATTACCCTTTTAGGAAGCGGACCCGGTACTCAGCGAACTTGGGACTAACAAGACGCCGGGCAATGTCCAACAAGTCATGGGATGATGACTGACCTCCCTCTCTGCTGAATCACTTTACAAGCACCTCGTTTCATCAATTGTTCCGTGATTACGGCGCCCATCCAAGAGCTCTCTTTTTGTATCCTCCCCACCGGTGCCATGATGGCTCTGCCTGTCGACATGACCATCATGTGAGCGCCCGCCCTCGCCTCGCGTGCCTCGAGCCATCCATCACATCACATCACCCATGATTGCCCATCACTCCCCCAAGCTCGGAGCCCCGGCCCACAGGCTGGCGGACGGACAGACGCTCTCACAATTGCGGCTCATATCGCGACCGCCATGATAAGCCCCTCTCCGCTAGACCTCACTGGAGCTGCCCCTCCAGCAGCGTCAACCTGGCGTTCGTCTGACGTTCCTCCATGGGTTTTAGCCCACCCAGCGTCGTCGTCCTCCCACAGCGAACCTGCTTGGCAATGGAACCAGCCGGGTTGGTTTTCTTGTCTTGCTTTCTTTTCTCGACCGCTGCGCACCTCTGGCAGGCAAGCTGCATACAATGCAACGAATAATGTCCGTCCTCCAAGCCCTGCCTGCTGTGCTGTGCTGTCTTCGTCAAACCCAATAGAAGAGGGTCCGCGCAGAGACTATCGGTTCCCCATCCTGGATACGTTTTGTTTGTTCGACCACCCCCAGCCCTCCGCCACCATTGGCATGCCGTGGATGCCCTGGCGTGTAAGTTGGGCTCTTTGATGACGGGTATGTTGCTCCTCTCTACCAACCTTGTTCGCTGACCACGCAAGCAGCGAGTAGTCTGTTCGTCATTATAATGTGGCTTCCCTTTTCTCAAGTCGTCCGTCCTCCTGTTCCCCCTGCCTCGAACTAAAAAGTGCCATGGGTCTGTCAATCAGTCAATCAATGGATTGCATCTCACAGCCAGCTGGAGCTCCAAGGAGCATCCGTCCGACGGCACAGCCGATCGGCTACGCACCGCAAACCCAAGACAGCAAACACACACACGCACACCACCTGACACCTCACTCCCTGGGCTGGGAATCAACATGAACGCCCAGCTCAAGCCCCGTTCGAGGTCTCACATGCAGAATGGCAACCTTGTCTCTCGACTCGCCCGGTCTTTTTTAATACTGAGACACTTGCCGGACCTACACTTGCGATCTGCAGGCCGCCCTGTCTCCTGGTGCTGAGAACAGAAACATTGTCTTTCAACAGATCAGAAAAGAGACACCCAATGCCGAATCCCGGCCCAGGGATCTCCAAGGCGTCCAACCGGTTTCATCGTCTCTCTTCCCAGCAGCCATTGTCGCTATGACTCAATATTCCCCCCCGCCCTCGTCCACGTCCACTCCCACTCACATGGCCTCTTCGCGCAACCCTGGCGCATCTCACGCGCCTCAACCCCGTCCCATCGATGCCTCGTTGAATACGTCAGACCTCAAGGCACCTGAGCATTCCATTCCCATCCTCGGTCAGTGGAGGCGCCTGTGCCGCTCGGGCGTTGCGGATCCCACCCATCACCATCTGCCAGAACATGCAACCACTTTAACCTCGAGGTCGTCAATTGGTCCCTCCGCACCCGGAATCCCCAGATCCTGGATAAATACTGGCCCTCGTCGACAGAAACAGATCTGCAACGACTGCCCGGCACCGTGACACTTCTCGCTCCTTTAGAGGGCAACTCTTCTATTCGCTGTCTCATCTCCCTGGATCCCGGCGGCGATCCTGGACACTCGGGGGAAACGCCATATTGGGATGCCTCATTCTCTGTCCCGTTCTGGCTGTTTGTCCGTCCCCGGCTCAAAGCTTGGAGCAACGCACTGCTTCTATTTACATAAAGCCTGGGGTCCGTCCCCCAGGCACGACATATGTAGGTAAACAGGGAAGACACATCCGGCATCAAACAAACCTGGCAGGCTAGGTTGGTTTGACTTTCGAGTCCCGGTCTCCGCCCTTCCTTGGTTCCGTCCAACTGTCAGCACAGATAGATCATCGCCTCGTCGTCCTCGCCGGAAAAGGCCGCAACCAGCCGTCGCTGCATCTATCCCGTTCCACCTCGATGCAACGTGCAGTCCCTCGGCGACTCACGGCTGCTATCCGGTTCCGAATGTTTGTCCTGCGAGCAGTTGTTCACTGCCTCCACCGCCATCTCAGCCCGCTGCGAGAGGGTAACACTGCAGCAAGATTCACCTGGTTCCGAGCTCAGCGGCCGAGCCCATGACACAGAGTTTTGGCCTGCAAACAAATCCGACGGCCCATAATCTGCATCACTTCTTGGGCAGGCGATACTTGCCGCCGGCTAGCTCCAACTCATTCTCCGCCACCTTTTCTCCCAAAAACTCTTGTAGTTCCTCGTTGCTCCAAGAACAGCCATCGGCGATTAGCATCTTCATCATCATCAAAATCTGCGCCAGGGGCATGGCTGGCGCCGAATTCGTCAACATGCCCACGATGAATTGCCAGTAGACAGTCCGTCGCTCCTGCTCCTTTGAATCTATCTTGGCCTTGCGTGGAGATGACTGGCGGTCGTCCTCAGGGCCTTGATCATCTGCTGCAGTATCTGGCTGGTCTGCTGCGCCCTCGTTGTCCAGCCGTTCGAGAACCACGTAATTCTGCTGACCGACATCGCGAAGCACTTTCTTGCTGACCCAGAATTTCAGAGCTGCCTCAAGCAGGTCTTCGTCAATCATGAGTTGTTGCCAGATGTCGTTGAAATTGCGCTGCACTGGTCCGGATTCGCTTTGGCCGTTTTCGTCTTGGAATGCGTAGATCACGGCAGCCTCGTATGTCTTGCACTCAAGCTCGACGGAACGATCCTCAAAGTCCAGCTTGACGATTGCCGAGCCCAGCTGGTCCAGCCAAGTGAGCTTCTGGGATGCCTTTAGGTCCTCGAACTCTCGCTCGTATTGACGCTGCATTATTGCAATCGGCCGTGGCACCGTGAACGGTTCTTTAGACAAACCAGGCCAGTAGAGTCGCGAGAGAGTCTTGGCTTCATAATAAAGCTGCTCCGTGCTGCCCGGAGGTTGGTGTAGATTCGGGCGAATAGCCGAATTCACAGTCTTCGAGTCCTGGATGTCCCTCATCATGACATCGCAATTTTGCAGGGCGTTTTCACCAAACCGCTTCCTCAAAAGACTCAATACCTTGGTCTCTTGCAGGAAGCTCCTCTGGTTCGAAAGCAGACGCTCTGCGAGAATGAGTTGAAACTCTTTGATGAAAATGTCTTGGGAGCCGAGAGCATTGATCAGCGTGCCAATGACATCTTCATTTCTAGGTCGTTTGTAATTGACACCTGCGTCCGCTGGGTCTGGTACCCAGGTCATATCGTTCCAGTCGAGGTCATCATCGTCCGCTGGGCGCCGCTGTTGCTGGGAGGCCGAGCTGAGCAAAACTGCCAACTCTACCAGCTTGGTCTTGCCCTCCTCCGAATCATTGCTGTTGGGGTTGGAAAGTAGGCCTGTGACGACAATCCGGATGGCATCATCCCTCTGGCAGAGATATAACTGCAGCGCATGGACGACACGATCAAGCAGCACCTTTGAGTGATCTAGCGCATGAAATGTCCTGATCATAGAGATGTAGGTTTGGAGGATATCCAGCGTAGATCGGCCGGGGTGAAGAAGGCGTGTCTGTAGAGCCATCGAGAACGCATCCGTGAGCTGCAAGCGGCGCTGTGGTGTCGTAACAGCTGAGCGGAGGTCATCAAGACCCCCTTTACTCTCTGGCCAGTTGAGGGCAATGTCGAAGAGCTCCTGAATCCGCAGTGTCGCTAGGCGTCCAACAGCGATTTCCTTCCAACATTCTACGTCGTTCCAGGCAATGCGAGTTCCAAGGCGGCTGAAGACTTCAACAGCGAGACGTCCGTAAACATTCTCAACCCACTCAGAAAGATGAGCGAGACAGCCCGTAGGCGCACCCGGAGATGATGTTGACGATTCCGGTAACTGCCAGACTCCCGAATATGAAGTCTTGATAAACTCCTCCATGCTCGCGTCCATAATTTCAGCAAACAGTACCTGAAACTTCTCGCCAGCTAGACCAACATTCTGCAGAGACTCTAGCAGACCTAGAAGCTCTTTCCGAGCAACTGAGTCATCACCATCGTCTGCAGGTTCTGATGCCGTCCCATCATAGCGCTTGCCAATACCGAGATTCAGATGAACTAGCCGTTGAAGAACGGTGCGGATGGCACTTGTTAATCCCTGGTTGAGAGAGTTTCCAATGATGGCGTGCAAGTCTCGACGGAACTTGGTGAGAGCTGCGTCTGCCGACGCTTCATCTTCAAATCCCTGGGCGATGAGCGTCAGTCCGTACAGATACTGACGATGGGCAGCCTCAAGGGTCGATATGCTCGAGAGCAGGATCTGCGTCTGGTCGGTTTGGCTGGCGCAGGCGGCCAGCAACGGCATAACATGGTGAACAAAGTGCTGGCGAACCTGCTGCGTGTGCCAGAGCAGGATGTCCTCCGTGTGCGCAGCCTGCGGCAATGCACGGCCAGGGTAGAGGAGCAAGGCCAGGGAGTCTCGGAAGTCCAGGTCAATGTCCTGTGACTCCTGCGACAGGGCGCCAAACGAGTCCTCGGCGGCAACTGAGGTCGGCAGCTGGATCCTGGAGGTGACGACGTGCCATGCTCGATCCCACCTCACCTGGTCGCTGGGCTGATGGAGAGTCTGATGGAAGAGCGGCGGCGGTGGTGGAGCAGCTCTCTGCTGCTGAGGCGACAACGCGTGTGGACCACCAAAGGCGACGCCGTGCTCGGTGAATGCCGCGACGGGAGTCGACCGAGGAGTCGGTTGGGAGATGTCGGTCTGGAACACGGACCGGAAAACCTTTTGCTTGCGAGCCCGGTATCGCGACGCCGTCATGGTCATTGTAGCATGGTGTAATGGGGGTGAGAATGTAGACGACGAGATGTTGTTGTTTGGTACGTGCGGATATAGGGACGAACAGCCCTGGAGCCTGTGCTTTTCCGGAAGAAGGAACAACCCACACAGGGCAACTGCCCGGTCAGTACAAGGGTGAGTGGGGCATCTGTACCGCCAAGAACGCGCGCTTAGTGCGCTAACCAGAGACGCGACCGCTCTTTGGCCGCGTCACCTCGGGATCGGAACGAAGTGCGTCGGCAGGCAAAGCAAGGCAGCAGAATGCGGTAACAGTTGCGATTGAAACGGGCTGTTGGTCCTGCATTACAAACTATTACCAAGACGCTTAGACTCGCCAATGGACACTGAAACTATTTTGCGTACGTATTGCGCACCATTGTGCTGTTGCGCCGTCAAACTGAGCCCAGCGCCCGGGGTCGGCGACCCCACGCGAGCAGCAGAGCGGTTGGTGTTTTGTTTGAGCCCGTCTAGCGGGAGATTAGCTCGAGTCCCAGCTTCTTCATGCTCAGCCTTAGAACTTGGTGAGGCGAGTCCTTGCGAGCACTGGCTGTCAGATCCCTAGACTGGCGCACGCCATCTTTTTCTCCTAAACCGCCGGCCGTTGGAAACGTCCCACAAGGGGGAGGGGTCATGGTGGTTCGTTCGAGAAGCAAGTTAAATGAGCTGCGTAGGGGGTGTAGAAGCTTTTGTTTCAGCAGATGGGAGACTAAACACCCCAAGTCAGAGCGCACTGTGGCTGTCGTACGCCCAGGGGAGTATGTATTGCAGACCAGCGATTTTAGGGTGACAGAAGGATCGTCGTGGGAGGGAAGAAGCATGAGCCATCAAGCGGAACTGTCAAGATCCTCCTGTGGAGGAGATGAACACCCCCCCGGGCGGCGACGAAGACAGAAAACCCCCGGTGACGGCGATGGTCAAACCCCTCCGGCAATCCGCGACCCGCCCCGAGGATCGCCCCAATCCCGGCCGGGTCTGCCGCACCCAGGCCCGGGGTTTGCTCCCGAATTCTCGGGATACCAATCAAGTTGAAAACACGGTATTGATTTTTGTCTGCTCAACTTTGCGAAATTCAACAAAAACATGGTCCCTTTAGTAAGCAATTTACCTTGACCCTCCGCCAACAATACACGTCTTTCAGACATTTTCGTGTAGTGAGAGGCATTCGCAAGAGATTACCCCAATCTGTAGGGGGATGCCGAGAAGCACGGAGCAAGCATCTCTCAGCTCAAAGAATCTCGAATCTCAACTCCCACATAGTTACTCCACCTTTACCCATCGGCCAAGCCTCCAGCAAAAGAGTCTATGCGTCTAGTCTCTTTGATATTAATGGGAATTAACCCAGACCAAATACTTGGCCGCCGCTCGCACTCGGACTCGCTACCATCTCCAAAGAGGGAACGTTCGTGCTCTGCACACCCCAAAAGCCAAAGCGCACGCGCAGGCGGCTCGTGGTTCGCGATCTGCCGCCCTTAGCGAAAGGGGGCGGCGGTCGTGTAGCGAACGAAAATCTGGGCCGAGCCGAAACTCTAGCTGAAGGATTGGAACCGTTGCGCCGGAATGAAGTTTCCCAGGATTCAGGAACCGGTGCTCTGGGATCTTCTGGCGTACCTGCGTGTGCTTCATATCCCGTTGCATGCAGTGCGGTCAAACTAGCTGCTCGACCGAGTGAGTTCATGTAGGTAGAGGCACTCGACGGAGAGGGGGGACAGGACATGACATGAGCCAGCCTGCTCAAGCCCACATGCCGGACGCGGTGAGCAGCCCAAAAGTCCCCTTTTCTTGGGTCCCGTCTGTCAGTCAAGCTCTCGGCCTCCACTCTTGACCTTGCAATCAGTCCGCTTTTCCCCAGCCCTACTCTGCCTTATAGAACGGTACGACGAGGAGCTGGGATTTCTCACGTCATTATCAATCATAGTCATTGTCGCTCGCTTGACTGAGCAAAGGCCCCGGCACCTGTCGTGTCCTGTCGTATCCTGTCGTGTCCTGTCTGTCTCATGGTTCGTCCACATGGCCTACTCTGCTGGAGGGGGAAGGTGGCTAGTTGGACAAGGTACAAATGTCGATGCCTAGATTAGACGAGCGACGATCCGATCCAGCTTGGCCTTGGCTGCAAAGACCATCGTTCGGAGTGGCCGTGCCATGATCATGACAGTTTCCTGGTCGGTCATGGGCCAGAATGGATGGGATGGGATGTGGGATGGCTATCCATATCCATATCCGTAGTCCTAGGGGCCATGTCGTCATGCCCTTGGGAATCGAGGGTGGAATATCCCGTCTTTCCTGTGTGTCAAGGGCACTTCCCATCACTCCATCCATCCATGTAATCGGTTGCGACGTTACCCAGGGGCCTGGCACCGGTTGATATTATCTGATTGGCTGGAGCTCCATGGGCAGGGCACCGACGAGTGCCGCCCGTACTGATTGCAAGGTCAAGACCTCCAGTGTACTCCGTGGACAACCATATCAATAACAAAGGGATCGGTGTCCCTCGTGCCCTTTGCAGTCTCCCTGCCATCCACCTCCACCAATTCAGCGCAAGCTAAAAGCCGTGCCACGTTCTTGAGCCCTTGAATAAGGTACCCGCAGACCCGCGGGCTGCGCAGGTGTGGGTGTGCTAAATACCTCGCCAGTGGAGGTCATTGGTGTTCACAACCCGTGTCGTCCGCCACCCCCGTTTCAAACCCAGCCCGCTCCCCCAAGCCCAAGCAAGTGCCATGCCACCAAACCAAACCTTCTCACACGCACAAGGCCTGCCCTGCCGGGGTGCTTCCCCCCTGCTGGGAGAGAGACGTCGAGTGGGGCCTATCCTTGGAGGGGGCGTGCGTCGTTAAGGTGCCGCCTTGTTGGGCGTGGCTGGCTTCGTCCTGCGCCGTCCTCGGGTCCGACACGATCCGGCCAACCGTCCCCAAGGCCCTGGGCGAGAGAAGCATCGGGGCGGCTTCGGGCCTTGACTTCTCTGGATACCCGACGCCGCCATTTCTGGATCCGAATGTTCATGGATATAGTATTAGTGCAGCAGAGTACAGTATAGCACTGGACAACAGGTAATCGTGTCTGTGATGACCGGGCGGTGGCTTTAATCTCTCATGAACCCACTACCCGAATCAGTATCACCCCTAGAATCTCACTGTCATGACTTCTTTGCTTCCATCCATCCAGTGCTTCTTTTAGCCCGGCCACTAAGTTCCGTCGGGCTGTCTGTCTCCCCCTCGTCTCCTCTCGTCTGTCTCCCCCCCTCCGCCTCCTGCTCGCTGCTACTGTACTCACTGCGGCTACCCGTCGTCGCCTGGCCAGACCAACGTCCCGTGCTATTTGCGGCGCGGCTGTGTGCTGCAAGCTCTGACGCTGCTTGGTCACACTCTCACACACACTCACAGCCCGGGGTGGGCTTGCTTGCCGCGACGATCATTTGCTTCTCGCTCGCACGTCCGTACCAACAGTCTGGGGCATCCCATCCTCCCTCTGCGGGCGGGTTGTTTCAGATGCCTTTTCCTCGTTCGATTCTTGCATCCTTGCTGCCCTAAATTTTGCTGCCACAGCCAACTTGGCCAGTCACGCCCGTCAGTGAGGCTGGGTGCTGCCCATCACTTCCAACCGCATAACCAACGTTAACTCTGGAGGTGGCGCTGACTGGTTGATCTGTCAGGTTGATTGCGGCTTAGGTTGCGATTGAAACCGCTGCAGGGGCGTCGGACCTTTTCACCAACAACATTAAGGCCTTAGCTTAGCATTGCATCGCCATCTTTTTTGACATGGTGGTATATTTGGTAGTAACGTGTTCGTTAGGTATCTTGGTAGGTTGACAATTGGTTGGTTGGTTGACAGGTAGGTAGCCTAGCCATGTTGTAGTCCAGCTCCTCAAGCAGCCAGCGCTCTCTATGATATCGTGATCAGGTAAACAAACACCTGTATAACTTGACGCATGAACAAAACAGAAAAGTGGGTAGAAGAAACTCCATACCGAAATGTCGGTATGGGGGTATGGTGTTGAGAAAGAGGAAATGGACAAGAAGAAGAAAAGAAGAAGAACCCCAAAGTCGACTCCGCAAACAAAATCTCAACCATGCTCCCCTCCAAGAACACCCAATCATCACCAAATCTCTCCCTTCTCAAATGTCTCCTTCAAAATGATGTTGTTGTTTCGTGATGTATACCTCATCTGGCCACCATCATCATGCCTGCCTGCCCCTGGCTCGCCATCGGATTGGATGCCGGCCATGGATGCCATCTAGATTCGTTCCCGAGCAAAAGACAACAACACCGATCCTGCGAGGCAGATTTCCTTCGCGTCCCTACCGGGATCTTTTGCCTTCCAAAAATACGCCGTACCATAATAGAAATGCGCCAACCAGTGCAGCAGCTTAGCATCCGTGTGTGATAAGCAACCAGCGCCAATTTTGGCTCAGTCCGAGGCTGAGCCCCCAGAAAAGGTCGGGGTAGCGACGGCACCCCATTTTTTTTTTCCGATGGCGGTGTTCGTTCCAAAATATCCCTCCATCTCTCAAGTGTTTCGTCGACCCTTGCACTTGTCGTGAAGTAAGTGTCCGTTTCGAGCGGTGGTCCTTGTAAATTCAGCTCCGCAGTTGGGACACGTCGCTTTGGCTGCTTGTCCAGACTTTTCGCGTTGGTGCCTCAGAAGGTTGCTAAATGTCGAAAACTGGCGTCCGTTACATCCGTGCTCCCAGCATCGTGGTTTTGGCCTGCTCTGCACAACTCGGACGTGTCCCCCCTCGTGTGAGCTGGTGCTGCCCGAGCCCATGACGGCCGGTACCTGGTACATGAAACCAACGTCCTGGCCAACGGGTATGGATGTCGGTCGCGTGCTGTCATGAACAACAAAATTAGTCAATTGCGCCTCAATCCGTGCGGGTCGGCGATAGTACCTGTAATGCCCGGGTCCTGCATAAACTGCCGCATAGTCTACGGGCATGTTGTAGTTGGCTTGTCTGGTCATCGCAGATTAGCATGGCCCGGGCGCCGCCCTATCGAGGCAGGGGTCTTACAAGTTCTGTGGGTATGCTGTTGGGTACACTGATGCTGATTGTGCTTGTTGGTCCTCCATCGTCGCTGAGCTGTAGGACTGTAGGTATGTCGAGCCTCCCATTGTCGTCGCCGGTTCGCTCATGAGAGTCACGGGAGCCGGAGAAGTTGTGTAGGCTGGAAGATTCATGGCAGTCGTCGCACTGGGGAGCCCCATGGCTGGCGGCGGGGAATCGACGTAGGAATTGCTGCTGGCTCTGCGCATTCGGCTCACTAGTCTTGTGTCCCGACGTGCTTTGTCTTGGTGCCGCTTAAGTTCTCGCTGGTCTGTTGTAAGGGATAGTCGTGGTGGGCTCGAGGTCAGTGATCTCGACTGCGGTGGTGGCGAGAGGCTGGTTCCAGAGACCGGACCCATTGATGACAGACCAGTGCTCATCATCGAATTTCCAGACGCATTCGACTCTAGAGGGCCTGTAAAGGTGGTCAGTTCCAGTTGTGGAGGCGATTCAGGGAAAGGTCTTCGTACCTGGCCAAGTGAAGGCCGACCTTGGTCCCATGGAGAAGGCCGGATCAAATTGGAGAGCGACAGTACTGCCATGGGCATTAGCTTTAAATCAATGTGCTGTAGCTAATCGTGATATACCTCATGTCGGATGATCTCTCTGTTTGGCGAGAGTCTGATGTCAATGGCTGTAGTGACGTCCTGCCCTGTTGTTGGCGAAGAGACGAAGTAGAGTCCGACTGCAGCTGGTCCGTCTGACTCCAGCTCGAATTTAGGCCGGCCGGAGTTAGGACCGGAAACGGGGAGTAGGGTTGAGAGGCAGGTGTGGGGAGGTAAGATGACTCTGCGGCCGACGAGCTCAGGTAGGTCGTTGACGAGTAACTGTTTGGCGAGGAAACTTGGGGCTGCCGCGAAGACTCGAGCGGGAGACTCTGGGGTGAGGCAGATATGTTTGAGTTGATGAACTGCCCTCCGGTGAGCGAGACTTGGCTGCCGGCAGTTGATCTGGCGGGCGGTGAGTTCATGTTGTCACAGCTCCCATCTGTTGCGGCCGGGTCCATCTTGACTGAGGATGGAGGGGATGGGGGAAGGTAGAGAGACTCGGGTTGAGACATACGGAAAGACAAGGAGTCAATGAGGTCGATGATAAAGGAGGGGTCTTGTCGACTCGAGGTGCCGGTGCGATTATTAAGTCACAAGCCGGGGGAAGAAATCGGGGCTTATAAGAAGCCTCGCGAAAGCTGATCAGAGATGGAGATGCATCGAAGCTGGGTTGAGAAGTGATCTATCTATGGAAGACCCTCTGAGCCCCAAACACGTTCAGGGACAGGATGCCGACACTTATGAGAGAGGCAGTACAAGGAGTTTTGCAAGTTGAACGTGCATAGGAGTGGAGGAGCTTTGACAAGAAACCGTTCTTAGATTGAGTGACATGGAAGAAAGACCCGGCAGGACAGGAGCAGGGCAGTACATACATTGACAGGGTCCGGATGGTGGCCGTACGTCGAGCAATGAGAAAACTCGCCGGAGCAAGGGTATGATCATGGCGGGAGTGGCACCACAGGAGATGGGGATGGGGGAGCCTTCGAAGGGGGGGTGAAGGACAGAAGGGGGGCGTGTTGATGCTTACAAGAGATCCAGCACCCATGCATGGAGACATCGCCCAAGAGACCTGTGGTCACAGCGCAGGTATGTGGCGTAGCGGGGAAGAAGCGAGTGTCGATAGGCCTATTGACCTGACCGGCAGCGTGTAGGACCCATGTCAAGGTGACCGGCCCTACCAGGCCATCGAGGTGCATGCCCGCGGTTGGGCCATGGCATGGGGTATGGCAGGGAGTGTGTGGGCAACCCGTGGCTCATGAATGGAAGCCCACCTCAAAGAAGCTCCATAGACTGCGTGGATGGACTGCCACTGAAGAGACGGGCGGGTCGTTACAAGGCCCAACGGTCCCTACCCAAGATGGAAGACCGGGATCATGAGACGACAGCCGAGCTGGGGTTGGAGCCGCAGTCATGTCGCGGGTATTTGGAACTACCAGGTCAACTTGTCGACCTAATTAGTCCCACGATGGGAGACCAGAGAGACGTAAGGTGACCAGTACGTACGTCAGTGACATTTGGTTCACTCCCGGTGGGGAGTCAAGACCGTCATGTCTATCATCTGTCCAATGCGAGCAATATGCGTGCCACTCTGAAAAGACCGAGCAGCGTGCCAGCTCGCTGAATTAAGCAAAGGTTGGTTCAACACTGCCGCATTGAGTTGGGCCGTTGACCTCGTCCCGCATTCGATCCTTGAATTAATCAGCGTATACGAGTCGGTCAAGTAACGATGGAAGTCTTGGTCCTCGCTCGAAGGACGGCAGTTGCTGTTGATTGTGTTTCCAACAGCGTCTCCGTGGGCGCAGAGCTCCACGCTCGCAAAAGGCAGAAACAGTTGAGGAAAGCCGTAGGATCGCGATCCCTGCACCTGGTGCTTCTCTCCTCAGAGCTTGGCGGGTAGGCGGTCGAGACAGACGAGAACAAGACATGAGTCGACTAGGCGAGCTAATTGTAGGGGGGCTGCGCACTCATTCGCTCATCCTCAGCCCAACATGCGGACTCTCTAGGGGCATCACGTCTCTGGCTTGTGGGAATAGACCGGCGATTTGGTCTACCCGACTCCTGCCAAGAGGGTTCGTCGCCCATCGCGTGGGCTTTCGGTAAAGCGTCCTTGATGGAACATGATCCAATGGCTTGCTTGGGCCCAAGCCAAATGATGAAAGGCGGGTCGGAGACAATCAAGAGTTCCAGGGCCAAGGTAGCGGGCTCCTCCCCAGCTAGCGAAAGGGCGGTCCAAGGGTCAGGGAGATGGGATAATGGGGACCCGCGCACGATGGCATTGGTGTCGGCGTAGACTTTTGCCGGGGGGTAGACGTCGCCGGGCGCCCGCTTGACGTGCCGTTGACATGAGTGCCGTCGAGTCGAGGGAGTGCAGTGCCGTGGGAGGGATGGATGGATGGATGGGGATGGAAGTGGGCTCGCAAGCTCGATACCTACCAACTCATACGTCGCAATCTTGGGATGGGAAGCGGGTGCGTGCGCGTTTCTCGACAACTGTGCCCAAGCGACACAGACGCCTTACCGCTTCGGGCGCTTGGAGAGAGTCGGCCGCCCCTCCCTGACTAGCCCGAGCTCTCTCGCCTTTCTCGCGCAAGGAGGGTCGGGAAGAACGATGGAAGGCGGGTGGTAGCGTGGAGTCGCGGAGTCACTTCGGCAGGCGCAACTGGCAGGCGCAATGGCTGCGCTAGAAAACAGGATGCTTGCAGCCGTTGCGCGGGCGCTCCCCCGTTGCCGCGCCGCGCACCTTACCTTACCTTTGCCTTGGATAGGTGCCTCAGGTTCCATTCCCAGCTTAGCGCGAGCAAAGGTCAAGGGCCCCCTCGGACTTTCCCCTCATTGCAGCAACACAGCCAACAGCACCTCCAAGGAAGGTACTTCCCAGTTGCCAGATCCCTTCCAGCTACCACGAGGACTCGCTTAAAGAAGGCAACTATTGGACTCCTCAAAGGGCAGGTACCGAAGATTATGAGCCTTGATGCCTTTTCCAGCCCTCTCCATCTCGATTTTTTGCGTTGGCGACTGTGCCGCTCAATTTTCCCATCCAGGTCGTTATCGAACGTTGTACTCTTATGCCCGATATAGCTACATCGAGGCGGTACCTACTATTTTTGATCCATGCAACACGACCTCAGAGCCACAGTCTTGGACGACTATCACTATCACTCACAGCCCCCCCAAGATGGCCTGCCTGGCCTCTTCCAACAGGCCCCCCAACTTGTCACCCGCCCGCAACCACTCGAGTCACCCTCCAACTCCTCTCATCCAGGCACCAAGAACATGCAGAGAAGCAGGCACCGAAGTTTTGGTCGGCACCAACTCCTTTAAGCGCGTTGCTCCCGTCACCTTGCAGTGCCCTCGCAGCTTGACTCACATGAGCAATTCCAAGTTCATCTTTGATCTGATTGGAACAGTTCTCGTGCTTCCCGCCGACTGTCTCTCCCTCTCCTTCGCGTTTCTCGCGCAGCGACTCGCTCTTATGTTGATCGCGAACAACCCTTGGCAAACCTTCTTGAGCACTGACTCAGACCAGTCCCAATTCGTGGCAGACTTGCGGGTGCGAATGCGACGAGAACGGCAGTGGCAGTGGCAGCCAAGTACGAACTCTGGCTCTTACGCTGACTCTAACCCCCGATAGCAGACTGATTGCAACACAGGGCTCTCCACCAGTCACTTAACTTAGTTGATGGTGGCTAGTAGGGGCTTGGGCCGACGCTCGTAAACTGCCCCAGACGGAAGTGGCCCAGCGCTGACGGCGTCTAATCGATCCAATGAATGCTTCCCTATCTGCTAGCACAGGCGCGCAAACAACCATTGCTCAAGAAAGCGGGGATCATCGAGGCCAGAAGGCGCAGTGCGACAAAAGGACATTGACGTGGATCAGCAGCTCTAGCGCCGTGGCCCCGGTGTGCGCAGAGCCCCAATCGGAAGAATTGGCTTGATCACAGCTTGGCCCCGTGGACCACTGACTGTCTCTGCCTTCCAGACCCCGGCCCATCCAGCTTCAAGGTCCATGCCGGTAGACATCACGTTGCGCATGCCTCGCAGGGCTTGCGTTACCTCTTCCCCCCTTGACACAACCGGCTCCAAGGCTGGGGCTCACTGCAAGCCTCGTTACAGATCAGAGCCTGAGCCCTGGACTGCGGTATCACGCTTCTCACCCACCGCCCGCCCACGCCATCGCATCGCATCGCATCGGCATCCCTCGCGAGCCACGCCACAGGCGGTTGATAGATCTTCGCGACTTTTCTCTCACAGCTCCAACACAGCCTCCTCCGCATCATCAGACCGTGACAGAAGCTTCAAAAATAGCTTCACAACTCGAAACACTCGTTATATGACAACTCATGCATTGGGGCAAAGCAAAAGTGAGCCCTGCATTCGCATGTTTCATCGCTCACCGGTGACCAGCAGTCGCCTTTGCTTGTTTTCACTGTTACACGCCCGTTGGAAACTGGCACTCTGGACAAGCCACTCACTCGGTGATGGAAGGAACTCAGAGTTGCACCGGGCACTGCAATCGACACCTCTATCATGGTATGATGGGGTAATTTTCGGGGGAGGGTAAGTAGTTTGACTGCCAGGGATGCGTACCTTACACCCACTAGTCTTGGTACATATCCTCGATCCCCGAATGTCAGACCCAAATCCCGCTTGCCAGTTCCAGATCGACCAGCCCAAACGTCTATCTCGTCTAGAACTGGAAAGTTGGTTGAGTCAGCACTTGTTTCAATGTTGCCGGGTACAGTAAACTAGGTTTGAATAAAGATGCTGACCCAGGAGCTCACGAAAAGCCACATTTGTCCAACGAGTCTAGGTATGACCAAGATGGCAAACGCTAGGGATTTCACGCAGTTCTTCACCAGTATCGCCGATGGATTTCAATTCATCGTGTCTGGACCACGGTTATCAGGATTTCGCAAAAGGCTCAGGGATGCCAAGGAACGCCTACCAGTTCCAGGCCCGTTCAAACCCAGTCCAGGTAGGTCCAACTACAACATTGGGCATCAGAAATACCTTATTGCTTCTCGCAAGGTATTTGACTGATACCAGACCGGCATTTAGACGGTCATGGGAAGGTTGTGGCGGGTGGAGGTGGACCGGCGCAGCCCTGCAGACGATCGTTCCCCCAGAGCGCCCCTTTCCTGGCGAGTTTCGACGTTCAGAGACAAGTCTCAATGGGTTCGGTTCTGAAGCAATAAGGTGTGACCGACGCGCGCGGCATCCCCACTCGTCTAGGGTCGACGACATGGGTTTGACACCAAGTCGATTTTGGAACAGCTGAACATGATGAGGCTTGAGCCACGTCCGACCGAGCCATTCCAAATGGCACCCAGTCTTCCCCAGGTCAAGGACCGTAAAACAACTATTCACGAATGAAGACCGCCACCCTCGTTTCAGACAAGGACACATCAACCACGGTCCCGTGTTAATAGAAAACCCCCCAAAAATGTCTCCGGACATGACCGTCAAACGGTTGCAATTCACGCACACAGAAACCCTCCGGATGCCACTAACTACTGGCCGCTATCACTTGAGGGGGCTTAGCATCGATCGACAAGGGATACAGTAGCTTGCAGATTGAATTGTCGCTGCCTACAGAAGTCGATCAATACCTGTTCGGTGTTAACCTTCAGCGGCGATTTACCACTAGCTAGCTCGTGTCTGGCCGGCCAAGGAACGATCATGACATAACGCAGGACAGTATGTCTTTCTTGTCATGAGCGCAGCCGAACTGAACACCAAGCATCATGCTTTGTCATGCCGCCAGTGTCAGATGCATCCGTGGAACGCCGAAATTGGCTGCAAGATGGCTAATGGTGCAAGACATTTTAGGGGACGTCCGACCAGGCACTCTCAGCCTTAACGAGCTGAGAACCACTACTGTCTAAACGGGATATTGGTCATGCTGTATTGGTTCTAATACGGAGCTGGAACAGTGCTGCGTCTGCCGGGATCCAAGGTCGACGAGAATACCAGGTCAGGGGAACCGCAGAAGCAGGTCAGCACAGATGTTTACGCCCGGCAAGTTTGGAACATGGTGCCTGGGCACGTTTCATGATCGTCTACACATGAGATCCTACGCCATCAGGATGCGGTTCTTGGAAACGGAGCTGCGGTAGTTCGGCGTGTTGTTGTAAGTCTAGCTCTGATGAACTTGGCCAGAGTCCCCACCAGATGTTGAACGCCTCACAAAGATATTGCAGATGGGTGGTACCGAGAATCCTTCGTCCTTTTGGAAAACCGACCACGGGGATCTTCATCCTCCTGTGTTAAAGCATCTCTTGAGAAGGTGTCTAAGCAATATTGAGTGGCCCTTGCGGACCCTTCCTACGCTTCACAATTGCCCATTTCCTGCGACGAGGAGATTCACAGTGGGACGATCTACTAATCTACAATTCACCCTTGGGTATGGTACGGCATGACGAGATAGCAGTACTGGCAAATGGTGTGACGCCTGGAGCGATAATGGAGCTATATGAAGTGGCAATCATGAGGGGCTATGGGTTCACTGGGGATGGAGCATGGGGCTATTTTCATGTGATGAAGCACTCGATGAGGGCTCCTGCGCATCCTTTGGGTCGCCTCCAAGGGCACACACAATGCTTCTAGGCCTCGAATTAGCCAGGCGCCAGAACCGCCAGTTGCGTTCAGGCCCTGATCGCAAAAAGTAGGGGGCTCGTTGTCGAGAAAATCTGCCTTGGGCAGTCTCTGCCAAGTTTGGATGGTGTAAGTGATGTTGTCTTGGGAGGAAGTGCGGCGTAGTTTACAGCCAAGGAGACGAACCCAAACGTGGTCATTTATAACAGTCATTGCTAATATTTGTTTGCCATATGCGTTGATATTGGCAAGTAACAAGCCAGCAGCTCTCTAGAGGAGCGGAGGTGTGGTCGAGATAGTAAGGAGGGTTCATTGACGATGAACAAGCACTGTTTTTTATGGCAAAAACTCACCATGGGATGGCCTCATGAGCTCTGGACTCGAAATGCCATCACGATTCTGATGCTTGGTCAATCGTAGCATGTAGTGTTAGTCCAAGGGGGCCTAGAAACGTAGAACAATCCCTAAGTTGTGCCATCCATGATGCGGAAGTACTGCAGTTCTCGATATGAATCAGCTTAAGCGTATCGGGAAGAGATTCGGCAGCTGTGAAAGCTCAGTGGTAGTGCATAGAACCCTCGGCAGCAGAACGAAGTCGGCAGTGCTCACCATGATGTTGGAACTTGAGAGTAGTCCCTGAAAATAGAGAGTGTTTTTTCGCGGAGGGGGCTAACCTTCGTGGACTTGACTAATGAGGGAAAAGCTGTTGAATGTAAGCATGATGGCTCTGCTCTGATGTTGCCGGCTGCCAACCTATTTTGCCTCTGTAGGTTTGGGGTTCCGATATCGCCTGTATTTCGTCAAAGCCATCTGTCTATAGCTATCAATACGGCTTCAGAGGCACGGGTCTCTATCATGAGCTGTTAACCTGGGATTATGGCAGTTTATAGCTACAAATGAGGTCTTGCGCAAGAAGAAACATCATGTCTCGATGGAGGATTAATCGCGTGAGCTGCCTTTGCTAAGGTGAGGGTGTACACATTACGAGATTACCTAATCTCTAGCATCATATACGAAAATATCTGAGACCTTTGGGGGGTTTTAATTGCTCTTTTCTATCCTTATCATCTTCATCTTGAGTAAGTTATCTTGACCAGGCGTTTCTGAAGAGCATCTCGTGCCCATGTCTTGATCACCAACTCGCACACTTAAGCATTAAGGACAGATAAGGCATCTTACAAACAACTTGAACCTAATATGTGTATACCCTGTAGGATTCAAGAGTTCTCTTCATCTCAGACATGCCGTTGTCTATTTCCCATTCGGAATACGAGAGGTGGTGCTCCCGTCCGAAGCCGTTATGCGAGGCAGTATAGGGTAAGCGACTTGACCATATCACCATGTCATTGATCGAGTGCTAACATCCAGGCTTATGACGGTTTCACATGCTGCGTTTCGTCTTTATGGCGTCGTCGACCACGCGTTCTCTCGGCCTTATTATCGGATCTCGCCTTATGCGAGAGCTCTACCACGTTTCGTGGCTTGGGTTCGCTTTACACAGCTCTTGTTCGTCTGCAGTGAAACTATGAGATACAACAGAGCAGGGAATAGGCCGATGGTGAATATTGGGTCTCACAAGCAAAAAAGAAAACGAGTTACATTAAAATCTGTACCTACAATATCGTGGTCATGAGATAAAGCTTGTGATATCCGACTGGCAGGTCTCAAGAACGAGTCTTATGTAATCCATCATCTTTCACTCTCTCGTGTCTCCCTTGACCGCATGATCTCTCATTCACACCCGGAAACGACAGCGTCTTTTATTTAAAAAAAAAAATCAACATTTACTGTTTGACACGCGTTTCTTCCTTGTCTCTATAGACAAACGTGTTCTTTTATCTTGTTACGGACACGGTTGCTCGTTGAAAAAAAGAGCGCAAAGATTAAGACACTTCAGCGCCGCTGGTTGGTACTTGGGCTCTATTAGCGACGTAGAGTGGTCGCCAGGCAGCGACCGCCTCTGCCCATAAAGACCAGCGACAACAACAACACTAGGGAATCTGGTCAAGAGAGAGAAGGAAGAAGAGGAGAAGAAGAAGCTCACGTATCAACCGCGACACGAAAAGCGCAACCCTAACAACGAATATACACCATATCTCGCACATCCCAGCTACACTCTCACACCCCGGAAAACCCCTCCCCCGCCATGTCGTCCTTCTTCGTCGAGCTCTGGGAGGGCATCTTTACGCCCGGCCCGACGCCCACCCTCCTCAAGGCCGCCAACGGCTCCTTCGCTGCCCTCCAGCTCGTCCTCCTCCTCCTCCTCGTCGCCACCTACAACATCCACTGCCTCGTCCTCTCCATCCTGTGCGCCGGCCTGTGGTGGAGCGTCAACTGGTTCGCCGCTGAGCTGGCCGTCGCGCAGCGCGAGCAGCGCGAGAAGGAGGAGAGGGAGAAGCGCGAGGCCGCCCGGGACGACACCACCACCGACGACGAAGACGAGACCGAGACCGAAGTTGAGAAGGCCTCCTCCGCACCCGCCGCTGCCGTCCCGAGCAAGGCGCCGCCTGCCAAGGATCCCACGACTCTTGATGCCGCCGCCGCCGCGGGGCTGGAGCCCGTCGAGCCAAAGGGCGAGGTGACGCAGCGCGTCGCTGCTGGTGGCACTCATTCGAGCGTCAGCACCGAGGACGAGTGGGAGAAGGTGTCCGAGGCTGAGAACGAGAAGGACAAGTAGAAGACTGCGCTGCGCTGCGCGAATGCGCGTGTGGTGTGCGCGTTGGCAGCTCAGCTCGTCAACGCCATGACGACGATGGATATAACAGGAAGAGATCGGAGATGACGGACGGCGGTGCAAGAGGCGCGACAACGGTGTTGTTGGGGATACCCTTTGCGAGATCTGTCATTTCTGCCTTGTACATGGGACAGCGTGGACGTATTCATTCATATTACTACCCTCAGACTTAGAGGCCATCTCTGGCCATATCTTGATATATGATTCTAAGCATCGCAGCACCTCTATAGACGTGCTCCATGTTCCCAGTCAGACTCCGGTCCTGCCGCGTCTAGTTGCCCAGAGTATATACCTCTTTTGCCTTCCCTACCGATGCGCTATTATACCCAAATCCAGTGTGACAATTCGAAACTCTAGATTGCTGATGCCATGTCTATGTAAGACAGTCCTCAGCCCTGTAAATACCCAAGTTATAGATCTTTCAGCTTCCGCGTTACATGCGCCGCAACCAAGCTGCTCATGGCGCCGATGAACAAGCAAACCGCAATCGCATTCGGTCCAGTCGGATCTGACGGTTCCTTTGAATCTCCAGCCAGCTCAGGGCTCTTTCCCGGCTCCAGGATGGCAAACACGATGGTGGAGATGAAGGTTCCGACAAACTGCGGTAGCGTCGTGTAGATGTTGAGAATGCCAAAGTAGATACCCGACAGCTCGCCCGTCGATGCTGTCGGAGGTGAGTCGCCCGGCCCATGCTCTAGACGCAGAGGAGCCTCATCTGAGTCGAGTTCCGGCAGCTCGATATCGGGCTCGTCCGAGATGCGACGATATGTGCCGTCGGCACCGGCGCCACCGCTGAGTTTGTTGACCTCAACGCCGAGAAAGGCGGATGGCGCCCACATGGCAAGTGTCCACGGTCTGTAGGTTATTCATGAGTATGAAGGCACGACACTTAAAGGGGATCTGTCACTCACATGCCGCACAGGCACACCAGCGCTGTCGCGAATCGGAAGCTCGTCGCAAAGGGCGCCAAGGACATGGCGCCAGCAAACATCAAGTGCCCAATCATCCATGCAGTTAGTAAACTCGGCTTCACCTTATTGAAGCGTGTCAAGAAGCCTGCGATGGCCTGGGGTGGCCGGTGAGTATACGAATTGTCTTCGGGCGACTGCACAAACATGGGCAGCACCCAAGCCCCGGCAAAGGTGATGATGGAGTAGATGACGAGCGCAGTGCTACCAATACGCCCAATCGCTCCAAGAGTATCCTCAGACTTTCTCGCGTCGGCTGGCACATCGTAGCGGAAGTACGTTTCGCCTACCCATGTGGTGCTGTAAAAGAGAAAAGGGAACCAGCCGATCCACGCCCAGAACTGGGCCCAGCAGATGGACTGGATTCGAGGAGGAAGGTTAAGCAGAGTCGAGTAGATCTGACGGAAGACCTTGAACCGACCCTGATGCTGAGTAGGCTTGGATGAGATCAATACGCGCTCTGTGACGGCCCAGCATGTGAGAGCTGTTGAGCCCAGGATGGAGACGGTCGAGATGACAGTGAGCTGCTTGAACTGCGTAGAGCCGAGCGTGGTTCCAAATATTTGCACCAAGTCAACAGCTCCAGCACCATAGGCGATCATGTGGCCGATGGCAGACATGCGACTCGCTATAGGAGAAGGCGTTAGCTATGCATGCAAACCAAGTAGAGTTAAACCTACACCAAGCTGCGCCCGACTGTTGCTTATCCAATGGTAGAGTATCTACAACGAGACTCTTTGCGCATGACATGACTGAATCTGTTAGCAAGAAGACACAAACATTACGTATGTTTAGAATACCAACCAGCATTGATGGCAAAGTCCACAACATAGATGGCCAGAACAGCTAGCACTATTGTAGGACGTTTCGCCCCCTCCTCGTCTTTCACCACCCATCCCACAATCTCTCGTGTGAAACCAAGGACGAGAAGATTGATGGCGACAATTATAGAGCCAATGACCATGAGCGGTCGTCGACGACCCCATCTTGACTTGCTCTCGTCCGCAATGACTCCAACAACGGGCTGGACTACGAGGCCGGATAATGGACCAGCAATCCAGACTAGAGAGGTGCTGCTCTTGCTAAGGCCGAGATTAAGCAGATACGGTGTGCAATCTGTACGAGCGTTAACAATTGATCGCTTAGCTAGGAATTGTAGACTAACATGTCATTTCAACACCCCATGTGAAGCTGAAATATGCCACACGAGTTAGCGACTCGGACTCTATAGGTGGTATCATGACAAAAAGACACGTACGTCACGCCAATGGTGATAAAGTTCAACAACACCATTCGCACCGCCTCGGTGTTGCCCTTGATCGAGGGCGTTCCCGACCAGCTCGCCATGTTGGCCGGGTTATATCTTTCGCGCCCGTAATCCTCGCTGTCCCTGTCGAAGCTGTCTTCGCGATCGTCGTTCGTGTCGAATTGCCTGAGGGCACGGCCGTTATGGGCCTCGGCGCTGGAGGAAGAGGGTGTCTCTATCGGAGGAGAGGCTTCCCTGGACGAGCGCGACACGTCAATGGACAAGACCGAGGCCGAAGGCGAAGGCGTTGCTGAAGGCGTGGCCACGAACGAGAAGGACGATGATGGGGAAGACGAGCGGGCGGCGGCTGCTGAAGGGACGGCAAGGTGCGTGCTGGACGGGGGCCGTCGAGGGTTCTGATGCTGTGGTCGTGATCGTGAGCGCTGGTTCTGTTGCTGCTGAGTTTGAGGCAGAGTCTGAGGTTCAGAGTTGCTACATTGCTCCTCGTCAAGTTGCTGATGATGCTGCTGTTGCTGCTCAGGCTGTTGCGGGTACTCCCCATGCCCCCCCTGCTCTTGCGGCGAGCTTGTCGCGGGCATTTCGTGTTGTGTGGGTCATGGAACGGAAGCAAGAATAGACGGGTACCTTTTCTTACGTAGCTTGTACCAGGGTATAAATGAAGCGAGAGGAAGATGAGGACAGAAAAAAAAAGGCTTGGCAGATGCTAGAGATAATGAATCCTTGGAGGAGAAGGCTAGATCTATTTCTGTTACAAGGAAGGTGCGGTCTGACTCCGCTGCAACTCTTACTGTACCTAATGTAATGTACCTGCCCCCTTACTCTTGTTTAAGGGAGGGTGGCTAGGAAGGTGGGATGGTTCTCGTTTCCCTTTTCGGTAGGCCCATCATCGGCTCCTGCCCGCCTGTAGTGGGCGGGCGGGAAGAGCCTCCGCCAAAGTCTGGGGTTTTAGTTCAGAGTCACATGTCAACAGTAACAAGGTCTGGGGCAAGAGTCCACTTGGTGTAGATCTTTGCTACTCTATGGATATAAGACCTATATCACGGCTTGATCGACTGTCTCGACATTGGCAGGGTCCATTATATCGATTCTACAGTACATCCCACCTATGACTTTTGGAATCTCCAATTTGTTCAACCGCTGGGTAGCTGGTTCCACCCTGATCAGTCTCCTTGTCACGCACAACACCGTGCCTCAAGCTTTTGACAATCATTTATTGTTCTGGTATCTCATTCCAAACTCGGCTCAGCACCCTCCTCCCTTGTCTCTTATGCATGCCCTTCCTACTTTAATATGAGCCTGTAATATTCATGGTGCAATGCTAGCAATGCGAGCCCTGCCCGCCAAGTTTTCTCCTTGTTCCTCCACCCGCAACATCCGAAATCTTACATACGCTGTTGGTATTTTCTTCTGAACGCCGAGCTCCCTTCCTCGTCTCCTAGTCCTCGACACATGGATGCTTTCTTCCACCTCCTCTGATGTGATGTGACCCCTGCTGTACTTGTACTTCTCGCCATTCGAGGACATTAAAGGAGAGCCAAACCACAATACACAAGTCCAAACAAATGAGAGCTCCTGAATCAAACCGCACACGCAAACACAATAACGCAACTTCCAGAATAAACAAGGGTCAGTGTCTGATCCATGAAGCAAAGAACAAAAGGTGGTAAAGAAGATCAAGAAACCAAAAGGAAAGACGGGCTCTCATTGCTGAGCGCCTTTCCTCCTCGTTGCGTTCCAAATCGCATGTCCGTGGAATAAACGCCCATAGCCCCCTCTTTAGTCCTAGTACATAACCTCTTTGATGCATTACGTAGTTCAATAGTAAAGTCAAGTCATCGCTTGCTTGCTGATGCATGAGTTGCAGCTTTGCCGCCGCTAGAAATCGGCCAGCTTGGCAAAATGTTTCGACCAGATCCATCCGACCTGGTCACTGGGATCGTCCTGGTTCTTTGCCAACCAGAGCTCTCCTTTCTCCGCGATCACATCGAAAATCTGGAACAGGAGTCAGTCAATCCCCCTTGTCATCCCATGAGACGGTTTACTTACCTCGCCAGCCTGATAAACCAGGTATGGGTAACCAGCTTCATGCTTTGTCGTAGCAATGTTGAACTCAAATAACGATGCTGCTAGCCAGAGCACATTGTACCCATCTGCTGTCGGTCCCCGTTCCCGTGATGATGCACGGGACGACCGGGCACTGTCTTCCGGTCCGTCAGCCATCGGCAATGCTGAGTGGAAGAGGCCAGAGAACCGCCGTCCTTCCTGAGGCTGGTTCTGAGAACTGTATGTGGTGTGTGAATCTCGGAGGTGGTGCGTATTCGAGTCGGAGCTCTGTCTTGGAAGACCACCAGAATCAAAGCTTCGTCCCGTGCTTGGTCTGGTGGAAGCAGCAAAGGACCGTGAGCTGCCTGGCATCTCTGGGGATAAGGGTGACGCAGTGCCTTGCTGGTGACCGCTGATACCAGCATAATAATCACGGTAGTAATACTGGTGCGGACTGGGGATGGTTCCCGCTCCAGCGCTGGTGGGCGACATGGTGTATGAACCGCTGTGACGCTTGAGCACATCTGGAGGTGGGAGACCTGGTGCCTGTTCGCCATTGACGGAATGACCCCGGCCTCGCGAATCGTTCTCCGATGGGCGTGACCGTATCCTGAGGGATGATGCTTCATCCATGCTTCGTGTGGTTGATTGAGAGACTCTGCCACGATATGCAGGGTTGAGGATTCCAACATTGGCCACCTGCTCTTGTGCGTATGGGAAATCTCGATGGAAGGTGGCAACAACATCCTTGAGGTCTGGCATGTCAGGGCAGTCACCCAGCACCACCTTCATCTTCTCCTTCCAGATACCGTACCACTTCGCCTGGATATTGACAAAGTTGCCAAGACAAATGTTGCCGATCTTTTCTGTCAGGGCAGACAGTTTGGGAAGCTCTTTCTTGAGAGTGTCGTTCAGGGCCTCGTATTGCTCGACAAGCTCGTTGAGCTTCGAGTCGATGCTCTTGCCCGCACGCTTCAACTGCTCGTAACGCTCAAAGTCCACGCGGCGCTTTTGCCGCTTCTTCATGGCCAGTGATGGGTTGCCATATGCCTTGATAACATGTTCAAACGGCTCAATAACATGCTTTCGAACTTGTGACAGCTATGACTTGTCAGCATGACTTCATCGGGATGTCTTTCTTCACTTACATGTTCCTCAAGCGCAACCTTTTCCAAATCCTGTATCGAGATGTTGAATTGAACCCACTTGCTCTCCAGCTCGGGATAGTTTCCAGGCTGGAGTCTCATGACCAGCTCGATCGACGACAAATACTGGAGAAACTCGTGGACATAGGCTGAAACTTGTCTCGTGTAGAATTCGACATCCCGGAGCACGACCTGCAGTCGCAGATAATCGTCACCAAACTTCTCGTTGAGCTTGGCATAGTCGGCGTCCTCGGATTGGCGGCTGCCCGAACCCTGAAGTTTATCAACTCGTTTTCCGAATGCCCGCGCAAACCCAGCCTTGACATCAGACTCTTTCCGTTTCCTTCCCACGATTTGCCCGACCAGTTCAAAGTTCTTCTTGGTTTTGTTAATCTCGATAATGGCTGTTTCGAGAATATCTTTGGCCTCAAGAAGGCCTTCTCGGTCGGGGTGGTCCTGCGGCGTGTGCTGGAGAAGAGTCATGATGAGATTGGGGTATTTGGTAATGCGCTGCATTGGCTTGATGAGGAGGGAGTCCAAGTCCCATGCAGCTGTCAAGTCCTTGGCAACCTCATTGCATTCGTTCAGCCACACCTTGACAGTGGGATCTTGCTGGATCTGAATGAGGCGCTTTGCCGCTCCGTCACTGTTCCTCAAGAAGCCCTCATGAGCCAGCTTCATCTTTTCCATATTGGCCTTGAAAACAGGGCCGAGCGCGACAGTCCGATCCTTGGCATCATCGATATCCGCGGGGTTCAAGTGACCAGGCTCCGACATGAATGAGCCCTCTCTGGAGAGATTCGAGCGCCGACCCTGCATTGCATAGACGGCTGAGACTGCTTCCTTGACTTGAGCAAAGAATGAAGTGTGGAACGAGATGATCTCATCCGTGTTGCGGAAAATGAGCTTCACAGTGTTGCCGTCGAGCTTGGGGCATGCTTCGGCCGTCCCCTTGTAGATTTCTTCGACGATATTCATATCCCGGACAAATACGGCCTCAGTGTCGACAAGTTCCTTGATTACGTTTCGACGTTGAATCAGCCGCTGCTTCTCCTTTCCTGTCGGCCCGTTCTTGTCCTGTGCCTCGGAGGCCCCGTCGCCATTGAGCGTCGCTGAGTCGGCAAAATATTGGTTCTGTGTCCCCAGGGAGGCTGTGTCCATTGACTGAGGAGTCATCATTGTTGGCATATAATCTTCCGAGCCACGTTCAGAGTTGACGAATGTGCTTCCGCTTTGCGACTGTTCATAAAACACACCGGAAGCCCTCTGAGAGTTGCACGCTGAGCCAGATGTCGAGGCAGGAATAGGTGGGGGTTCGTGATTCGGTGACGGAAAGTAGGAGAAGCTCTTGCTCGCCCTGTTGGAGAGATAAGGGACCGAGAATCCATCACCTGTATCAAGTTCCGGAAGCTGATGGCCTAGGTATGGCGATCGACTCGAGTCTATCGAGGGACGGACTTCAGGCTGAGTACTGTGCATCTCTAGGGGTCGGATTGTCGGCCCTCGATCTCTATGAATAGACATGGTTTCGAAGATTGTCACATGGCCATGGTCGCCATTGTCGTCCTCATCATCAATGTCTGGGAAGGCTGGCGAGCGGGTTGCAGGAGACACCTCAGCGCTATCGACGGTGTAGTCCGTCCATGTCGACTGTTGACTTGCTCGGTTAGGTGCAGACAGTGTCGGTACCATGAGATTCGTTGAAGACTCTGGGCGCTGATGCTCATAATGGGGGTATTCGTTATCGTCTGTGCCGTCAGCATCGAAAGATTCGCAGGTAGAGGCCCGATGAGAAGAAACCCGATCGTCAAATTGCGATTCCGACCTGCACTCTTCAGTTCTGTTGTGGTCATCCGTCTCCTCGGTGCAGGTATCGGTGATAGCGCCATCATCCTCATGGTGATAATGCACAGCGCCCTCATCTGCCTCCGATTCTGTCTGACATTCTGATTCATAATCATGCTCGATGCGAGGAAACGGCACCGTCTCTTCCCGCTCCTCGGCTGGCCGCGGTTCCTCGTAGGGTGGATGAGATGGCAAGACGGCAATGGTAGCCTCGAACAGTGACTGATGATCTGGTTGAGAGCGAACATCCTCCTCAAATACAGTGAACGCTCCCGGGATCACAGGCTCCTCAACCGCGCTGTGCCTCGGTGTCGTGTCATGGGAGTCCTGGATCGTATCGTGCGTGGTTCTCGGCTGTACCGGCGAATCGGGCTCATCGTGGAATGGGTACTGATACTCGACCTTTGGAGGTGTGACAGTCCTCTGTGCCTGCGGGCTTGGTGGTTTGACAATGGTGATTGGCACTTGAAGCGGAGACAGGACAGGCCTTGGCGGAGTCGTCTGTGGCTCGTTATCGAACTGGGTCGTTTCTGACGTTGCTGAAACTGCAGTTTGAGGCCGTACTACAGCATCGGCGATAGGGCTGGGGGCTGGGAAGCTGCCAGGGACGCCGAGTGTAGGTGAATCTGAATCCCGGACCACAGACTCAGCAGGTGGTGTCACTTCTGGGCTTGCAATTGTCAGTGCAGCTGGTGGTAATGCTGATGCAATATCAACAGGACTCATCGTCGAGTCGTCCATCGCTGGTGAAGGGTGATCCTCGTGGGTATCCAGATGAGCCTGTCCGTGTGACACTCCAGGATCTATCACGTTCAAGGCATTTTGGACTTCTGTAGCTGTAGATAATTCTGGAGAACCAGGCTCTTGGATGACTGGTGGCTCCGGCATTGCATGACTGTCTGGAATCGGCGGAACTGGAGGGATATCGGAGGTCGCTGGAGACTCTACTGCATCTGGCTCTGGGGTCCGCGGTGATGTCCCCGTAGAGGCAGAAGCGGCAGCGGCGGCCTTTGCCTTTGCCTTTGCAGTAGCCTCCATATCCCTCCGCCTTCGTTCCGCTGCCTTCTGCCGTGCCTCGAGGGCCTGGCTCTCACGGATAGACTTAGTATACGCGAGTCGAATGTGTTCTCGCCGCTGCTCGAAATCGATCGGACCGACAGATATCTTTCGCCGTCGAGGGGATGGCTCTGCAATCTTGGACGGTGGGAAGGAAGGGGGAGCCGGGGACCTAGCCCTCTCTACTGCCCTCATTCGTGAGCTTGCCGTGGTGGCCACGGAGACAGGTTGTCGGGGTCGAGAACTCCTCAGGGGAGGAGAGAGCTTCGGCGGGGGAGCAATTATATTGGCCTGGAGCCGATTATTACTTGTTGGTGTGACGAGAGACCGAGGTGCCGCTTTTCGAGTGACGCCGCCCTGGGTGGGTGTCTTGGCTCTCGAAGTCGGTGTTTTCGCTCGGCTTGTTGGAGTACCTGCCCTTGATATTCGGCCATTAACCGTTGGTGGCCTTTTGAAAGTAGAGGGGGAGTTGGAGCGTGTCGATGAGGGTGTCGTATCGCTTGGACTGCTGAGTTTTCTCACTGAGCGCGGTAGCTTGGACGCAGATCCACCCCCGGCGGTGGTATTAGAGGCGGTGCCTTTTCGAGAAGGCGTCTTGCGGGAGGGGGCAGAGCCCGATTGAGATTTGGGAATATCGCTCTGTGACCGCGTGTGGCCTTTGTGAGCGGGATCCTGTGCGGGCTGGCCGTCAACACCGTCGCCGTTGAGGCTACGATACCAGGTGCTTGGGGACGAGGGCTCGGCGACATCTGGTGGGTCAGATAGGCTTCTCTGGTGGCTCCAGGGATGGTGCAGGCTGGATTCAGACGTCCTCCGTGGGCGGACGCCCTCAATGCCATAACCAGCAGTCAAGAAGTTGCGCTGCTCGGGGAGGATCTCGCCGAACAGCAAGCCTTGAGAACGAGAAGGTGTGGGGGAAGCAGAAGTTGGTTGAGGTGGGGATTTTGGTGCTAGGTTGGTCATGGATTTGGAGGCATTTGGGTTTCCACTAACGGCGCTTCGTGGTTTGCCTATACGACTCGCAAACGATTGAGAATTATTCGAGACCTGATCCTCGGCAACAAACCTAGACCTCTGAGAACGAGCCGACGAGGAGGATGCAGACGGACTATTTGACGTGCCGGAGCCGTCACGCAATGTCGAGTAAGACGTTGCACCGTTTCGCGGCTGTGTACTGGGCCCGCCGACATCCCGCCTAGTCTTAGCTGCAGCACCTGTATGCGCCGGGGCACGGGGGATTGAAGAAGGTGCAGCACCATTCTGGTCGAACCGCTTCTTGAGGTCCCTCACGCTGGGGTGAGATGCAGTGGGCTTGTAGCCCGGGAGGGCGGGCCTGTTGTCGACGGGATTTGAGGCGGAACGCAGGTTGGTTCTGGTTGGGGAGAGAACGGGGTGCTTGGGGGTAGAGCCGTCACCGTTGGAGCGCAACGACGGGCGCGGGGTGGAGGCGGCCATGGGAAGTGTCTCGGGGTGGTTCTGGAAGGGGATTGCCCGGTAGCTCTTGTAAAAGTCGTCGGGATTTACGGGGGTGAAGGCATGATGGGCGTTTGCGGAGGTCGGGTCGAGGACGTCGTCGGCGTACGGCGCGGGAGGGTGGGAGTAGGCGCCGTGATAGTCGAGATGGGATGCAGGGGCGGCTGCGAGAGCAGGATCGAGGAGGTGATGCTCTGGGTGCTGATGATGGCGGAGCTCAGGGTCGTGAGGCAGCTGGCCCTGGAGGTAGGCCTGGGCTTGAGCGTCAGCGTCGCGGACGAGCCGGCGTTCGTGGTCGAGGCCGAGGTCGCGGGAGCGATGGAGTCGGTGTCGTTGGGGATGGCGATGTAGGTCTTGGTGAGGCTCGAAATTGGGATTTCCAAGGCCCGAGTCGACGTCTTGGAGGTCCGGCTGGAGGCCCGCGTGGAGGGCCATATCCATGTCGTGGTCCATGGTGGCCTGAGCATCGGTCAGGCTCGTCGAGCGGAGCGACTGGTCGGGGGACTAGAGACCCATGCAGCGAGCATCGATGCGTTGGCGTTTGGACGTTGTTGGTGTGCGGGCGGGCGTTGGTGTGAGGCGTACTCTCGATAGGCGTGGGTGTATGTAGGTAAGGTAGGTGTAGGTACTGTACCGTAGTGTAGGTCGGCGGGCGGGCAGCGAGTGCGGTAGACCTGGCGACTGGGAGAATTGTAAATGGACCTGGAGGGCGCAAGACGACCAGGGGGTGGGAGAGCGTCACCGGCTCTGGCAGACTCTCACAGGTTCACAACTGTGGGAGCCATCCGCGGACGACAACGAGTGAGCAGGAGCAGTAATGACGGGATGGGGCCTGTCCACACCGTCCCAGGGACTCTAGGGGAGGGATGAAAATGGGAGTGGACACTCTCAGTGGAGGCAGCTGCTGGAGTCGGCCGTTCCAACTCGTCATCCGCAGGCCAGCTTCTGCCAGAGGCTTGGGGGCCCAGGGCGATGACGGGGATGCTGGCACTTGAGATGCAATGCAGCACAGCTTTGAGTGAGCAGGTCCGTGATAAATGGGCACGAGCTGCTGGAGGCGCAGATGAGAAATTGCCAGTATTCCGAGGGCACAGGGCAGGACAGCACAGGGCAAGGTCGTATGAGGCTCGAGAAGGTGTGGTTCTCAAGGGGAGGATCCTCGACTGGACGGGAATGCTTCACAAGGAGGGAACAGGAGCAGCAGATATGAACAACAACGACGGCAAACGACTGCAAACGGCACCAGAAGCGAGCTCCGGTGTAGGGAAGGAGAGAGAGAGATGGGAGAAAGAACGATATCTCAAGACGTACAGAAAAGTACGGAGTGAGTTGAGGTCCCGGCAGGGTGAATACAAGCGTCGCGCGATAATCTAAGGTAGAGACCGCGGCGGCCTCACAGGGCTCGAAAGGTACAAGCCAACGGCACCTTCCTTTGGTCTTGGTGGAGCTCCCGCCGAGTTTCCATTCTCTCCAGTGGACAACCAAAGCCAAGGGTTGGAGCAAACGCCGGCGGAGCTTTCACTGGATTGGCTCCTCCGACTCTTTTTTCCCTCCCAGGACTCTCACCACCACAAGGCCCGGTAGGTAGTGCAGTCCAGTACTTTGCAGACCCTGGGCCGCAGAGCTCCAGGCCAGGTACCGGCAAGCTCCCCGCCCTGCATTCTGATGCAGCGGGTGGGTTGCAGTGGATCGTTAGTGGACGGCCTGCCTGTGGTATCCAGGACTGGACAGACTGCCACGGCCAGAGGATGACGGCCGGCCTGTCTGTGGAGGCCCACAACAGCACAGTAGACTTTCATGGGTGTAGGTGGCCCAGCGCGAGACCAAGACAATGGGAACCAACAACTGACACCTCATCGAGGCCCAGAAACTCAGGGCGGGCTTCCATGGATTGGACCCAAGGCTTCTGTGCATCTGTAATGTGCATTAGGTACTGTGCATTACCTACTGCAATGTGATGTTGGCTGTGAAGGAGCCGGGCCCCTACCACTCGTGCAGAGTCGGCAATCAATCCATCCATCCATTCTTCATGGATGCCAATTGATCCATGGATGGAGATGGGAGGGAGGGACACGAAATGCCGATACATACAGATGCGCTCGGCCTGAATGAATGTTTTACACACCATCTCATTGCAGCTCGTGGTACAGTGCACCACATAACTGAGCACTGGATCCCGATCTCCTCGCTCGTCGGGATAATATTTAGTGTCTCTCTCGAGTCTCCCCATTGTGTTGTGTGGCTGGGGGCCTCCCAAAGGGTTTCCAATGGATGTTTCTTAGCGGATGAAGATGCGACATTGGTCTTAAACACTGCATTGGCCGGCGAGAGCAGCAGAGTCGCGAGAACCAAGCAATGGATCGAGGTCGTCGGCCTCTGTCTCCCCTTGACAAGCCTCAGGGGTTCCCAGCGATCCAATCCATTTCCACCCTTCACGGTAGCGACCTCGTCTCGCGGCCACGAACCGTTTCGTGTGGCAGCCGATCCGTCAGCCTCAATTCCATCCGCTTGGCCAGTTCGTCCAGTACCGCGAGCCGAGCCCAGATGGCGACATGCACTGTGGCATTGATCCGCGGCCTGCTGTGCTCTGGGACATGCAATTTGTTGCGTTGCTGCTGGTCCCTGCGATGGGATAGGATGGGTAATATCTTGCATAGAGAGCGAGAGCCCCGCCGGGCGACGGATGGACTGGACGTGATGTGGTTCAATCTGCCGCCTCTGTCGCCAGATATTTGGGACAATTAATCAATGATTGATTGCTAGATATTGGGTGCCCCAAGATCCATATCCATCCATACCAATGTTACCCCGGGCCGTCTGTAAGTCTTGCCGTCCCCTGATGCTGTGCTTCCACCACCCCTTTTTGTCCCCTACCCATTTCGTTTCTTCTGTCGTGGCTTCCCCCCCCCCTCTGGTAAACATCTTGATCATTGTTGGGGGACTGTGAGCTGTCCAAAAGGTGGGGGATATCTCGTCATGTCATCCGTGGCTATCCATGGATCCAATGATGGATGGACCGACTTCGTGTCCTAGCAACAGGTTTCTATTTCTATTTCCATATTTCCATCCAGGGACCGCCTCCCGACCCCAGTCTGTCAGCGACTCGGTCCCTCTTCCCTCGCTTCCCTTCCCCTGCCGACCCCTGACTTGTTCCGCCATGATCCATGATCTGTGATGGGAGCTGGGTGTGCCCTGGTCCTGGCTTGTCCCGCGCTCGGAAGCTGAGGCAGATGGGCTGCAAAAATTTCCCTCTCTTCCATCCATCCCACCGTTACCGGTATTGCCGGAGAGAGAAAAGAATGAGGGAAAATTTCCTCTGTCTTTGATTACCCTGTCTGCCGATTCTCCAGACTCCAGACGACGTGGTTGTAGATCCGGGGTCCCATGCTAATCAGCCAATTCAATCGATCGTACCATGCCATGCCATCTGGACAGCAGGCCTGGGTTGTCACATTTTTTGTTTGTATCGCGCCAGGTTGCCTGGCGACCGGGTCCTCTCCGTGCTCCCCGTTCCTGCGTTGTGCTACTGTGCTGCTGCGTGTTGCTGCTGCTGGAGCTTGTGACGATGCTGTTGTTGCTGCTACTACCGCTCTTTTGATAACGATTGTCCTCTCCTGCAGCACAGCGTCGCTTTCTGTAAGCCACATGAAATCATCCTCAACTCACCCATCCCACCCTTTGTCTTTAACGGCCGCATACCCCTCGAGATGCCGTGCTTCCATGCCTCGTACCTGCGCAAGCGGGTGAAAGTCAATCCACTTGTTCTTCCGAATAGGCAAGATGGGAAGCAAGGGGCTCATGTTGGCCGTGGAGGTGGAATTCAGTGATAAGACAAGTAGGGTACTTGGCTTGGCCCTCGGCATTGCTTTGCTGCGTACGAAGAATTCTACTCCTATTTCGAACACGCTATCCACCACACATTAGAGAAATTTGGACCAGACTCGACCATGCCACAATTCTTCCCTCCCCATCCATTGACAGAGGACGTCTCTTGTTGTAACCTCTGGTGCTTCAACTTGTCGATACACCCGCGCTCAGACCTCGAAAACAGTGCCACACCCTTTGCGAGTCCCTGGCGCCCGCCGCACGCTAAAACTCGCACCTTACCCAATTGGGACCAGCTCCCGAGCTCCCTGAGCCACTATTTTAAGTAACAGCCACAGAAATCGATCGGCATCAGGACGATCTTGTGGCTGTGTTACTCTCCATCTCCATATCTCGACTTCAGGAAACCACATGCATCGCGATAACAGGCGCGACGTGAATGGTCAGCCCACGATCTATCAAAATGATCGTAGGGAAGAAGCGCAAGCTTGACCCCGAAGACACGTCAAACACACCAAAGAAGAAAAGTTCATGCAGTGACACGCCTGTGAGACGCGATCTTTTGGAGCGCTGCTATGTTAGGGTCACTACACTAAGAGACCATGTTCTCTCCAGCTTGCCGCGAGGTTCCCGCCTTCGACGCAAGAAAGTGGCATCAATCGGCCAGGGCGACAACATTGGAGAAGTTGAGAGTCAATTGTCTCGGCTATTGGATTCATCTCTTGTTTGTTTTCGTGACCAAGCTCGCGACAGCGATGACACGCGATGGGAGCAATGGCTTGTCTTCTCGCAGAAGGAAGATGAATCTTATGTTAGCATTTCGGATGGAATCACCGGTTCCATGTATTCGCAGTCAGAGGTCCGTCTTATTTCCATTCTTTATGTCTTCTCGTTCTGACTTGCCTTCCAAGATTGTCGACTTTGTCGTGTGGCTCCTGTTCTCTAGAGACTTAAAAGCTGGACGACGGCCGAAACATTTACTTTGCGACGGCTTCAGAAAATCAGCTGGACCAGCTGATCGGGGAAATACAAGTATCCCGGGACTCTTCAGCCTCTACCCCAACTCCCATGTCAAGGCGCTTAGGGAAGCTCCTTGGCCACAGTTGCTGGCACTCCTGGGCCGAGCTGGCGAGAAGATCATGATCGACTTACTTGTTGATACTTCTGTCTACATCAATATACAGGCGGGTTTCAACAATTACTACCAGCTCACTGGTAAATAGCACCTGTTGCTTTCTCTGTTTCATTGTACTGACCTCCCCAGGTGTACCGTTGTCAGAGCTTGATCTTCCCGGGGGTAACGTATCACTTGGAAATGGATCTTCCAATGAATGCCGAAAGCCTGCAGATATCACATTGGTGAGAAGCAGAATATTCTATGCCAAGCCTTCTCTCACTTCTCGAGGCTCGATCCAACCTGGCTACAAGCACATCCGTAATTCTATCTCATTGTTTATCAAAGAATCAACATCGCTGACATTGCGTAGATGTTCTGAACAGATACCCCCGTGTTCCGGACCCAAGTGATCCCCAGAAATCTGATCAAAACGTTCAGCGACAACACATGCTGAAAATTATGATGTACATGTTTCCTCGTCAGTTTGGGCTACACAACGTCTTCACTTCGCAAGTGGATTTCTCCAAGACCTCCCAAAAGTTCCAGGACTATACGTTGAGAGAGGACGAAATCGCGCCAGCCTTCCAACCAAAGCCTGGACAGACTGGCATCCAGATGCCGAAGATACCCAAGAGGCTTCGTGGCGACTTGGAGCAACTGGTTGAGCGTCTGCAAACTCGCCATGGGCGTTGCTCATACGTTGAACTTTTGCGACATTATTGCCCCTGTGTCTTTGATAGACCCCATCGAACTCGGAAACCGAAGATGGAGAAAGATTTCGTCTCATCTCATAAGCCCAAGCAGTCCCAACTTGTGTCAACAGCTTCGCGCCGAAGGAGGGCATTCTCTCAGAAGCCCCCTGAAAAGGTATGGGCAAACACGCAAATTCCAGCCTTACCAGAATGCAAGTCTCTTGTCGACCTCGCAACTCCGACGTCTCAGGTCTCGGCATTTTGTCAAGCGGTGCTGTCAAAAATCATCCCTCACAAATTCTGGGGCGATGAAGACGTTCAGAAGCATAATGAATCGATGATAATGCAGAAAATCGATCATTTTGTTAAACTAAGACGGTTTGAAACCATGTCGCTGCATGAGATGTCACAAGACTTGAAGGTAGGTAATCTTCTCGACAACTGGCTTAACTTAGCTGATCATTCAAGATCCCAGATATAACCTGGCTTCAGCCTCCAGGCTCCGCTGGCCAGAAGCCAAGCAAAACGGACACTGCAAAGCGACACGAGATTTTTCATGAGTTTCTCTATTTTGTGTTTGATTCTCTCTTGATACCCCTGATCCGCAACAATTTCTACGTCACTGAGTCTAATACCCACCGATACCAAGTCTTTTACTTCCGACACGAAATCTGGAAGCGCATCGCAGAGCCTGCCATGGCAGATCTCAAGGCGGATATGTTTGAAGAGGTTAGATTGGACGAGGCATTGGCTGTCCTCCAATCAAGGCGGCTTGGCTTCAGCCAAGTTCGTCTGTTACCCAAGGGTGACAAACTCCGCCCCATCATGAACCTCAGGCGGAGGGCTCTGACCCGAGGAGCCTCAAAAACCCTGGGGCCGAGTATCAATACCATATTAGGACCGGTTCATACGTTGTTGAAGCTGGAAAAGGTCAGTGAGGTCGCTACCACTTTACAACCAAGACTAACCACGGGCTTTAGGATGCCAATCCCTCGAAATTAGGGTCTACCATGTTCTCCGTGAGTGATATATACACTCGGTTGAAGCTTTTCAAGGAGTCCCTAGGGCCTAGTCATGATAAGCTGTACTTTGCCAAGATCGATGTCAAGGCTGCTTTCGACACGATCCCTCAACCCGCAGTTATCAAACTCATGGGTTCCATACCAAGCCAGGACAAGTACACCATCATGAAGCACGCCGAGGTCAAGCCCGGTGAGCGGGCTCTGCTCGAAGGTGAAAAGTCCTCATCCAAAGCCATCCGGCGATGGCACGCAACAGCCCTGACCGAGGGCGAACCCTTCAACTTTACCACACGGCTCGAGAGGGATTTAGCAGGAAAGAAGAAAAACACCGTCTTTGTGGACAGTGCCATGCGAAAAACTCACAGCGTTGGCGAGCTCCTGCGCCTCCTGACCCAGCACGTTGAACAGAACCTAGTCAAGGTTGGCAAGAAGTATTACAGGCAAAAGATAGGCATCCCACAAGGATCTGTTCTTTCATCTTTCCTGTGCAACTACTTCTATGCTGATCTCGAGGCCCAATATCTGGGATTCCTAGCCTCGCCCGACACCCTACTGTTGCGACTCATTGACGACTTCCTCCTCGTGACACTAGATCAGGACAAGGCTGTCAGGTTTGTGGACACGATGCACCAGGGCGTCCCCGAGTACGGCGTTGTGGTCAACCCGGCAAAGACTTTGGTCAACTTTGATATGTCGCATGATGGCACTCCTGTTCGCAAGGTTGATGGTCAGGCAGGCTTCCCTTACTGCGGAACCACCATCAACTGTCAGACTCTGGAGATTACCAAGGACAGACAGCGGGACGCTAATCTTGGTGAGTCTGATTTTACTATGAATTCTACACGATATCATGTAGGGACATTGCTTACGCTTAAACAGACGTGTCTGCCTCTCTTACAGTTGACTTTGGTCGAACACCAGGTCAAAACTTCCAGCGCAAAGTGCTCAGTAAGTCCACCCAGTATAATGTGGTATAGGTATTTGCTAACAACAGGCGTTCCTCCCAATAGATGCCTTCAAGATCCAGTCTCATCTCATGTTCTATGATACATCCCACAACTCAACACGAACTGTCCTCACATCGCTCCAAGGGGCGTTTGGCGAGACAGCCAAGAAGATGTGGGCATATCTCCGCTGCCTTGGAAAATCACGACAGCCCAGCGGTGAGCTGGTAGTCCGTAGGGACCCTAGATCTCTTCCTGTGAATCCTTTTACTAATTCTGCAATTAGGAACTATTATGAAGGTCATTGATGTTGCCTTTCTTCTCCTGACTAGCAAGTCTCGGACGATGCGATACCCCCAGTATAAATGCGACGTTCGCAAATCACAAGTTGCACTGTAAGTAGTCCAGACCTTGGAAATGAATGTGAACATGTTTTCTGACAAAACTAGTGTGGCCTGCTTGGCGTTTAGAGAGGTGTTGGCAGCGAAGCAGAGCAGATATCAGCAAGTTGTGGCCTGGCTGCGCAAAGAAGTGGACAGACTCGCTTCTGGAAAGCAGTATGAGAGTCGCTCGAATTCTCAAACGTAATGGGATGAGGCATAGGAATAATTAACTGAACCATCCAAGGGCGTTTGTTTAGTCTGTTCTGTATTGTGGGAAATCCCAGTCTATAATACCCGAATACCCATCCGTTTCTACCCAGCCATCTATGAACCTTTTTGCACACGTCCAAACACCTCTATGTAGCCTGTTGACCTTCGAGAGATTCCTGATACATCACATCTGCAGACCGCTCTTCCACCAGCTCTTGTCTGAATGCCAGAAAGGAAAGAGTTCTCTGTTCCATCTCCACCAGTGGTCGTTTGGATGACCAACCCCTAACCACCGCAGCGGAGAAATTGGCACAGGCTCCAGGAGCCAGAGTCCCGTAGATGCAATATCGTCCGTGAAGAATGGGGCCGTCAGGTATAGCCAGGCCAAAGAGGACACCAAGTTGAATGCCTGACGGAGTCGTCGTGGAGTGCCCGGCAAGTATCTGTCGATGGCATGGTTCACAGCATGTTGCAGAACAATACCGGGGGGCTGAAGGAGGAAGAAGCAAGGAGAGCGCCAGATTTTGGTATCTCGCATACAGGAGATGCTCCCGGCGGCGTGAAGTAGTCCAGACTGGAAGAACGAGATGTACATGGTGATGACCTGGGTGACCAATGTCTTCTTGCTGAGATAACCCTGATCAACCAGATACTTTGCGGGAGCAACAAACTGAAGACGAAAGGTCTGATGCCACCACGAACCCCACCAGCCAGCTAGGCCTCTATCAAGGACCTGGGAGAATGAGCCGAAGATGGAGGTGTATTGCCAGAGCTCGCCACGTGCTGGGAACAGAGGACTGAAGGCGAAGTACTGGTACAAGTCGTGGAGGTTGAATATTGCCTGGATAGGAGCAAAGATACCACCCAGGCTGAAGAGTTCCCGGTACAAGAGGAGAAGCCACGGGGGAAAGCGACTTAGGAAAGGGGGCAGCTCGAGGCCATGATCAGGGCCATAGATAAAATAGGGGTCCTTGACCACAAAGACGGCCAGGAAATCAAGCAAGGTGTACATGACGGCGACATTGCGGATTCGCGTCCATACAAACTCTGCTTGGGTGAGACTGCGCTGGTACCCGCTTCTCGACACAACAGGCATGCCCTTGAGAGATACAGGGTCTCCATCACGGACATTGTGAGGAATATTAGGCCTAGGAACTGAGGCGATAGAACAGTTCCAACCTGTCGAGATGTCAGAGGATTCTTGTCATGAATGTACTGTAATCTAGAACGAAGACTTACCGATCTTTCTAAAGTTGGTGGCAAGATCAAAGGTCCAGTTGAGCCTCTCACCAAACGAACCGTTCTCAGGGAAGGTCTGCCAGACGCAGCCCGAGTCCTCAAGACTGTTGTGCTCTCCGTCATTCTTGGCCGCGGGGACAGATTCTGGCTTCCGTTTTCGTAATCCATCTTCCTTGGATGATCCGTTTGCCTCCTTAACATGATGCTTGGACGCCCCGTTCATCTTGGTCGAGCCTTTGGCAACTTTGACGGCCCTCGCATAGTTTGACTGCGGATCAGTCCAGACGAGGAGGTTCAGAGTTGAGAGGATGCCCCAGATTCCCATTAGCCCAGAAGCATAAGCGCAGGCAACGTTCATGCTTGACATGGTGCGGATTATGTTGATGTCAAAGACAGCAACGAATCCGACGATGAGCCACCGAGAGCGGTATAGCCATGGCCGGTTTCTGTGGGGGATAGCAAGGTAAACTGGAGGTAGGATGAAAGGCCCGAGGAGACAGTATGGGAGGACTAGGGGACTTCGAGTACCCTCAGCAACTGCGCGAGCAAAGGTCTCCCTATACTCTATTCGAGCGAGATCCGCAAGATCTGGTAACAGGGTCATGGTTTGGATATATGGGTTGGGGTTGGGGTTGGAGTTGAAGTTGACGACAAGGGTCAAGGTTAGGTTGCAGCCAACGTTGCCTGGAAGGAGCAGCTTTTCTAGAGTTGTATGATCTGCGCCTGAAGCTATTTCATGACGCGGATAGTCAACGGTTAGGGATTTCTTGGAACTGTGCTCCGAACTCGGGCAAAAGGACGAACGCTGTGTGTAGTACAGCCACAATAAAAGGCTCGTTCAAGATAGGATAGAAGCGAACGCTGTGCTCGTCAAGAGCGTCTCAAAAGAAAAACAAGGAAACTGAATCAAGGAACAGGCTATGAAAGGATCATTGATCGGGGCCCGATTTGGTGATGGTGATGGGTGTGGAGAAGGATTTTTGGGCCAGCGTGAAGATCTGGGACAAGAGATTCAGGGTCACACGGTCGATGACAGAGCAAGTCACTAGGGCCTGCCTTCCGAGCCTAGCAGCAGGTCTAACAACTGTGCATGTTTTTCTGCCTTACGCTGTCTCACTAATGAATGAATTGCTTCTTTGTCCAACGTCAGCAGAAGCACCAGTAGGCTGAGGCCGCGTCTTGCATCGTCAGAACGTAGAGAAGCTTTTCAGTGGACGTTTAGTGGTCTCAGGGCCTTGGAGGGTGCCACAGCACGCTGGGCGATAACCTACCGATGCATGGACCGGGGTCGTGGTTGCCGCGTCTGTCTGTTCAGGCCCAATTTGTCAAGTCCTCAGGAAGGTGCCACGAGGATATTGTTGTAGGTGAATATTCCGACCATGGAAGCTTGCGAATACCATCTCCCATAACAAATAACTCATTCATTTACCTGACCATCTCGTTCGCCCATCACCGTGAACTATCAACAGAGAAGCTACAACGGGGCGCTTACGACCCAAGTCGATTGCCGCCCGCCCCATGATCTACAGTATCTCAACGCTCATTCGGCTGGTCGGACTCGGACTACCGCATGGACCAGACTCCTCACAGGGCTGATGCCTCAATGCAACCCCAAGCTTTATAACTAATCGTCAGCCGGAAGCGGTCAGGCGCTTGAGTCGCCTGAAGAACGGAACCTTGTTGTCTCTCTCTTTCACAAGCTATCGTTCTAATCGAGTCCCAGGTGCTGACGAACAAGGCTCCATTCTCGCCTCAATCCTTCGTGGCCTTTTTAGGCTGTAGCTCGAACCATTAGTCATAACCCTTCCCGTCTTCCTTTCCTTCGGAGAGAATGCGTGGCGTAGGCACCTAGGCGCCCGAACAAAAGCACCCGACGCCCGACACCTTGTCTTATTGATATCAGCAGCCGCTCTGAGTTGGCCCAGAACCAGCGCATCATCTGGCCAAACATGGCATCTACTGCGGTTGCACAGACTGCCGATTCCGTGCCCAAGCACCGGGCATGCGATGAATGCCGTAAGTCCGGGATAGTGGTCGTCCGTCAGCTCGGAGACTTATCAGTCATCAGGTTCCCGAAAACTCGCCTGCTCTAAGGAGCCCGATGGTTGCTCCCGTTGCAAGAAGGAGGGGATTCTATGTCACTACTCCCCCCAAAAGCCAATGGGACGTCCTCGGAAGAGACGACATGTGGAGAGTGAAGCCCCCCTGCCGCCTGCTCAAGATGTGTCCGGACCTGGAACTACAGGTTTGACATTTGCCCACGGCTTCCATGACCAAGCTCATGATTATCCACCCTTACCCTCTGATGGTTTTGATCAGGGACTCGGCTTCTTAGACGAGTCTGCCTCTTCAAATCTCGAGTTCTGGGACTTGTTGCCAAACAACTACCTCGATACACTTCCTACAGATCCTCAGTTACTCCAGCACGATGCACCGGCAACCCAAAAGACCTCTGGGGGTCCTCCATTGACTCTCAGTGGCGTAGACCTTCTTGGAACTATCAGCTTTGACGAACCCGATCTTTCACAGGCCCTTGTATCTAAGGACCTCAACGCATCACTACAGCAATACATGGCCGACCAACTCAGTCCCCGGCAGATACATGACAACTCAAATGCCTCTACACCACCCGACTCGACACTTGGAAGCGACCACGGCACGTCGGTTGGCTCCCCTGATGACAACGCTACGATACCACCACCTCCTTCGCTACGTTCTGTTCCCACTGTGCCCTGTGGGTGTCTATCATCGCTCTATCTTGCGCTGGACTCTCTCACTCGCCTTCCCGATGAGGTTATACCGGCCATGCGTGTTGCTCGTAACGCATCCAAGATCGCTCACGATGTTATTGAATGTTCTGTCTGCTCCAAACCTCTGATTGATGAGCCGACGAAGCCGCCCCCGATCCAGTGCTTTCAGAACCTTATGCTGATAGGCACGCTGGTGCCGTCTGCTTGCAACGCCTACGCTACCATTCTAGAGATGGTCGATGCCGAGACAGCTGCTGCCAAGAAACATGGGCGATCATTCTGGTTCTCCTTTAAGGATATTGGCGGTCTGTGGGGGCGTGTTGGCGACAATGCCGGCTCATGTTCTGTCATTGAGAATTACAACAACAAGAGCCTGGAGCCTGATATGTGGAGGCTAACCATTCGCGGACTCCTCCGCCTCGATGTCTACGGACTCGACGAAACGGGCTCGAACGTACCGAAGAACCAGCGATTCACGCAGCCGGGGCTCAGAGATGTCGTCAAACAGCTCGAGGAACGGAGCCGCAAACGCCATGAAATCTTGGATGCCCTCATAGCTGCTGGTCACCCGCATGACGGAGTCTCTGGTGTCATTTACCCCTCAAAGCCATGCACACCAGAGCAACGCACATGCGTCAAGGTCCTGGAGACTGCGCGGATTGCCCTGGACAACCTCGTGATTGCCTGATGCCGCCATGAGCTTTACTAATATGAACTTTCACAATACATGAGCGCAAGATTGATGGTGGACGAATATGAAGGTAGATGGCATGCTTTGTCTTTTAAAAATTTAGGTGCTCATTCGTTTGCGACGGTACTATTGGAGTTCTATTTGAGTTATCCACGCACCAAGGGCTGTGGGACCGGAGTTTGAATCTACTTGAAAGCCTTTTGCGTTGATGAAAACGACTTCTGTCACTATATCATGATTTAATACGAAACCTGCTTTCTGGAGCTCGTTGTGCTCTTTGACAAACATCTCCAAATGTAGGGAGCTCCAGTAGGATCCCACTAAATAGATCGCCGTGTTAGAATGGGTGGTTGGCCATCTTTGCCTGGGCCAAATCATATATGACCATCTGTATGATTCGCATTTCAAATTTGATTCATTCTTTCAAGAGGCACACACTGGCCCAATAGCCATATCCAAGACCTTGCTAATGCATGACCCCAAAACCGTCCAAAAACTCATATCGCCTTGACTGGAATTGTCCCCAATCGTATGCCCATGATAACGCCTTACATGCAGACTGAGATTTCTCAACCATGACTCCCCACCTTGCCACTCATTTCATACATCAAATAGGAAAAAAAAAGTCGCTGGCATTTGTCATATTCCCTTCATTAGATGCTCAATCGTGATCCTCCACCATACCGAGAACGTCAAGCTCGGTATGGATGATGCGTTCAAACTCCTGACGATCGATACCCGAGGCGCGGGCAAGCATGTACAGACTGCGAATACTACGCGAGACATGCTGCTTGACGCCAAACTCGTTCTGCTCCTGCTTGCCGGCTGAGGCTTCAAGCTTGGCGACCGTTTCCGACCCGTTGGAGCTGGCGCTTGAGGCTGGGCGCGGGTGCAGGAGAGCAGCGTGGCGCTCAGAGTCATCCCCGCTTCGGGTTGGGCTTGAATCACTCTTGTCGAGCTCGGCCAGTGTCCATGCCCCTTGAGTCTCGTTAAGTTCTGTGGCTTCGGCAGAGTCGTGCGTCACGACCTGTCCAAGCCCAAGAGGTGGAGCAATCTGCGCCTGCTTTGCCGCCTCTTCCTCGTCAGGATCGTGGTTGTCCATGGCGGGCTGGACAGTGTCGTACTGCGCAAAATATGCGTCCTCGGCTGAAGACGTGTGGTGGTCCCCAACTTGAGAAGTTGGCATGGATGGAGGAGCGGGTGACTGCTTCTGGGCGGGTGTGCGAGCAGGTGTTGCATCATATCGCGCCCAGTAATCGTCGTCGTCGTCCTCATCTTCAAGACCGCCATTCGGGACGTGTAAACTGTGGCTGGTCGCACTAGTTGTTTGCTTGGTCGCCTTCTTTGCTTGGGCCTCTTCAAATTGGCGCTCAGCCTCTGCAATATTGGAAACACCGCCAAACTGCGAGAACGGAGAAGGCTTATCCGTGGTAGTCACCTCGCCAACCCTCCACCCGTCACCGCCCCCTTCTTGGTCGCCTACACAGTAGACGAGCCGAAAGGCCAGGCCAAGATTGGAGAGGGCGACCAAAGCCTGCAGGGTCTCTTGGTCGACCCGGCGGTAGCGGATCTCAGCATCGTAATCCCAGTCTACCTCGACCTCTCCGGATACAGGGTGAGGCTCAAGACTGCCGCCTTGGGCAATCTGGGTAAGCTCAGGCACCTTGGATGTATCGTAGCAGAGAAGGCGCAGCCATGGCTCGGTACTTGAGGAGGACAGAATATTGACTCGTTGACGGAGGATGGGAGATAAGAGAGGCAGAATGCCAATGGCCGGCTGCTTCGAAATCGCGGCTGGTGGAATGGCAGGAAGAAACGGTGCCAGAAGCTGCGCAGTGTCTGGAGGAGGGACTGGAGCGGTAGCCATTGTGAGAGTCCGTGGCAGATTCGAGAGAGAGCTTGGTAGTGCAAGCTGGGAGTCGTCGGGTGTTATGGTGGCAGCGATGCCTCGTCCGGTCGTCGCAATAACGAGATCGAGATCGTGATCGTTCGAACCAGGTGGCTAGGCTTCACGTGTAACTCTGTGCCGTCGCTTCGGTCGGACCGCGGCGATGTGGTGGATAGCTATCCAGGGAGCTACCTCGTCAACACGTGCAAAGAGGACGGACAAGGATTTGATGGAGTCGTTTCGAGTAAGACGAGTTGAAGGGGAAAGATGATGGAATATGGGTGGGAGATAAAGAAGAAGAGTGCGGGAGGGTGAGGTTAATAAAGAGAGAGGAAGAGAGCCGGGAACAGAAGGTAGAGGATCGGAGATGCGGCAAGTTGCATCAGCGGGTAGTTGCCATCAAGTGACGTGCCTCCCAGTTGTTCTAGTTCTAGGCTCCGGCCCTGGGTATCGTTCGTGTGTGCGGGCTGGGACTGAATTACAGCGAGTACCGACGGGCCAGCCAATAGGAATGCCGGAGAAAGCAACCTCCCAGTTGAAATTCCGGGCTTCAGGGACTCGGAGCAATGGAAGCTAACGCATTGAGGGGTGCAGTGAGGCTGAGGAGGAGGACCGCAGTTCGTGGGGTACTGTAGGTACGTAGAGACGCGACGGTTGAAGCCCCACGTGGGTGCCGTCACCGGTTGAGCTATGCTGTTTTTACGTTGCAGCTTGTTGTTGTGTTTAAAAAGTGATCATTTTCCTCACCAATTGAGATGTGACCTTCTAGAGCTAATGTGTTTGGCATTGAGTTGTCGTTAGTTCAAGCGGATGGAAGAGCACCCCCAGCCTCTACTATGCCGTGCCTCACTGTGCCTCGCCTGCTTCACTTGCCTCACTGAGAGATTCAACGCCAACATCGGTTGAAATTGGTTGGTTCCAGCGGCCCGAGTTTAGTGGAGCCTCGCGACGCTTTCAAATCGCCCAGCCTTGCAGGGTTAGCCCGTGTACAAAAAGGTCCACTCAGTCAGGAACCTGACATAAAAGCATCGTGTGACTTGGGCACAAGCCTCGACACAGAATGAAGGCTTTATTCTGACTGCCCCCCTTTCTCGGCACACGGTAGCACAGTATTTCTTGAGACCTGCATGCAGGGTTCGTTCTAGAGATCCCAACCTCGGTCCAGCGCAGGGGCTTGCGAGCGATCGATGGATATTAAAGCCCCCCAACAGCCGCCATCGGAACTCAACATGAAAAAAATGGCTTGAAGATACATGTCCGACTTGACTTGTCCGGTTGGGAGGCCGCTCACCTGCTCTGTTTCCGAGGACGAGAGACATGCCTGCTTCCATCGAGATCAAGACAAGAAGACACGCAGCGAGTGCACCGCCTACAGCCGCCTCCACCCGTCCACTCTGAAGTGACCATGTCGTCACTGCATCGTCGGAGCGAGCGGGCGGGTGACACTGAAATTTTCGGCGCAAGTGGCCACGGATTTCAATTCCCGTGACGATGACGGCCTCAACAACCCAAACATGCAAAAAACATCATGCTAGGCGCTGAACTTTGCATGGCATTCATCAGAGCTGTCATGTCTTGATTCATCTATTAATTATCGATACCTACCTACCGCATATTAACCGTCTCGTGCATTCCTTCCTCATCGGCATAACTGCCCCCGACGTTCCTTTGTTCGGTCATCTTTCGACCCTTATCAGTAACTTTCGGGTTTTCTGGGTCATCGCCTTCAGCAACTTCGACAACTCTTCATCGCCATTACCATCGCCTGTTGCTCGGATCGTTTGCGCGTATTGCAGAGCGCTCTTGATATCCGTACCGCCCATTGATCTATTTGCGCAGAGCCACGGTCCGACAGGGCCTAGGCCGCGTGTATGTCGCACAAAGAAGGTCACCTCAAGGATGAGGTAGATATGCCAGTTTTACGCTTCCTCCGACAGAAGCTGACTTGGTGAACAGGGCTCCAGACTCCAGACTGTGTCTGCGGGTGCGATAGCAGGTCTGGTCTCTCGGTATGTTGTTGCCAGCTCCCGCTTGTCGAATAAGTGAAGGCTGATTAATGCTATCCAGCTTCGTCGTCTCTCCCCTCGACGTCGTCAAGATCCGCCTCCAACTTCAACCTTTCTCCCTTTCCGATCCCCTCGCACCCCTGCGCGAAGCTCCCGCATACCAAGGAGCGTTTGCGACTCTAAAACACATCCTGAAGTATGAAGGAATCACAGGCCTGTGGAAGGGCAACGTCCCTGCCGAATTGCTGTACGTATGTTACGGCGCAGTTCAGTTCACAACCTACCGCTCGACGACCGTTTTTCTCCAAACCGCATTCCCGACACGCCTACCCGATGCCGCCGAGAGCTTTATCGCTGGAGCCGCTTCCGGTGCCGCCGCAACTGGTATTACATATCCTCTCGACCTGTTGAGGACGCGGTTTGCGGCTCAAGGACGTCATCGTGTTTACCGGTCGCTGAGAAGCGCCATCTGGGATATTAAACGTGACGAGGGTTGGAGGGGGTTCTTTCGGGGCATTGGACCTGGCCTCGGCCAGATTGTGCCGTTTATGGGCCTCTTTTTCGTCTCATATGAGTCTCTTAGGATCTCGTTAGAAGGCTTGCATATGCCTTGGGGTAGTGGAGATGCTACTGCAGGCATGATGGCTAGTATCATAGCCAAGACGGCCGTGTTCCCCCTCGACCTGGTGCGGAAACGTATCCAGGTCCAGGGTCCATCTCGAAGTCGATACGTGTATGAGAACATACCGGAATATTCAACGGCGCGGGGGGCGATTCGATCTATCCTACGAACCGAGGGCTTCCGCGGTCTTTACAAGGGCCTACCGATCAGCCTCATCAAGGCAGCACCAGCGAGCGCTGTCACTCTTTGGACTTATGAGCAGACGATGCGATTCATGCTTAGTTGGGATTCAGGCGCCGAAGCGGTCATTCGGGAAGAATTATAGACAAAAAGTAATCTAATAGAGTCCTCATGATAACCATCAATCATACCCATGAATGCTTGCGCAATACGATCCTCCATTTCTTGCCTTATCCATCTCTTTAGTTAGCGCTCTTAAGCTCGGCATTCTTTGCGTCGGCTCGCTCAATGCACTCCTCAATAACCTGCCAAAACTTGGTAGTGTCGACTCCGCGAGGAATCCTCACACCCTCCTCTCCTGGGGGGAGGAGCTTGGCCAATGTACGTCCCGTCTGCTTTCCTGCCCTGGCCTCATCAAAGGTGCCCTCTGTGATGACAGTCACCTCGAACCGCTCATTGTGCTCCGGCGGCTCACTGTGCTTGGCATCCCACTCGAAGAAGGGGATTTCGCTCTCAGTGCCAATGAGCACAGCGGCAACGGCTATGGGATCATGCAGGGGAGGTCCGGCGGTGATGCCAAAGGTATCACTGTGATTGTCAACTTCAAGTCGCACGAGTATCATGGGAACTGGACTTACGCATATGTTTGCGCAAAGAAGTAGAGAAGCTCAACGAGCATGGTCCGCAGGGTTGTCTTTCCGGGACCTGTCTTTTCGGCTTCAGGCCCGTATAGGAGCATCTCTCTCACCTCGGGGGTTGCCAGCACCTGGTGGCTCAGGTCCAACGGCACAATCGTGGTCTTGGCCGCGATCTCCTTGGTATGAAACACTGTCGCGGCAGCTTCTGGGTCGACGAGAATGTTGAACTCGGCCCAGGGCGTGTAGTTGCCGATTCTGGGATGGCCGTCAACTTCACCAAGGGGCGCATCCGAGAATCCCTCGCCGATGGAGCCGCCCATCAGACTCACGCCTTTGACATGGCTGATGAGCTCCGGGTACTTGCGGAAGAGGGCGCCGACGTTGGTCAGGGCGCCGGTGGCGACGATCCATGCGGTGCCGGGGGCTTCGGCGCGGATGGCCTCAGCCATGGCCTCAACGGCCGGGACGGAAGAGGGCGAGACAAGTGGCTTGGGGAGCAGATCGGTGCCATCGAGGCCAGAGTCGCCGTGAATGTCTGTTGGCGCGTGGATGGCAGGGCGCTCAAGGGCCTTGGCTAGACCGACGTAGAGTGGGATGTCATGCCTGCCGATGGCGGTGAGGAGTGAGGCGGCATTGTAAGTGGTGTTTCTGCGCGATAAGGACAGGTTAGGAAACGAGGAACCGTGGGTGAAGCCTTTGTTTCTCTGGCGTAAAGTCCAAGGACTTACTCAAGAGGTGCATTGCCAAAGATGGTTGAGATGCCGAGTAGTCTGATGCTGGGGTGGTACGCAGCGAGAAGGATGGCAAAGGCGTCCTGCGAGGTTGTTAGTAGTTGGTCACTCAGACAAGACGCCACCGAGAAGCGAGTGCCAGGGGAGCAAGAATGCAACTGAATCTTTGTCGCTTATCTCGATACCAGGCCGCAACCCAGCTCGATCTGAGATGCCCATGGCAGCTTATACGTACATCATGGCCCGGGTCGCAATCCAGCCAGACGGGGATCTGAGCTTCGGACATGGTTCTAGGTAATGAAGAATGAGGCGGGTGAAGACGGGTAGGTAAACGGAACGAAAGTCACGGAAGCAAGTGTATTTAAGAGAAAGAGAGGATATCTTCTTCACACGCAACCATATGTTTCTTAGATTAAGTTGGAGTTGCGACGTTTCATCAGACCAGGGGCACTCTTCACCTTCCCTTCTCAATCTGACGGAGCTTATGGTGGGGTTTGCCCCTCACTTGTCCTATCGCTGGGTCTGCCAAACAAACAAAGACCTTATGTGCAACAGTGCACGCCAACGTGGTCCACTGACTCGACTCATGGCATCAAGGGAGAATTGCAGTAACTGCTGATTGAGTCTTGGATGTTACCAATAACGGATTGATACATGGCACTGGCAGTGTGGACGAGTATTATGCGGGGAGTGCCTTGGATGCGCCAATCTAGCTGGCCTGTCATTAGCCACGCTTGCATGAGGTGTTTCATGACACACAACTCCATCATGACTTCTTCCGCTGCTCCATAACCCGCAACACATCGGCGGCACTGTTGGCATCGCCCTTTCGCTTCTTCGGTCCCCGTTTTCGCTTTGATGATCCGCCTCGAGCTTTACCCTCACCGTCGTCATCCTCCTCGCCCCAGTTCGAGAGCTTGACCCGGCTATCGTCAAAGTCCTCCTCATCAGCGAAGCGACTGGTACCAAAGCCCATGTCAAGATCCTCATCGTCGCGATCTGCCATCTGGAGGAGCTTCTTTCGCCGTTCATCCATCGCCTTGGCCCGCGCATCTTCATCCTGGTCCTCCTCATCGGAATCCGCATCGCCCTTGTCCTTCTTGATAGGGTTGATAGCAGCTGCACGCTTGATGGCTGCCATGATGGCTGGGTCCGACATTGACGGCGCTTTGCTCTGTTCTTCAGATACAAGGCCAGTCTTGGCGCCCTGAAAGTAGTTCCGTGGTGCAGCTGGTGCTTGAGGCTTCGGCGGTGGAGGCATAGAATTGCCGGTAACTTCACCTTCTTCTTCGTCTTCCCCTCCCTTCTTTTTCCTTGACTCTTCATCGCCTGCATCAGAGTCTGAATCTGATCCATCCATGCCTGCCAGTGGATCGTAGTCGTCACCTACTCCCTCAAAGATGTCAATGTCTTCCTCCTCTTCTGGTTCTACCTTTTTGCGGTATTCCTCTGGAACCTCCATTCCAAGCGGCTTTGCATCCTTGCCCGGCATCAAGAGACCAGCTCTACTGGCCTCGGCTTCCTTGTCCTCCCCGGGTTGAATCTTGCGGACCTTACGCTTCTCGTGTCCGTCCTCGTCCACGATGATCAAGACCTCTCTCCCTTTGCTGTCTCGTTCTATTCGTGACCCGGCCTTCTGCTTGGCTCCAATCTTTTTGAACCTGTCTCCCAGGGCATTTTCCTGCTGCGCCTTGGCTGCCTCTCTTGATGCCTTCAGCTCGGCCAGAATTTGATCTCGTGTTCGCTTCTTCCCAGGCGCAAGCGATACTGTCGATAATTGTCCCTTCTTCTTTTCGGTCTTCTCTTTGGCGACAGCTTGAACCTCCTGCCCTTCAAGTTGATCGAATTCATCGTCGACGTCCAGCTCAGGCTCGGCTTGTTGCTCCGATTCTTCCTTTTTCTCCCCGTAAATATCGTCTCCGCGCCGAATCTTCTCCAATAGTTTAAAGTCGAGGCCCTTCACCAGATGGGTGCTCCCTAGATCTCCACCCGCAATCTCGAATCGTCGCTTTTCGAAGGTTTCTTGGTCAATTTCCTCATCTTTTAACTGCTTTTCAAGCTCCTTAAGTTTCTCGGCGCGATCATCTTCTGCATCTTCATCGCGTTCTTTCGCTCGATCGACGTATCCAGAGGCGAGTTTGACGCCCTTGGGATCATATGACTTGAATTTCTTCTGAGGTCGCGTCGCATGGTTTCGCTCGGCGAGCTGTCGCGCAAAGTCGGCTTGGGCACCCCCTACAGAGCGTCTATCATTATCACGTCAGCAAGCAGCTAGGGACAAAATCGGGGCCACTCACGGTGTCATTGGGATACTCGATCGTTGGCGCGAACCCAGCGTACTCCCACCAGGGGTAGATAATGAGGCTGCAGAGGCGCCATCTTTGCTAGCAGAACTCTTTTTCGAGTTTGCGTGAATAAGCTTCCGGAACTGTTCGTTATTCATAGCAGCGAAAGGAAAACGAGAGAGTGCTAAAAACAAAAGAGGTTGGGTTGACAGCAGCAAGGTGGTGAATGGAAATCGATGTTCAGCCTTGCGACCTGTGGCTGACATGTGTGGCGCAGTAGACAAGTCACGGGTTGTCGTGTTCAAAGGCGCGTCCACGTGCTCCACTTTACGCGGTCAACATCACTCACGCATCCGCTCTCCATGAAAGTGAGAGCTTCACCAACCTCCATCACGAACACGCGCTCATCAAGAAACGGTTACATTATCATGGTTTTCAAGCTTCTCAACATGCCTTCATTTTGCAGGAGCTCCATGTGAAAGCAGGGAAAATCTTGAGGCAAAATATGAGCGCCACCCACGATCGAGGCGCGCATTCCTATCCACCAACATCAGCGTGAACTCAGTCGACAGGCTTTTATCACATCACGAGGTTCAAGATGGGGAGCGTTCTCGATAAAAACTCTTCTCAAGTGAGGAAGCGCATTGAATCTCACACCTTTGAAGATGAAGGCGGAGAAGAGTACGATGCCAGTTCCTTCAATGGTTTCGGCGACTACTTTAGGCGCAAGAAGATCAAACTCCAAAATCTGGATGCCGAGATGCGCGAGTCATCAGACAAGCCTCAGATCTTCAAGGGCATCGTCGCACACGTTACTGGCTACACTCAACCACCTTTGCATGTGTAAGTGATGGGCCGTAACTCCTATTCTGAGTGGAGCTCACAGAACATAGCCTTCATCGCGAGATTGTGCAGCATGGCGGTGGATTTCTCCAATACTTGGACTCCAAGACCATGGCCACTCACATCATTGCCTCAACACTGCCCCCCAAAAAGTCTGTTGACTTTAGTCGATATCGGATTGTCAAGCCCACATGGATCATGGAGTCAATCGAGGCCGGACAGCTCCTCCCTTGGTCCAATTATCGTGTCTTGGACGAAGGACCCAGGCAAAAGGTGCTCAAATTCGACAGCAGTGGCGGTCTCACACAATCAACTCCCCGTCCAAAGCAGGGCTACCGAGAACAGACGGACGGCAGCTTTTACACCAGCCAGCTTAAAGCCGCATCACTACCCAGCCAAGCGCTTAGTGAGCTTGCCGAGAAGGCGCAAACTCCAGTACGGCCACCAGCCGGCGTTTCGCCTATTACGCCAAACACAATGGATATCGACAGTCCATCTTCTGAGAGGCTAAGCACGCCTCTGGGGCGATTATCACGAGAATCATTGCCACTAGGGTCGAAAGATGCTGGGTTTGCAGAAGAGGGCCTAGGTGCGACGGAAGCAGACAGTCCTTCTATGTCTGCAAAGCAAACCAAAGCCCCAGACACATCAAAACCAATGACTTCAGAGGAGCACAATGCATGGTTACTGTCTGATCCTCGGTTACGAAAGTCGTCAACCGCCAACCCCGATTTTTTAAAGCAGTTCTATTCGGAGAGCCGATTACACCATCTCTCCACTTGGAAAGCAGAACTGAAGTCAAAGATGCAGCGACTCGCTGCGGAAAAGGGTCTTTCAGGTATCAAGATCAAAAGACGGCCTGGCTCAAGACGATATGTTATGCATGTCGACTTTGACAGCTTCTTCTGTGCGGTTTCCCTAAAAAAGCACCCAGAGTACAGCGACAAACCGACCGTTGTCGCACACGGCACAGGATCAGGATCCGAGATCGCAAGTTGCAACTATCCAGCCAGAGAATTCGGTGTCAAAAATGGCATGTGGATGAAGTCGGCACTTGAAAAGTGCCCCAATTTGAAGGTTCTGCCCTACGACTTTCCTGCGTACGAAGAAGCAAGCCGCCAGTTCTATGAATCGATTATGAGCGTAGGCGGATTGGTACAAAGCGTCAGCATTGATGAAGCTCTAGTCGATATTACTTCCATCGTGATGACGAATACCGGTTCTCAAGGCACTGGACAAGATGGTGGGAACATCAGCAGAGAACGTGACATGGCAGACAGCCTTGCCAGAGGCCTTCGTGAAAAGGTCAAGTCGCAGACGGGCTGTCATGTTTCCGTTGGAATTGGCGCAAATATCCTACAGGCCAAAGTAGCCCTGAGAAAAGCGAAACCTGCGGGACAGTACCAAGTGAAACCAGAGGAGCTACTTGATCTGATTGGAGACCTGAAAGTTGAGCAGCTCCCTGGAGTCGCTCGGAGTATTGGTGGCAAACTTGAAGAAATCGGCATCGTTCACGTCAAAGACATGCGAGATTTATCAAAAGAGCGTCTGACAACAGTGCTTGGCCCAAAGACGGGCGAAAAGCTCTGGGAATACGCCCGCGGTATCGACCAAACGGAGGTCGGAGAGCAACCACCACGCAAATCGGTTTCAGCAGAAGTCAGCTGGGGCATTCGGTTTGTCAACCAAGCGGAGGCCGAGGAGTTTATATATAACCTCTGCAAAGAACTCGAAAGGCGGCTCTTGAACGAGCAGGTCAAGGGCAAGCAGTTGACCATGAAGATCATGAGAAGGTCGATGGATGCACCTCTTGATCCTGCAAAGCATCTAGGTCACGGCAAATGCGATACCTTCAACAAAAGCATCACCTTTGGTGTTCCCACCAACAGCTATCAAACCATTGGCAAAGAAGCCATTGCAGTACTGCGGTCCTTCAAGTTCAGCCCCGGCGATCTTCGTGGACTCGGAGTACAAATGACGAAACTCGAAGCTATCAAAGCGAACGCAGGAGCACCGGATGGAAGTCAGAAGAAACTTGTCTTTACTGCTTTTGCGAAACCGTCTCCCGCCAGGAAGCCGTCTACGACAGAGCAGATTGATGAGATAGACAGCCCAGAGAAGCCAAAGAGCACGCCAAACCGTGAGGTCCAGCTGGACCCGATTGCTGATGATCCCTTGACACCTCGAAAGCAAAGGATACACCCTGCTATGGCTCTTGCCAGGGCCAGTCAAGATGATGCGAAAGCAAAGACTCCTCTCAATATTTCTGGGACGCAGTTCATTATCCCAAGCAACGCAGATCCCTCTATCCTTGCAGAACTGCCGAGTGACATCCGCAGCAAACTCATGGCACAAAAGTCGAGAGCAGCCGAGGTTCGCGCTGAGTCTCCCGCATTGAAGTCGAGGTCTCAGAGCCCGATGCCGCTCGACATGATGCCGTCTCAAGTCGATCCTGAGGTGTTCAATGCACTACCCGATGATATGAAGGCTGAGATTCTCGCTACCTACGGGCAACAGCCAAGGCAGACCACTCCACGTCAGTCCCCCAGGAAAGACCGCACTATCCAGCCAAAGAAGCCCAGTACACCTACGAAACGAGGTGGCGCGAGAGGCTTGTTTAGCAAGGCTCAGCGGCAAAAGGATGCCCAGGCTGGTCTGTTGCAGACTAATTTCCGAGCTGCGGCTTCTGTGGGCGACGCCTTTGAGGAGGAAATCGAAGAACTCGACCCAGAGTTCCTCTCGGAACTACCAGAAGACGTGCGAAAAGAAGTACTTGCTGATCATCGGCGCCGGAAACTGGCCCAACAATCAGGACTTGATGCTCCCTCGCGGAAGCAGAATACTCCTGATCCCGAGGGGCTACTGCCAGGTGGCCAGCGTAGAATTCAGTTCGCCCCAGTGCCACGCAAGGTCACATTTCCAGGTTTAGGGGTCAGTTCTACTCGAGAGGTCAAAGACATGCTAGACGCATGGCACGGCGAGACGAGGAAGGAAGGGCCTCACCGAAGAGATGTTGAAGTTCTGGAAAAGTTTCTTGTGCGAGTGATTCAGGAAGAGCGCGACTTGGAGAAGGCAACCAAGTTGGTCAAGTGGTTGGATGTTCTTGTGGAACAAGATGGCCGAGATGGAAGAGGCCAGGAGTCTTGGAGACGGTCAGTTCAGAGTGTCAAGGATGCTGTTCAGGGTGCAGTGAAGCAGCGAGGCATGGCTCCCCTGAAGCTGTGAAGATTATGGCCAAGGAAATGATGCAAGTCAGGATCGCGAATGACAGGATAGACATGACGTTATACCCCTTTATTAGACATCGCTGTTCTATGTTTTTTATACAACTCGAGGTTTTCTCGACCTTGGCTCTCATATCTTAAAGGAACCATGCAGCCAACACAGCAGTGAGTAACAATGGCCATGGTGTCCTTGTTATGGCTGCCGAGTCTGGTGCATCACCCCCTTTTGACAACTCGTATATGCTCAACTTTAATGGACCACCACAGACTTGAGAAGAGTTTCCCTCGCATGGATTTGTGCAGTTATCGTCGTGAAGCTTCTCTGAGAGGGCAGATAGATACGGGGCGCACCAGCATTCCCTGGAGATGGAGTGTATTAGTCAAGAACGTCAGCCTCTAAACAATGAAGAAGCTCACCGTGACCATTCAAGTCCAGCAAATGCATACTCGGTGCCATTGAAAGTGCAAAATTCGAGACACATAGGAACCGTCATCTTGCCCGCCTTGACAAGATGGGTACCACCGGTGAGGGCACGTTCCTCGGCAGAGTCTTTGATATCGGTCGTCTCGTTGTAGCAGCCATAGTATTTGTACTTGTTAGATTCCCGATAGATCTTTGGGTCTTGACTTCCGGAATCTCGGATGGTAAGAGATGTTACGCGGCCGATGAGGAGGAATAGGACAGCAATAATGAAAGGCGACAGTCTCGACATTTTTAATAATATTGGTAAGATGTTTGGAAGCCGAGTTGGCGGAAGTGGTGGAAGGCCAGTGTAAGAGACACAGCAGATGATGAATGACGGCACAGGACAGTGCTACACCACCACCGAGAGACAATACGGAAGAAGGAAATGGAACTGGAGGAAGGAACACATTTTTCGAGAAGGCTGAATCTCTTTACATCTTCCCTTAGAGTTTCGTCCATGTTTGGTGGCGGAGGATCCTATACGCAGCAACGCGTTGACAGGAATGAGAGGAATGGAAGTGACGGATTTAGCCAACGGGTTGCCCGAGAGCTAGTCTACACTACTAGCTACAGAAAGAAGATCACCTCTTTTCATCTATTGGAAGAGGCGCCTATTACTATACAGTTCCTAAACCGGGTTATATGTGAGACATGGGACGGAAGAGACAGCCACTGTGGTTAAAACCAGCCGGTTCCGTCTTGACGCCTTATCTACGGAGTACGCCATGGACTATCAGTCAAGCCATTATATCATATCAGCCAAGTGGTTTATCAATGAACTCTTGAACTGATCCGTGCAGCTTCTAGAAAGGCCCATTCTTCTCTCTCCACAGAGTGAATCTTCAGGCCAATGCTCTCGTGCCAATTTAAACCTCGCCCGGTTTGTGGAGCCGTCAAGAGCCTAGCAACCACTCACAAACCCCACAAATACTGGGCAACCTGGTTAATCCTCAGCGTTCTCCAGTCACTATCGCTGCCCACTTGACGAGAAGCTGAGGTCGGGTGCAGTGAGGACAGCTAAGGTACTTCAGGGCTTCCCCGGTCTACCACCAAAGTGGAAGGTACTTGCTCCCGCCTTCCTCAATTATCTGCGAGGCTCCATCACCTACTTCGTCTCCTCTTCTCCTCCTCCTTCTCCCACTTTCTCCCCTCTACAACTCTCTCTTCTATCGCGACACTTTGTCAACGAGGTCGTTGGCTCTTGGCGACACATTCTAATCGCTCAGGCACATACGCGCTTCAGCCTACGCTGTGCATTCCCGCCTCCGCACTTTGCGACAGATCTCGGCCTCGCTTCGCCTTTCAAACCCCTCCCTCCTCCATCATGAGCTCCTTCATCGACTGGTCCAAGACCACCCGGTCCAAGAGCTACCATGGATCCGGTTCTTTTGCGACTTTTATGATCATTGCCCGTGAGTACCTCCTCGTGCGATCATGATCTTGTGTCCGCTTCCCCGCGCTGACTCGTGCCCTAGCCGTCTGCTTCTTCCTCGGCGTCCTTTTCGCTTCCTTCCCCTACGACTTTCCTCTTCTCTGGACCAAGGCGCCCATCCCCGACAACTTCTTTGATCATCTAGAGACGCATTTGAAGTTTGTCCACCAATCGCCGCCGCTCATCAGCCGCATCCTCCACATCATCATCTCTGTCGGCTTCCTCGGCTTCTTCATCAAGCTCTTCCGACCCAGCGAGGCCAACTTCCTCTTTGACGGCGCCTCTCTCATTCTCTACCTCATCGGCTTCGGCGTCTACGTTGCCAACATTGTCAAGGCTCTGCGAAGCGTCAGCGCCGAGATCTGGACCAACGATGGCTTCGACGGCCAGACGCACGAGGGCGAGAATGGCGAGCTCATCCTTGGTCGCGAGGACAGCCTGAAGGTTCTCTCTGCTAGCAACACCATCCTCGCCCTCGTCCTGGTCGGAATTCTCGTTCTCCAGGCTGGTCAGTGGTATGCCGAGAAGAAGGAGGCAGACGATGCTGCTGCCGCTGCCGCTGCTGACGCTAAGGAGGCTGCTGCGAAGAAGGAGGGCTCTCCCAGCAAGGCCGCCACTAAGAAGAAGCAGTAGAGGGGCTATTGACGGTGACAGCACTCGCTTTGGGGACGAAAATTGCATGAACTGCCATCATGTCTTGGGCAGCGTCACTGCGTGTATGTGCTACTTTTGATGCATGTCTATATCGTTGGATACACCTGCATGATTAGCAGCAAGTATATGTATGAATATAGTTGTGATATATTGATCCATACACCACATTGCTTTCACTCTTCGACCATCTTTCGCTTGGCTAGATACTTGATTCCTAAACATGATGAACCCGAGATAAGGAAAGGGGCATTGCCCCCGCTGACTCCGGACCTCTCTCATCAAGATTCGGGGATCCGCCCCTGGATCGAGCTTTGGTTGATAAGCCTATGAACCTCGTATGATGCTCAGACATCAGAAAACTGGAGATGGCACGGACGTAAAATATTAAGCTGTCAAATCTAAAACAGGGTCCTTGTGTGCTAAAACTCTATCCTAACGCCATCTATCATTATAGCAATCGGCCAAACCCATATCCTTCCAGCGTAGACGGTTCACTTAGTCTCATACAAAGTCTCAAACGGACATCTTCATGGCAATGGTCTTGTGAGGGTCATAGCCCTTGATAACAAAGTCCTCCGCTTTCCACCCGTCAATGCTACCGCCCTTCTCTCGGGTGATCTCCAGTTCTGGAAAGTCGCGGGGTTCACGCTCCAGTTGCGTGTTGAGGGCATCGACATGGTCAAGATAGACGTGTGCGTCGCCCATGACGTGAGTCAGGCTGCCAGGAACCAATTCGCAGACGTGCGCCATCATGTGTGTCAGCAGTGCGTAGCTGGCAATGTTGAACGGAACCCCAAGCCCCATGTCGCAGGATCGTTGGTAGAGCTGGCAGTGTAGATGGCCCTGGGGCTTGGTCTCGGAGTCGTCATCCTTTTGTCGGGGGTAAGAGACGTAAAACTGGGCAAACATGTGGCACGGTGGGAGGACCATCTTCTTCAGATCGGCGGGGTTCCAGGCGGAAAGAATCAGACGGCGATCGTATGGGTTGGTGCGCAGCTTGTGAATAATCTCAGCGAGCTGGTCAACTCCCTGGCCTGTGTAGTCCGTCTTGGCGTCGACGTACTCGGCGCCAAAATGCCGCCACTGGAAGCCGTACACGGGGCCGAGGTCGCCGACCTCGCGGTGGTTGAGACCGAGGTTGTCAAGGAATTCGCGAGAGCCGTTGCCGTCCCAGATCTTGATGCCGGCCTCGCTGAGGCTCGTGGAGGATGTGTTTCCCTCGATGAACCAGAGGAGCTCGGCGATAACGGCACGGGTAAAGACGCGCTTGGTGGTGAGGAGGGGGAGGATTGGGGTGCCGTTATTGTTGAGGGAGAACTTGAGGGGTCGAGGGGCAAAGATGGAGTATGTGCCTGTACCGGTTCTATGAATGCTGTCAGAACGATGTCGGTCATTGGAGGATTGCTTCTTTCTTACCTATCTGGCCGACGCTCACCGGTTTCTAGGATTTCTTTTACGAGATCCAAATATTGGTGTTCCTCTTGGTTGACGGAGGAACTTGAGCCATTGGAGGGCTTCTCAGCGGAAGGAGCTTGTGAGGCAGTCATTTTGGCAAGAATAGTGATCAACTGTTGAACTGGGAGTCAAGGGCCGGCGATGTCCTCTACAAAGGGACGAAATCAATTAAACATGCAGACGCGTCTAGTCGCGTCCCACGCGATACCCCTTGACCCCACCATCAAAAGACAATGGAAAAACATTTCTGCCGCTGCCGGTCATCCTCAATTCACGTGGCGACCCCCATTCCACCACGTTGGATCCCACGTTCCTGAAATGAGCCTAGCTCTGCATCCCACCCGTAGACGGGTGAAGCCGTCGCAGGTACCGAATTCGCGCAAACCAACAACACATGGAATTACCGATCACGGCATTTGGCTTGCAGTTTGTGGCCCTCTCCCCCACGGACGTGTTGCCGCCCTGGTAAGACGGAATTCAGGGATGGGACCCTGGATCCACGCTGAGGACTTGACGGTGTGTGGCTGTCGTCCTTGTTGAGCTTGCAGTTGGCCTTTCAACGATCCCTTGCCTGGGCATCATCACAGATCACAAAGCCTATGATGTCGAGATATAGAGCCACGATGCCCATTGAGCACGTCAGCTTCACAGAACGGTAAAAAATCTGCTCCATCGACCCGAACAACGGGTCAAACCCTGGTCGGTTATGCACCTGGTCCTCTTTGTGAGCACTAACACGAGCAGCACCGTGATGGCGCCTGGACCGGACACCGGACTGGCCATCTAATCAATCAGTCGATCAAGATGCAGGACGCTAAAAGACTCGTTCCAAGGTTGCAATTTGCCAGGGTTTTGCAGAGTTTCCAGGGTCATCGACGGTACGAACGGATCCGTTGGAGCTCAGGAACCACTCCGAGAGCCACGCCAGAGCCCCTCATCTCCTCCGACCCCTCCATAACGCCGGCTCAATTGAGTCGGGGTCCCTGAACTTGGCGTCCTCAAGCCGCGCACGGTCGATCAGATAAAACTCTGCCGCACGCAATTGGGCAGCCTTTGAGCGAAAAGCGGAGGTCCTGATGTCACATGCCGGGTCGATAAGCTCGATAAGTAGAATTTTCTGCTCTGCTTCGAGATCCACGGATGGGGGGGCCCGGCTGCGCAACTCACTTCTGGTGTAGTTTCATCTGCACCCAACGCCCATCGTCGTGGAACTCGCAGCACAGGGCGCGGTGATTTTGACGTCGCAGGCCTAGCCCACCGAAACGTGTCGTGACCTGACCTGGTGGACAAGCTTCGCCCTGTAGCTGCGAGGTCGCCCCCATCCTCTCCGGCAGGCTATTTTTCTTTTCTTGCTTTGCTTCTTAAGCCCTCGACTCGCCCTCCATCCCACCCCGAGGTGACCCTCTCACTGTTCCCCTACGTTCCCTCCAAGAGATGCCCCGCGGTGGTCGCTGTCCTGAAAGTTAAGGTCTGCTTCTGAATCGTCGGGCATTTCTCCGATATTCGCGCATTCGACAAACGATACTCGTTTTCCTTCTATTGTCATTTGCCAATATTGGGTTGGCTTTCGTGCAGCCGTTGAGCTTCCATTGCGACTCATTGCCGAATTGCCCCTCATCCGATACTTCACGATACCACACGGACATCGGCCACGACACCGCCATTCGCCAATCTTTCCTACTACTCCCGGCCTCGGCCTTTCTTCTCCCCGTCCCTCTTCGATTTCCACCTCCCTAAGTTCCGCCTCGGCCTTCACAATATCACAATGGAACCCAGCCCCATCGCAGTCGAGGCTTCGGCCCACTCGCCCGAGTTCCCCCTCAAGGGCAAAACCGCCCTCGTAGAGGCCATTGAGGATGTTCTATGTGGATCGGTGAGTTTGGCCGTCCAAAAGTTTCCCAGGTACTAACATCCCCATAGATTGCCGGCGCTGTTGGCAAGTATATCGAATATCCTTTCGACACGGTCAAGGTCCGACTACAGAGTCAACCCGATCACCTCCCATTGCGATACACTGGTCCCCTAGACTGTTTCCGACAATCTATAAAGAGTGATGGATTTTTAGGGCTATATCGAGGTATCAGTGCTCCTCTTGTGGGCGCTGCTGCTGAGACCAGCAGTCTCTTCCTCTTTGAGAGCCTCGGTCGCGAGTTGTTCTTTATGAGCGGCTTTGCTTCGCGAGAGAAAGGACTGTCTCTGCCCGACCTCTGGGTGACTGGCGCTTTCGCCGGCGCATTTACCTCTTTTGTCCTCACACCCATTGAGCTCGTCAAGTGCAAGATCCAGGCACCTGGACTTGGTGATGGATCTAACCGCGCCCCCCTTCGCCCGATCCCTGTCATCAAGGAAGTCTTCCGGCATGAGGGTCTGAGGGGCTTCTGGCACGGTCAACTCGGGACCCTGATCCGAGAAGCCGGCGGTGGTTCAGCTTGGTTCGGTGCCAAAGAAACGGTGACAACCATGTTTTACCAGGCCAAGACAAAGAAGGCCACTTCAGAGGCTGAAAAGCAGAAAATCCTAGATACCCCTCTTCCTCTTTGGCAGCAAGCCGTCGCAGGCGCCTCGGCCGGTGTGTCTTACAACTTCCTCTTCTTTCCCGCAGACACCATCAAGTCCCGGATGCAAACAGCACCTGTCGGTGACCTGCGAGAGAGACGGACATTTTGGAATGAGGGCTCGGCTCTCTGGCGGCAGCATGGGCTACGGGGCATGTATCGGGGATGTGGCATTACGTGTCTCCGATCAGCGCCGAGCTCTGCTTTCATTTTCATGGTTTACGACGGTCTAAAGCGATACTTCCCCGTGCAATAGTGCGACAAGACAGAGTGGCATCATTCGATGACTAGGGCGATATTTCATTCACGGAAAAGGGCAAAAGGTTTCTCAGGGACTTGGCGGATGTTATAAAGAGCATTTACGAGGCGTTATATCTTCGATGTGGTTTGGTAAATTGGCAATGCGGGCGGGTTGGGGCAAGAGCTGAAGGTATACATTATTTCCCAAACTAAGAGGAGGATATTGAAAATGAGAGGTTGGTATATAGACGATTAGAGGGGGATTGACGTGGACATGGTGGTGAAAAATATGCACCAGGCCAAAAAGTTTCCTCGAACATACACAATATGGATCCATTTGAGTATTCTCTTACTCCTTCTTGGGCGCTTCCTTGCCCGACAGATCCCAGTTGTTCAGGTATCCAATGCTAGTGCAAAGGTAGGTGGCAAAGCTCAGCCAGCCGAGGTATGGGACCTGGCACCAAGCGGCAACCGAGTCAATGGAGCTGTAGAGGTATGTCAAGTAGCCATTGACTCCAACGAGGGTGATAATATCGACCGATGCCTCAATAGGACGGTGGAGGCCAAAGAAAAGAGGGGTCCAGAGGAGGTTGAGGCCGAGTTGGACGCTGTAGAGAGTCATGGCTTGTCGAGCGGTACGGATGGTATCAGGGGAGGAAAAGGGGGAGAGGCCAATGTTGGCAGCTCGGTATGCAGCGTAACCCATGACACTGGAAATGGTCAGCTATTGCCATCATGGGTTGAGTATTGGTAGAGGTTGCTTGCCCATAAAGGACAGTCCAGACGGGGCCGAACAGCCATGGTGGAGGGTGCACAGAGGGCTTCTTCAGTGAGAGGTATGTCTTTTGGGTCTCTGGGACAGGAGAGCATCATGTCAGTATTCCAGCCATCGAGAGAATCTTGAGAGGGAGAGGAGCTCACGAGTGGCGCTCAGTCCGACAGCTGTGCCAAGACCGACGGGCAGCAAAACGGACACGGCAGGTTTGAGGAAGACGGCATCTGGCAAGGTGAGAGCGGGCACGTAGGTCGTCATGATGAAGGTTCTTGGTGTGGTGAATTGGACACGATTGATTAGTTCCTGTTGAAGAACAATGTCAAAGGAAGATCTGGTCCTGCAGAGTGTGTGACAGATGAAGGTGATTGAATTGGCTGAAGAGACAATGACGTAATATATATTTTCTTCAGAGAGAGGAGACACCGCCCCAATGCCGAGGCATTCTTTAATTGTGCTCCCGTCATGTTCGTGTGGGTGGCCTGATGGAGTTGTTCTTTGAGATGCGCAGCCGTCACAGGCAGGATGACGATCGGAGTAAACGATGTAGGTCGACGAGCCAGAAGCCTGCATCTCACTCCACGGCCAAGACGAGCCCATGTCCCCTTGCGCTCTGGCGAGTTGGCTACCCCATTTGGAAGCGTCAAGCGAACACCCCTGGCCTTCCATCGGATGTATCCATTCTCGCCGTCGAGTTGATCGAAGAAACAAGCCCAAACAATCGGCAATCCATCGTAGATTATTATCCAATGGACGCGCTGCTCGTCCTTGTCACGACCAGGCGTGACAGGCAGGGAGATCCCCTGGAGCTGACAGGGGAGATCTCGCGTGAGGCTCGTGGACCGTGGCTGACACAGCGCCTCGCGACTCTCGTGCACGGGCCACGTCTTTAATTGATTCGACTTCGCGATATCGCGTCTCGACGCGCTTGACACGCCTTGACGCTCATCGCGGCGCGCAGGGCCGAGAACATGGGGCTCCATCTAATATTTCCCACTCACCCTAAACTGCAACCGACAACCACCCATCACGTCGATTGCAACTTCTTCATCTTCCAAACCCCAGCACCTCAACCTACCCTGTTGGAAAGTGCCATCGACTTTCCATCTCGTACATCCTCACTGGAAGCTGGAAGGTGCCATCACAACCATGGCTCGAGCAACACTTGGAAAGAGAGCCCGAGGCATCGACGAAACCGGTAAGTCCCTTTTCGAGCACGGAGCAAGAGGTTCGCCTTCCTAGCAACAGTTGCTAACGAGGATTCAAAACAGATGAGCCTTGTGTGGTTGCTACTCCCACCAAGAGAAGTCGACGCTTCACAAAGACTGTCTCATATAACGACGAGAATCAAGACCCTACATACTCCCCCTTCGACGATGAGGAAGACGATGAACTGGCTGAGCTTCCTCCTCCCCGAACACGACGATCTCCCTCTCAAGCATCGACAAAGCAAAACCCCGTCACACCTTCAACTCCACGACATCGCGATGCTCTCTCGGTGCCCCCTACGACGCCTCGGCACGCCGTCATGTCGGCAGGCAAACTCTTCAAGCGACTGACACCGCACACGCCTCTCTCGCCCAGCGCAGTCCAAACCATCTACCACTCGGCTCGACAACTATTCGCCCGCGGTGCTGAGCCTGGCCAGCTTGTTGGCCGAGACGCTGAACGCAAACAGCTGACCGAGTTCCTCGACCGATGTTCATCGTCAAGCCCCAGCGGCTGCCTCTACGTTAGCGGGCCACCAGGGACCGGCAAGAGCGCCATGATCACAGAGATGACCAAGAAGTACGCCGAACACGAGAATGTGCGAGCTGCCTACGTCAACTGCATGAGCGTCAAGTCCTCCAAGGATCTTTATACTACCCTGCTTAGCTCGCTGGGCCGCGAAGGCGACTCGTCCGAGGCCGAGGCTATCTCGGCTCTGCAAACAATGTTTGCCCCCAAAACAAAATCGAGCACTGCCTACCTCGTGACTCTTGACGAGATCGATCACATTCTCACTCTGGGCTTGGAGAGTCTTTACCGGGTCTTTGAGTGGTCACTGCAAAAGAACTCCCGGCTTGTTCTGGTCGGCATTGCCAATGCCTTGGATTTGACAGACCGGTTTCTGCCCCGACTCAAGTCCAAGAACCTCAAGCCCGATCTCTTGCCATTCCTCCCCTACAATGCGGCTCAGGTCAAAAACATCATCACCACACGGCTCAAGTCTCTGATGCCTGCCGGAGGCAAGGAGGGATATGTCCCATTCATCCACCCTGCTGCCATTGAGCTTTGCTCTCGCAAGGTCTCGAGCCAAACCGGAGACATCCGTAAGGCCTTCGAGATTTGCCGGCGAGCATTGGATCTGATTGAGGCTGAGACTCGATCGAAGCATGAAGAAGAGGCCCGAGAGACCTTACTGCAAATGACTCCCTCCAAGCGACCCCTGGGAGAGAACATCAACGGAGCTTCGGGTGGTCCGAGAAGCGTGGTTCAGATAATGGCGAACTCACTAAAGGGACTCACCGCAGAGACGGCACCACGAGCGTCCATTGGGCACCTCAACAAGATCACCGCTGCCGCTTTTAGCAACGGCACAACACAACGACTCAAGGCCCTGAACCTACAGCAGAAGGCAGCACTGTGCGCCCTTATAGCTTATGAGAAGCGGCTTCGAGCAGCAGCCAAGATGACCCATGGTGGCTCTACCCCAGCCAAGGCAAAGCTATTGTCACCAACCATCAAGACTCTTTTCGACGCATACTGCCAACTGTGCACCCGAGATTCCGTCCTTCACCCCCTGTCCAGCTCCGAGTTTCGGGAGGTTGTGGGCAGCTTGGAAACTCTTGGGTTGGTCAACGCATCAGACGGGAAGAGCGGCAGTCTTGCGGTGCCACAGACACCTAGCAAGAGAGGCCGAAAGGCCCTGGCTGCGTCTGGAGACGAGCGAAGAATCACCAGCTGTGTTGGAGAGAAGGAGATTGAGTCCGTTGCCGAGGGTGTTGGTGCAGGAATCCTGAAGAGCATCTTGAGCGGAGAGGCACTGGATTAGACCGGAAAAAGTGTCGGGAGGATCATGTTACAGCATCGCAAGGCGTTCTGGTTGTTTCTCATTACAGTATGAGGGGGGTTGGAGGTCTTGATCATTGTCTTGCATTACAATGCGTGGATTGGTTTGCATGGGCCCTGGTAGGAATCCAGGACCCCAGGATGGATGATGATACCATGTATGTAATAGTAGTCTTTAGATGTTGATGTTTGACGGGCAGGCCGGTATGCCTACGCCTATGGGGATGAGGGACACATTGTCGAGGAACGACGATGAATGTGTTGATAGAACAAATGGATGAGAAATGAAAAAAAGAACGAAAATGATTATTTGCCAAGGATCTTACTCACTTGTGAGGTTTCGCTTGACTCAACCTGTTGTCAAGGCAGCCAGGTACGCGGTATGCCGAGATGCCTACGTATTCATGCTCCCCGGCAGTTTGCAATAACCTCGCCTTGAGTTGCCGTCCACATCCTCTTGTCCGCAACCCCTGGCCCAAGGCTGGTGTAGTCATCTCGAAGAGCCCCATCCAAACACGCGAGCGACGGCTTACAGTTGACGATTACCTACATGGGACCCATGGAGTGAACCAGGGCCGAGGGCGGCGCCTCAACCGGATCCAGCCACGCCGCACCGACCAAATTTCAATCATGGCGCTTGACAGGGGAGAGGATCGGATCGGTTGTTGCGACTGACGACTCGGAGTTTGTGCCATCCATCCCCATCCAGGGAGCCTGAGCCTGAAGAGACCTGGCCTGGCCAGGGTGGTTGTCAATGCCCAATGCCGCGTAAATCTGCAAATTGCCAGAACCGGAACCCCCTTGGGATCGGTATCCCACCTAGCCTCGCCGGGAACAGAGTCGCACAGGCAGGTCCACTTTGCTTGTTCGTCCCAGGATCTAAATCCTCGGGCGGAACACGCGAGACAAGCTCGTCGTGGCCACAACCAAGCTTTTCTTGGCGAGGGCGATAGCCCGTGAGGTCTTGGCATATGCAAGCCTTGATGACATAGGGAATTACTGGAGAACTGTCCAGTCTGTCTCTCAACACTGGAGGCCTGAGCCAGCGCAAAGACTCGACGGCGTCAAGCAGGCGAATTGACCTCGCCCCTTTGGTCGCAGGGCATGTTGCATGCATTCAGCATTCAGCAGCGCAAGCAAGAGGTAATACTGACAAATCAAGAGTGGAGAGAAGAGTGTCCAACAAAGATGAGTGGCACGGCAAAATGGCCTTGCACGTTGTTTGGCGCAATTCGGGCTGGTGACGCTCAGATGGATGGATGGGACCTGGCGATGGGCCCCTGGTTACGTAGGCTGGGGGTGCCCGCACTGGTAGGGCCACCTACGCTACGGGGCTCCCGTCACTATAATGGGAGCGTTCCAGTGGCTTCTCCAGCGCTGCCCTCCACTGTCACCTCGGGCAGGTTCCTTCCATCCTAGGTTCCCGCGCCCGAACCTTCCAAACCTTCAATCGTGCGAACTTACAGCCCGCCTATAGCTCCTTCTCCCGCCGGCGGCCCTCCACCTCCGCCTCCGTGTGCGACCTCGACGTTCTCGCACACCCTCACTCGCTCATACTCATCCGCCAAACTTACCCGGTCACTCAAATCCTCTCTAGCATAGATGCTACTCACATCTTTCAACATCGCTCCTCTCCCCCTCCGAAACTCCTCATCTCTCCAGAAATCCGGATCCATCCCAGGTCTCTAACCCCCCTCCCCAGAGCCTGAACCTCGACGACGCGCCCGCCAGCTCAGCGTCTCTGCTCACAAACACCGAAGCCCGCATTGTACGCGAGTCAGCACCCTCACGAGAGACACAACTGCAGCGAAGGACGACTTCACGAGCCTGCGATCCCAGGCCTGCGACGTCGGTTCCCAACCTCGACGTCGATCTCGACCTCGGATCCTGGTCTCCATGCCTTCGGCACCACATCTGGGAATGGGCCGTCGGTCGAAATCCTCCCCGTCGCTCGCTAATCCTACCTCTGCGCCTGGCGCCGCCGCATCCAACTCGTCCAACGTCGCGTCCTCGTCGCCCGTCGATTCCGCTGGCTCGTCGACATCTCCCGCCCCTCGGGCGACCTCCCCCACCGCATCCACCTCCTCTTCTACGCGCCCGAGTTTCCTGTCGCGCCTCAGCCTCCCTCTTTCGCTACGCAACCGAAATCGCAATGTCGCCGACTTCCATATTCGTGCCGAGGAGCCCCATCGCCGGTATGGCGCCGGCGACCATGTTCGCGGCGCCGTGGTCCTCGTCATAGTCAAGCCAGTGCGGATCACTCACCTAACTGTGTCGCTGCATGGCTATGTGCGAGTGCTCAAGGACCCGGCTGCGGTGGCCAAAGCCCAAGGGAGTATTGTGATGCCGCAGAACGGTGACTCAGCGAGACCACGGTATCACGGCAATGGGCTCGCCAGCCTCTTTCAGGATGAGCAGGTGCTGAGCGGCGAGGGAAGGCTAGAGCCGGGCAGGTACGAGTTCGGGTTCAACCTTGTATTCCCTGAGAAGGGTCTACCAAGCAGCATCGACGTATGTCCCTCGCTTGTTGGTTTGCGACTTGAGAATGACTGACCAGCGTCACAGTTTGAGCGAGGGACTGTCTCATACATGGTTACAGCGACACTTACAAGGCCAACATCGATCGCCCCGACTTCGTCCTGCGAAAGAAAAGTGATGCTAGTGGAGAATGTAGATATAGGAGCGCTACAGGCACCACGGCCACGAACAATCTTTCTTGAGCCGATATCGAAACGAACCCGGAGGAAGAAGTCGATGATGCTGGACAAGACGTCTGCGGCCCCGTCAGAGGTCAATGAGCTTGGTTCAGAGCCAGATCCTGTTGAGACGCCCACAGAAGAGACACGCGAACATGCCGTAGATACTCGAAGCCCGATCCAGAGCGATATGCGGAGCGAAGTGAGTGGAGAGAGCGGCGTGAGCGGCAGCACAGGCGTTAGCCGGCCTGATCTCACACTGTCCCAGGTTGGGACGCTGACATCAGCCAAGCAGCAGGCGGTGGACAAGAAGACTATTACGGCGACGATAGAGTTGATCAAAGGTGGTTGTTTGCCAGGCGACGCCGTATCCGTGCGGGTCACGGTTCAACATATCAAGCGTGTCAAGAGCATGACGGGTGTTATTGTGACGCTTTTCAGGCAAGGAAAGATCGACAGCAACCCACCGCCTGGCCTTTTTGACGGGTCATTGAGTCGAGAGGACGTGGCGCAAATGGACAAGGATGAAGTGTTTCCGCGGTCAAGAACCGGCCTCGGGGGTCTCTCACTAACATCATCGGGTTCGACCAGCATATTCCGCAAGGACTTGGACCAGAACATAGCGCCTCTCATCATCGACCCCAGCACCATGCAGACCTCGGTTACTGTCACTGTAAAGCTGCCCGACGACTCGTTTCCGACAATTAAGGGTGTCCCCGGGGAGATGATCAGCTTCAAGTACCTAGTCGAGGTAGTGGTTGATTTGGGTGGACGGTTATCCAACCAGATGCAGACAGGTCCGGCATCCAGATTCGGATCATATGGCCATGGGAACTCGGATAACTATACTTATGGGCCAAGAAGGGGGGCCAACATTGCGGATACTTCACAGCTACGGCACGAAAAAGGAGTCATCTCAGTGGCAATAGAGACGGTCGTGGGTACCACGGACACTTCGAGAGGAAGGAAAAGATCGAGAGCTTCACCGACATCACGGAGAAACCGAGCCCCTGAAAGCGATGACGAGGAAGCAACAGGTCGAGATTCGAGTCACGGTGATGAAGGGCCCCATGAGACACATCAAAACAATGGGCAATTGTCTCCTAGCGGCTACTTTCCATCACAGCAAAATGGGAACCGCCATCCGCTGCCTATCCCCTCACATCCTCCTCAGCCATATTCACAAGTTGTGCCCTTGCAACCTCCTTCGCAACCTCCGCCTTCCCATCCGGGTTATACTCACGCGCAAACCAATGGCTTCGTTCATCCTCCAACTACTCCCGCATATATACCCCCCCCTGAAATACCAAACCAGAGCAACCTGTCGGAGAAGGATAGAATACGGCAGGCTGAGACAAGACTATTACCAAGTCAGCCTCCAGAGGCGGGTCCATCCACCAGCAACGAAGACGAAAACATTTACGATGCTGAGGACACACCCAACGCCCCTCATCTCCCTGCCGACTCGGCTCCAAGTGCTCCCAGCGCGCCCAGTGCCCCTGACGCAGGTCCTTCAGCGCCTACAGAAGACGACATCGAGGTGGCTACAGCACCGCCGTCCCATGCTGTGGAAGACAAGCAAGAGATGGAGCGGCGACGATTGATGCAAGAAGCCAGCGCTCCGCCAGAGTTTCCAGAGGATATGGACCGAAGGAATGGGGGACCTTCAGGCGAAACGGCCCCAGACCCAGACCCAGAACCAAGTGCGCCTAGCGCCCCGGTTCTCGATGACTTTGATGATGACTTTCCAGGATATGGATCTGGCGCTGGACCATCTGGAAGCTCACGACACGGTGACGGGGAGCAGCTGCCAGCTTACCAGCGATGACATAATTTATATTGACATATTGGAGTACATTGCTTGGATTTACGATAATACGATGATGAAGATATCTATACAATCTTGGGGCACTGTGGCCGAGACCAAGGCGTTTGGATATAGGTGTTGGATTATGGATGACATGGAATGGATACTGATACTGTTGAGATTGTCAACAGGATGTTATATACGGCCAACTTCACGACATAAGTTCTGTCTCACATTGAACAGAAGATCTACTGCCGAGGAGATGTCTCCCAATGGAAGGGATAGCGAAACCACAGTCTATTCCCCCAACACCAACCGCACCAGAGTGGTATATGCACATGCATACAATTCTACAAATACAAAGAAGCAAGGCTCACGCCGTCGTCTATCTAAAGAGGAGATTGTCTTTTGCATCCCCGGACATGGCATTGGACAAGGTTTTTTCCCTACCCGTGCCCTCATTATGCATCTATCTTATCGGCTGGAGGTCCAGGTCCAGACCCATGAGCCCATTGTCTGGGCAGATGACGACAGAGTCGTTCGATGCCAATACCGCCATCTCACTCGGCGATCTGTACCTAATTATAGGTCCCCGTGCGCCGGAGCCTGCGCCGAGATTGATCACTCCTCTGGACGTCACCCCTCCGAACTCCGGAGTTTTTTTTAATGTACATCCTCCCGCTTCCGGCGCCGGAGGTCCGGAGCCTACCCGGACGTGATTTTTTTCTTTTTTCTTTTGGCTCGTGCTCACAGTTTTTGTCTAATGCTGCAGCACAATGTGCTTACCCCTCTCCCAGTTATCTAGGCTCTCCTTGATATTGACCCAGTATCGGAGGCGCACCGCTTCGTGCTTGGCAGCCTCTATGTCATCGTGCTGAAAGGCCCGCTCCAGCACCTCCTCACTCTGGGCGATGCGGCGGTCGTTTGCGGCGCGGGGCTCGGCGAGGTCATCCTCGCTCTCGGCTTCCTCGATCTCCTCGCGTGCCTCGAGGACGAGCATGAGCAGGCCTGGCTCCTCAACCTTGAGGGTCTCGTCGTTAGCGACGTCGACGCCGCGCAGGGAGAGCAGATACTGAGCTCGCAATATAGGATTCGCGAGCGTCTTATAGGCCTCGTTGATGCGCGCAGACATGGCCTCGGCGCGGGCCTTGTCCGCGGCTGGGTGCATATCCGGGTGCGCACGCGCCTGTAGGCGGAGGAACTCACGCCGGAGGGCGCGCACGTCGATGGGGAAGTGTCCCGCTGGGGGAGGTCCGTCCGGGAGCGTCTCGGGGAAGAGATGGTAGTGTGTCGTGGGCGGCGCCGGGGCGGAGGACGGCGGTGCGGACTCAGCGGAGGAGTCGGCAGCGCCGCCAGAGGACACGGAGCGGACTTGGACGAACGACGTTGCCGGCGCCCGTGCGGCAGCCGCGATGGCTACATGGCGCGGCGCAGGTGTTGCGGCAACGAGTGGACGATGCGAGGGCGCAAGAGTCGAGGCTCGGCGAACTCGGAGTCGACATCGGAGACAAAGCCGAGAGATATCGCGAACAACCGGGGAGGCGACGGGGGGCCGCATGGTTGATCAAAAGTGAGCTGATCGCAAAAAGGTAGGTCTAGCCGGAAAAAAAAGAGGTTGGTATTCCTGCCTTTGATCACGGAGGCTGGGAGATATCGCTTGGAGGATTCCAAGTGCAGGTTGTTTTGTGCCTCCTCCGGGCCAAGCGGACAATGTCGTAATAAATTGTTAGCGTCGGGAGGCTGAGAAGGAGGAGGCTTCTGGAAAATGTGGCTTGAGACTGTGGCGCGTCTGTTCCTGCAGAGGGGGAAAACTGGCGGCCCGGGATGGCACCAACAAGTACCAAGTACACGCTGAATGGGGCAGGAGAGAGCGAAATCTGGGGTGCCGGGGTACATGGCGCTTGAGAGAACATTACGTCGCTGGGTCCTTCCCTCGGGCGAGGTCGGCGGTCCTGGTTCGGGGTCCAGTCCGATCCAATAGCGAGGCAGCCATTGATATCAACGGAATCTGGAATAGTCGCCGTGTTTCGTTCGCGCAAAAAAAAAAGGTAAGATGTCATGGAAGTTTTATATCCTGCTCCTGAAATAAACCCCTGCTTGGTCAAAAAAGGATCCATTGCTCGTCATTTGATTTGATATCATGCATTTCTGAGGTCGCCTGCATCTCTTTACCTTCTTTCCTTTTTTTCCCCCTCCCCGCCTTCAATTGTCCTGTTTAGAACACACGCGCCCTCCTACTGCAAGCTCTGGGCGCCAGTCGCAAATCCCGCCGCCCCCAATCGATAACACAACCCCCAATCCCGAGATTCCAATTGGAAAGCGGGATAGTATTTGCCGAGTCGAATAGTAGATCTGACCTTGATATCCAAGGGAGAGAAGCTTCTCATCCTTTTCATATTCTCTCTCCTCTTCCCCTTTCTTCCACCCGTAGTCCACAACAGAAGCCATCATGGCCAAGGTATTCGACGCTGCTGAAGGTATGAAGACCCCCCCCAAACTCCACCCTCTTACATGTCGCCAGAGGGTGCAATTCCACTGACACGACATCCCCTCCGCCAGTGGCCAAGCACAACACCCCAGAGAGCTGTTGGGTCGTCCTCTATGGCAAGGTCTACGATGTGACCGAGTTTCTGCCATCTCATCCTGGCGGAAAGAAGATAATCCTCAAGCTCGCTGGTAAGGATGCCACAGAAGAGTACGATCCTGTCCACCCTCCTGGAACCCTCGAGGAGAACCTCAAGCCCGAGGACATTCTCGGTGAGATCAACCAAGAAACACTCACCGAGCCCGAACCCTCATCCGAAAAGGCCGTCGTCAAGTCTGGAGACGACATTCCGCCCCCAATGGGCTCACTCATGAACCTGGACGAGATCGAGGAAGAGGCTACCAAGCGCATCTCGAGAAAGGCATGGGCCTACTACTTCTCGGCCAGCGACGACCTATGGTCCAAGAGCTACAACAACTTGATCTACCAAAAGATCCTTCTCCGCCCTCGAGTCTTTGTCGATTGCACGGCTTGCGACCTCACCACAACCCTTATCGGCAATAAGGTCGGCCTTCCCGTCTTTGTGGCTCCGGCTGCCATGGCCCGACTGGCCCATCCCGATGGTGAGCAAGGTATCGCAAAGGCATGCTCACGCTTCGGCGCCATGCAAATAGTATCCAACAACGCCTCCATGACACCCGAGCAGGTCATTGAAGGCGCCAAGCCTGGTCAGACCTTTGGCTGGCAGCTCTACGTCCAGAACCAGCGCCACAAGAGTGAGGCCATGCTGAAGCGCATCAATGCCATGCGTGACTACTACAAGTTTGTGTGCTTGACTCTGGACGCGCCTGTCCCTGGAAAGCGTGAGCTCGACGAGAAGGCCAACTTTGACTACTCTGAGCCAAGTCCTGCAAGCGGTGAGAGCAAGCCTGGTGCTGGAGGTGTCGGTCAGCAGCTCTTCTTTGGCACCGCTGCCGACCTGACATGGAAGACGACGCTGCCGTGGTTGACCGAGCACACAGATCTGCCCATCGTGCTGAAGGGTCTGCAGACTCACGAAGATGCCTACCTGGCGGCTCAATATGCTCCTCAGGTCAAGGCCATCATCTTGTCCAACCACGGTGGCCGAGCTGCTGACACAGCGCCTCCGGCAATCCACGTACTCCTCGAGATCCAGAAGTACTGCCCCGAGGTGTTTAGCAAGATCGAAGTGTGGGTTGATGGAGGTATTAAGCGTGGAACCGACGTTGTCAAGGCGCTGTGTCTCGGCGCAAGCGCTGTCGGCATCGGTCGTGGTGCACTGTTCGGCCTCGGAGCCGGAGGTCAAGCCGGTGTCGAGCGGGTTCTCGAGAGTAAGTTCCAACCGCGATTCCGGACATGTCCGAACCCTGTCTAACACATGTAAACCAGTCCTCGAGGCGGAGACGGCAACGTGTATGAGGTTGCTCGGAGCCAAGAATATCTCTGAGCTTGGGCCTAGATTTGTAAGTTGTCTCCCCAGGTTTCCCCAGACCCTACCCCGCTTGGCGATCTCGACTAACTGGGTCGGCAGGTGAACGCTCGACAGGTGGAACGAGATATTTACGATGGCGATGCGGGGTTGGACCGAAGAGGCCTGTGGACGAGATCCAAGCTGTGAGAAGAGCCATCATGAGATATTCATATGTCAGATAGAGGCCTCGGCTCACAGACGAGGCGAGATCTTCCCCAAATGGGGCCCCGCCTTCCCCAGTTCAGTACCCCTGTCCGCGATGGCTGCGGCAAGGTCGGGGACGGGGATGACGGTTGGCGCCATGTCCGGGCGGAGAGGCTTGGGGACTTTTTGTTTCTGGGATGGATAATACAAAATTGGCAAGGACGGGCACGGTGGACTCGCGCGGCGTCATCCCAAGGAGGTTGCAGACTGTAAGGCACCGGGCAGAGGGCATTGGGTGACGCACGTGTCAAAGTACCGAACAGCTGAGGAACATTGCATTGTTCAGCGTAGATTTAAGTTGAAATTTGAATATCGAATATGAGAAGCGGCGTGAAACCTGGAACCATGTGAGGATATCTTGGCCGTCAGGGTCCAGAACCAGTCAAGGAACCGAGCCTGAGTGCCACTTTGACTTGGCAAGCTTGTGATCGAAGGCTGAGGATTCCGTTTGGCCGTCAAGAGGCAACAACAGTGAATCAGCATGCTGCACATTGGCTGCAATGTTGCACAATGTATCATTGTTGGCGGTTCTCATCTGCAGGGACAAGGGCATGCACCAAACAGCACCTCACGCCCCCCATGCTGATCCTGTCCAAGCTTCGGAAGGTGGAAAGTTGACTATCCCGCAATAGATGTCCCGGCCGAGATGGTGTGCCACAGCTGCCGGTCGGTCGTAAGAGCTGAAAGGTCCGGAGGCCGTGAGCCTTTTCCTCCTTCAACCAGCCACTCCGAGGCTCAAACATCAACGTACAAGGTGGCGGCGTCTGGTGTCAGCTCTGCTACTGTATCCAGAATGGATCGGTTGGCTGTCATGACACGCCACTGTGCAACTCTAACACGGCGGGAGAAATTGGCGGCGAAAATCCTGTCGCAAAACCCTCGCCGTCATGGATGCATTTCTGTTAGGTGAACATTCCATCTCTTGGTCGACTGATCAGGATTAGCTGCGTGGGCGCTCCACAAGGGGAGATCAACCACCCATGCCAGGGTCAAGGAATTGAATTGTATTGGCTTGGCTCTGCTCGCAATGGCCCATGGTTGGCTCGTGTTCGCAACCCTCGGTCTGTCGCGTGCACTCCTCCATCCTTCAGCTTTTACTGCACAGCTTTTGATACGCATTTCCTTCTCGGGCCCTTGAGCACTGGATGTCTCGTGTCAACTCAACAGTCCAGAATTTTACCGTCGTATGTCAAGCCAACGCTCGGTTGCAGAGCCGCCCATGGCGAAGGCTCACCGTTATAAATCGTGACCCGTCCATCACCAGACAACAGACTTGGTGGGAACAACTCAGAGGGTCTTGAACGCAAGGTGTATGTAAAGCGGTGTTGTCGCCGCCACACCCGAGAGTTGACAACACCTCAAGTGGCGACAGAACTTCATGAGCTCAGTGCTATTATTGCTTCCCATGTGGATGTTCATGTGCCAGTCAGAAGCGGCGGAATGCAACACCCCTTTGTCGTCAATATGCGGGGAAACCAAGCTTTCGGGGCCAGCGTAGGAGGCACTTCGTGACTTCGCAACTGTCTTTGAACAACTCTTTTCCCTTCTCGGTCCTTCTCCCGTCCCCCACAATTTCGAGGGCAGCAGGGGTGGGCGGCCTGCCGGCCATCGTCCGTCTTCCGGGCTCAATGGCCAAACATGGGGCCACTGCAATTGGGGATTTCTTCATCTCGTCGACTCGTCAAATTCACGAGCTGCCGAGGGACAGTTTGGAGATTGGCAAGGAAACGACAAGGGCCCTGAGGGTCTGACCAGGGTCTGTTTGCGACTAGGCACGTCGAGAAGCGCTCGTCCTCCCACCCTCTACACCCTCGTTTCCATGCAAGGCAAACCTGGGGTGTAGCGCCGTGCTGTCTCGTCGGCCACTTTCCCCTTTTGGCAGTCAATGCCCGGGGGGCAGATGCAAAGTAACAAGATCATGGCGATCTGGTCTCGGTGCTTGTATGTGTCGAGGGTGCGCCGTCTGCGCACTGGTGATGTACCGCAGATGCTGAACCCCCTCTCGTTCCGTTGGGTCATGGGCGGCCAGATCAACCCCGACGCCATCCTACTTAAACTCAGGTCTTGTTCCACCCTTGTTGTATGTTGAATGACTGGTTTCTCTTCATTCGCTTCCACCACGCTGTCCGTGCTTCAACCTGTCGCAAGTCCTTTTTTATATATAGGCAGGAGTTGGCTGTTCTGCTCGTCCACAGGAGATTACAAACAACCACCCAAGCAAGACATCCGAGCTCAACATGTCGGATAAGCAGGAGCTCTCCCAGACGGAGAATGGACCCATCGCTGGGTCCAAGAAGAGAACATGTGCGCGACACTGCAAGCGCTTCTGGTGGATCTACCTCATCGTGTTGTGCTGTATTGTTGTTCTCGTTGTTCCCCTGATGTAAGTCATACCGACCTGTACTCACCACAGGGATGGCTGACCCATACTCGGTAGCATCTTCGTCGCCGTCCCGAAAATCGCACAAGACAAGGTGAACAAGGCCAAGCTTGAGATCCAGGGCGTCAACATCCTCGAGACCGAACCCGAAAATTACCAGATGCAGATCAACTCGACCATCACCACCGATGGCAAGATCCATGCCGAGATCGATCCCTTCGAGGGCGATATGTATCTCGAGGACTGGCCGCCCCATGTCCCTTTCGCCAGAGTGCAGTTCCCTGAGACCAATTCCAACAAGCACCAAGTCGTCAACGTCAGTCAGCATATCGAAATCACCGACATGCAGGAGTTCACCCGATTCAATGTCTGGTTCCACAACAACGAGACTGTGCGCGTCACCATCAACGGAAGGACAAAGGTCAAGCCAAGGGGCTTGACGCGAAAGTATGGCGTCGACTTTAAGAAGACTGTCGAGCTGAAGGGCTTGAACCATTTCGACGGTACTGAGGTTACCGACGGCCACATTTCCTTGGACAGTGGCAAGGACGGTCGCAACTTCAACGGCACCGCCAACATCCCCAATGCTTCCGTTTTCACCCTGGATAACGTAAGTCATATGTTCCCCATATAGTTCACCTAAGCTTACCATTCCTGCAAAGGGCAATGTCACATTCACCAACTTTATCGGTGACGAAGAAGTTGGTACCCTGTATATCAATGATCTCGTACTCAAGCCAGGAAGCAACATTGTCAAGATCACTGCGAACATGGACCAGACTGCAGTTCTCAAGGCTGTCCGGGCAGAGCCCTATTGCAAGACAGGTGTTGTCCCCTTCAAGCTCCTGGGCAAGTCGGTGATAAATCATGGTAAGAACCTCACATATTTCGCCGCGGCTTTGGGGAGCTCGAACCAGACCGTCGAGATCGATATCGGCTCCATTCTCAAGAAGGACTTGGGGTACGATGTCAAGTGTTCTTCTGATAGCGACGAGTAGTTGCAGGATCTGTACGTCGAGCGTGCAAGCGCGCGCCGGCCGTGTAGCTGCAGGGGACTGCCAGGGATCTCGTGAAGCCTCCTTCACCCTCTTTGTTGGCATAGGTCGTCTGGCGAATAATATGAGGATGGGTGCTGGGAGGAAGGGCGTATGGCGGATTATGATACCTTTGATGCGGGTCACCATGTATGTCGGTTAGGACTATCAAATTTAACTGTCGAACTCTCCCTTTTCGTCGGGTATCATTGTTGTTCATCTAGCTCGGGCAAGGGATGCATCGTGTGAGTTGGGTTGACCTCGGGTGTCTGGCGACCTGTTCCTATTTCCAACCACCTTTCCGCTTCTCGCCTCGAGAAAGTCCACCCGTCACTGCTGAATTGTCGCTCGGTGCGTTTGTAGATGGAACAAAGTCGATGGCGGTCCTGCCACCGCTCGTCTTTTCGGCCTCTTTCTCTTTTGCGAGCTTCTCGCGGCTTTTTCGCAGCTTGTCCTTGAACGCCCATTCAGGAAAGGCACTGGGGTCCCATAGTTCAGTGCTGATGGTAGTCGAATACTGGCCCCGCTCATCGACGTCGACAAATTTCATCAACTTGTCCATCAGACTGGGGTTCTTCAGGGCTGATGACTGCTCCAGCTTCGCGTTGAAGTGAGTTCCTTTCTTCTTGAGCTCAAGAAACTGTTCGAACTTCTTGTTGGCCCCTGGCGGCGGTGAGCCAGGCGGTGATGGCGGGATGTCCAAGTTGGGTGCCGAAGGAAGTGTGAGATCGCGCAAAAGGGCACGATTTGCTGAGTATGGTGAAGAGGGCCTTTGCGCAGGGTCTTGGTCGTCGATCACAGCTTCTTCCATAGGTGGAAGTGATGGTCCTAGGGGAACAGCATTCTGCTGAACTGGGCCGATAGCAACAGGCTCGTTGCTTTGAGATACAGGTGCGGGTTCTGTATCGCGGTGAGTAAGTAATAGACATCAGACTTTCGCATGTTGAAAAAAATCAGGAATGAGGTGGCGAGAGAATTCTAGAAGAGGGTTTTGAGAGAAATCCATACCTGGTAAATTAGTAGAGGAAGTCGCGTGTTCCTTTTCCTGGTTCCTCGGCTCGGTCGCGACTGCGATTGTCACAGGTGCCTAGGGAAAACGAGGCAGGTGAGCCACCCATCAAGGCCATTGATTCGCGAGAGGAGGTTCAACACGTACCTTTTGTTCCGATACAGGCTTCTCTACCTGTTCAATCTCATCGTCTTCATCACTGCTTGCATATCCTACAAGACCTGCCATTTTGGACTGTCGTGATAAAGCAGAAGCCAGGAATGAGGCTTGGTGAGAGCAGGTGGGAAGGGTGTGGGGCCGAGGTGGTAAATCTGAAACTATTTTGGGCTTAGCGCGGCTCCTTTGCTCGTGACTGACAGCCTCAAGCGTTGGCGCCTTGGGGAAAACCTCGGGCTAATCACCCCAGACTTTTAGCCATCCATCATCTTTTGGGGACAATACAGTCGTGCCTGAGATTCTCGAGAACCCACCCCTCACAGCGTCACCCTTGTAATCTCCATCGCCAAACCACGTCGACGCTCATCCCAAGCTTCTCTGCAAGCTTCTTCTGGTTCTGGGCAACTCTCATCCTTGGGTGTCAGCATCTGCGCTACCTAAGACGCGCCGTTGGCACTGCCAAGGCTTCGGTCCCCCGTTAAAAAGTAGTACTCACCAACGAAGTGTCCTGCTGAGCCTGCGAGACCACCAACAATGGCTCGGCTGAGAGACTCGCGCTCACCAAGTCCTGCAGGCAGCTCTCACAGTTCCCGCCGTCACCGCAAAGATGACGATCGCCGGGAACGGGATCGTCGCGATGACGGGAGGGACCATCGCCGGCGCACCAGGTCGCGCAGCCCTGATGTGAGAAAACAACACCGCAACCCCGGCGGCCTTTATTCTGACGAGATTGTCCGTGACCAGCCCCGATACCGCGACCGCGATCGTGATAGAGACAGAGACCGCGGCCGAGACCGGGACTATTATCGTCGCAGAGACCGCTCGCTAGACCGACGCGACGATGACTACTACCGCGGCGGACGACGAGACCATCGAGACAGAGACCGCCGGAGATCGCGAAACCGCTACGATGATAGAAATCGATCGCCCGACCGTCGACGAAACCGCAGCCGGGATAGCGATCGAGATTTCAGAAGGCGAGACGACTCCCGCGACCGTGTCCGCGGTCGACGTGAGGGTACGGCTGACTCCCTTGCTCGCAGCAACCGTGAGGATGGTCGAAATCAGAGGACCCCGCTAGGTGACAATGGGAATACCGCTGCCAACGAGGCCCAGAAGTCCAAGACGAATGCTGCGCAAGCCGAGATCGACAAGAAGGCTGAGCGACTGGCAAAGCTTGAGGCGTGGAAGAAGAAGAAGGAGAGCGCCAGTCAGAAACAAAAGGAAGTAAATCCGAGTCAGACAAGAAATCTCTTGGCTGAAATGGATAAGAAGGCCAGCGGCGCATCGTCAAAGACAGTGTCTCCGTCAGTTTCTGCTGCCGCTTCACCTGCGCAAACGCCAACCACTGCATCTCCCATTACTCCTTATGCCGGAAAATTCGATCCCAAGGCCATCGCAAAGAAGTCGGCCGCGTCACGATCACACGATGCTTCCAAGCCAATTCTGGGCTCCATTGGAGGCCCAGCCGAGAAGATCTCGGTTCCCGTAAAGCAAGCAAGCAATGGTATGGTTGGATCCCCTCCTTTCACATTGAATTTGATTGATGAGATATTCGCAGCGTCGGCCCTCCCCGCGAACCGAGCCAAAGCCAGCGGGTTTGGCTTCGTCAAGAGCCACGCAGAAAACGAGAAGCTACCCACCAAGCGCAAACTTGATTTGGACGAGGAAGACACAACAAAGAGGAAGCTCACGAAGCTTCCTGCTCTCCCTATCGAGGCTGACGATACTCCTTATGCTGATCAGGACGATGATGAGTCTGATGGAGACAACTTTGCCGAGAACGAAGAGGAGGCGGCCGCAGCAGCTCGCGCCGCACACGAAAGGCGACTACAGGCGGAGAACCAGATGGACCAGGATGAGGACAAGACCACAACGACAGAAGCACAACCCAACGGGGACGCAGTTGCGGATAACTCGGCTGACAAGGCCCCGGTGCCTGAGCAGATGGAGGTTGACGAGGAGGATGAAGTGGATCCGCTAGACGCATTCATGGCTGATCTCAAGCAGACAGAGGGGAAGAAGCCTGCCAAGACATCAAAGACACAGAAGGTCCAGGAACCCGAAGCCTACTTCAGCGATGACGAATACAACTTTAACAAGGAGGAGAACGGCGACCCCAATGCTCTGCTGGCCATGACGGCCAAGCGAAAGAAGAAGGACATCCCGACAATCGATTACACCAAAGTTGAGATTCAACCCATCAGGAAGAATTTCTGGGTGGAGCCAGCCGAGCTCAGTCAGCTCACAGAAGCCGAAGTTACTGATCTACGCCTGGAACTGGACGGGATCAAGGTCAATGGAAAGGATGTGCCTAAGCCGGTTCAGAAGTGGGCGCAGTGTGGTCTCACTCGCCAGACTCTGGATGTTATTGACAACTTGGGATATGAGAAGCCTACACCGATTCAGATGCAAGCTCTTCCAGCTCTGATGTCTGGTCGCGATGTCATTGGCGTAGCCAAGACTGGCTCTGGAAAGACTGTCGCCTTTCTACTCCCCATGTTCCGCCACATCAAGGATCAGCCTCCGCTGAAGGATACAGATGGTCCCATCGGGTTGATCATGACTCCTACTCGAGAACTGGCAACACAGATTCATCGCGACTGCAAACCTTTCCTGAAGATGATGGGCCTCCGAGCTGTATGCGCATACGGTGGTGCCCCAATCCGGGAGCAGATTGCTGAGTTGAAGCGAGGCGCTGAGATTATCGTGTGCACGCCAGGCCGCATGATTGATCTGCTTGCCGCCAACCAGGGTCGAGTCACCAACCTGAAGAGAGTCACCTACGTGGTGCTTGATGAAGCTGACCGAATGTTTGACATGGGTTTTGAGCCTCAAGTCATGAAGATCTTTGCCAACATGCGACCGGACAAACAGACGATTTTGTTTTCAGCGACCATGCCTCGCATCATCGACTCGCTGACCAAGAAGGTCCTCAAGAATCCAATTGAGGTGACGGTTGGTGGACGAAGCGTTGTTGCCAAGGAGATTGAGCAGATTGTCGAAGTTCGTGATGAAGCCAGCAAATTCCTGCGTGTTCTTGAACTCCTTGGAGAGCTGTACGACAGAGACGAGGACGCTCGCACGCTCATCTTTGTTGAGCGCCAGGAGAAGGCAGACGACCTTCTGAAGGAGCTCATGATCAAGGGCTATCCATGTATGTCGATCCATGGAGGCAAGGACCAGGTTGATCGTGACTCGACCATCTCGGATTTCAAGAAAGGCGTTGTGCCGATCCTGATTGCAACATCGGTGGCGGCTCGTGGTCTCGATGTCAAGCAGCTCAAGCTTGTCATCAACTACGACGCGCCAAACCATCTGGAAGACTATGTTCACCGAGCAGGCCGAACAGGTCGCGCCGGCAACACCGGTGTGGCTGTCACGTTTGTGACACCAGAGCAGGAGAACTGTGCGCCGGGCATTGCCAAGGCACTCGAGCAGAGTGGACAACCTGTACCTGAGAGGCTGAATGAGATGAGGAAGGCCCATCGTGAAAAGGTCAAGTCTGGAAAGGCCAAGGACACGTCAGGTTTCGGTGGCAAGGGTCTGGACCGTCTGGATCAGGAACGAGAGGCCGCTCGTCTTCGTGAGCGCAAGACCCACAAGGCCGAGGGTGAGGAAGAAGAAGTCAAGGAGGACAAGAAGGACGAGGATGACAAGGCAGAGAAGGCTCTCAGCGCGATCCGGGCGGCAGCATCAAGCGTTCAGGCTCGCGAGGCGCAAAAGGCCGAGGGGGGCGCAGAAGCCAAGCCTACACAGACCGTCAACACCAACGTGGTCAAGGACAAGTCCAAGGATCCGCTGGACAAGGTCAGCTCGGCAGTCAGCGCCATCAACAGCCGTCTTGGAAAGGCCGGCCAGCTTCGTGCTGGTCAGCCCATCGACAACAAGGGCCCAGACGCCGGAGCGTTCCATGCTACCCTGGAAATCAACGACTTCCCTCAGAAGGCCCGATGGGCTGTCACCAACCGAACCAACGTGGCCAAGATTCTGGAGGCTACAGGCACTTCGATAACAACAAAGGGCAACTTTTACCCGCCGGGCAAGGAGGTGCCGGCAGGGGGGGAGCCGAAGCTGTACATCCTTATCGAGGGCGACACCGAGGTTGTGGTTGGTTCCGCTCTGAGCGAGCTGACACGTCTGCTGAGAGAGGGAACAATCGCGGCTGCGGATGCAGACAACAGGGCGCCGGCAAGCGGCAGATACACCATTACCTAGAGTTCAGGATGGCTACGACCATGATACAGAGACAGACTGCATTCTACAGGATGAGGAAGGTAAGTGTACTTGTATAGGGCTAAATTGTTCCAAAAAGGGGCGTTGCGGAGGGTTGTAGGAGATAAGGACTCTGTGCAACAGATTTTGGGAGTCTTGCTTGGGTTAAACATATAGTCGATGAATTGGCATGTTTATGATGCAATTGAAGTTATTCAAGTATTACAGCCATCCCCTCTCTGTACCAACTCGATTCGAAGTTCAGACACCTCTTGGCCAACCAAAGAGGTCAATATTCATGCAAGCACGACTACACATAGGAACTCCAGACGGGTTGTAGAATGTTCTAATCTCCTCGCGGAGATGGATGTCTCATAGTTGTGTACTGGCTACATGGCCGCCTGAGTAGCACCCGGGTCGAGGAAAAGGAGACACCAACCGGTATACACCATTTAGCTTGTCCTCCCCGAAAGATAGGAAATATAGTATAATAAGAATAGGAAAAGAAGCTTTAAAGCTTTACATTTATCATCATATATCTTCAGCTAATTATTATGCTTGAGAGAAGCTAGGTGATTAACCGTCTTGATATTCTGGTGACTCGTTTATTTCTCGACTCGCGTCGGTAGGTACAATGAAATCAAATCAACATCCGTCGTTCCGCCATCCTTCAAGCTCATTTTAACTTGCGTTATCAGTCACGTCTTAATAGAGTGCGCCATCAAACAATGCTCTCTTCCTCGCTCGCTACCCCATGCGTTGTCCAAAAAACCATACTGCTCATCACGCCCAGTTGCGGGCTTCGGCTGCTTCGTCGGCGTCGCGGGCGCGCAGCTGCTCCTGGCTAGCATCTTTGAGCGTGTCGGAGCGTGTCTGCTTCTTCTGCGCCGCTAGCTGTGTCTGCAGTTTCCCGCCTGGTTTCGCGAATGCCTTTGCTCGAGCCTGTGTCGCATGGCGTCAGTCAGTATGCGCGCATTGAATTACTCAGGTCTACTGACCTCTGCGGCTTCGGCAGCTCTCCTCCTCGCGTCGTCGGCGTCGCCCGATGCCTCTGCCGGCGCTGCACCTCCCAGAGTCCGTGGCGGACCTCCCACTGTTGTCGGAACCGGTGCTGTCCCTGAGGCTGGGGGAGGCGCGGAGCCCAGGACGCGGCCGGGCTGTTGAAAGGCCTCCGACTCTGATTTTCCACAGCAGTTGCCCATATCTACCGGCGCGATCTGTCGCGAAGCGTCGATGCGGTGAGTGCGGTTTTCGGATCTGGGCGGAGAGAGAGGGGGGCTAGCTCTGTGCGATACGAGCACTTGGGAGTCGAGTCGATAATTTTTTGGGGTAGATATATGGCGTTGAAGCTGGTACTTTGCAGGTGGACAGCGTCGCCGCGACGGGCGAGGCCTTGACGATTCGAGTTTCGTTCTTGGTGCCAAGATCCGACGTTGAGGGGAAGAGCGAGCGATGCTATGCTGGGGGTAGCAGGAAGCGATATTTGGTAGTTGCTGCGCCCCGCGAGGCTCAGTGGTTAGCGACGTCACGGTGCAGGGCCTGTGATACAAGTGCGCGTGACGGGCAGGAGCAGGAAATCACGCGCGAGACAGTCAGAGCAGTAATGGGCGAGGCCAGTGGTATCCCTTTTTTTTTTCCGGCCCTCAAGTAACAAAAACTGGTTCATTACGATGCTCCGATACAATGTGTATCCTAGCGGAGCTTCGGCGAAGGGTCCATTCGGTGCGGAGGCAGGTGGGGGCCGAAGGGCGGGGTGAGGTCCGGCTGTCCTCCGCGCCGTCGGCGTCGGCATCGGCGATGGAGGAGGGGAAGTCCGCCGTCCGTCTCAGTAGGAAGCATCGACATTGGCCTCGCGGGGGGGCAGCGCCGGGCTTTATGATTGGAGCTTGGGGGCTGCAGTTTTTCGTCGTATTCATGGGTGGTACTGGGTTGGGTGAGCGATCAGAGTGACACTGTCGGCGGACAAATGTATCCAGCATAGTTAGTTTAACACCCAGCATATTTGTCACCATCTCCCAGTTAGAAACGGACATATCTAAGCAAGACGCTGCACCCCCGCATACCCAGAGGACAGAATAACAATGGGCAATGGGAAACGACTACACGAGAGAATGGAGAAAGAGCCATCTTGGTGACATCGTGTAGGGTAAGGCGGCCAAATTCCAACAGCCCTTGTGCCTGTCAACTGGCACCACCTACCTTGCGATATGGCTGCAGGAGGACGCTACGACCAGACTTGATAGGGTCTCACTCGGAGGATTGCCCTAATTGAATTTTTGCTGTCTAAAAAACACACGGCGAGACCGTCCCGCGTGTGAGATAGGGTCATTGTGTTCGTGGCTGGAGGCTCATAAGCAATAACTTGCACCACCAAAACTCAGAGAGCAGACTGCGGTTCAGGTCGACGCTTCAGCTGCAAGCCGCAGAGTTTAACGCAGGCTCTAACTGGCACAAAAAAGGCCGGGGATGCAGCAAAGGGCATCAGGGTCGTTCTCCCGTAGGTACCTACATCAGACGAGCTAGTACAAAACGAAAAACCACTTCCCACGCGAAATAACAGCAGCATCGAATCAGGACTGACGGACGGTCAACCACCGAGTTCTTTTATCCCACGTTGTATCCACTAACCCTGACCCTTTTCCCGTATGGCTCGTCTCTGACATGGTATCACAGTCCCTTGCCTGTTCCCCCCATTCCCTCGTGTGAACCCTCACCACTGAAGAGGTCCTCTGAGTGGGGGAGAAGACACAGAGACAAGGCCCAGCTTGTGGTCTCATTCCCTCAGCCGAGCCAGACCAGACCATACCAGGCGCTCGAGGACAAGGACAAGACAAAGACCACAAGGCAGCCAACAGCACAAACCCCCACCTACCCATTGTGGTGGTGCCTTTCTTGCTTCTGCCCTGCTCGCCGTCGTTCACTGTTGAGGCAATCCCCGACCCGTGATTCGTCAGTGGCTGCCGTCCCTTGGCGACCCGGCCCCCACATCAATCCACAGTGGTCCTGTCCACTGAAGCCCACCAGTAGCGGCTCGCTGAACCTGCCTACAGTGGTCCACTGCAGCTCACAAAGTGCCTGCGACTTGCTTGTGAGTGCCCCTCAGTCCTGGGACTGTCGCTCAGCCTTGGTTCCCCCCGTGGATTGAGCCTCCAGGCCATCAAGGTTCTCACCTCTTGGCGCTCACTGGTCCGTATCCTCTCTCTTCTGAACATCCCACTCGGGCCGCCGCCCGAGCCATCCATCCGCGCAACCATCGCCGTAGGTTTTCTCTTGCACAAAAAGTCAAGTCAGTGGCAGTTGCTGTGGCTGTACGAATACCAGTACAGATACCAGTCCGGCCGGATACCAGTTAGCAGTAGCACTCGCCCATCGGATACCCCCCTCGCCTTGCGTCGTCTTCATCATGGATCAATCGGGCATCTTTGCCCATCATCATGCCGCCTCCTTCGAGTCCTCAGCCGATAAGGTCGACTACGGCTTCGACTACCACCTTGGCCACGATGCTTCGCTAACCCACGGTCTTGACGCACTCGGCACTTGCAACAACACTGAGAACGCTTGTCTCGATCAGCGCTGCTTCGACCACTATGGCAAAGCCTCCTCGACCCCGAACACCGCCCTGGACCTTGGCATCGACATGAACTCTGACGCTCCCTCCAGTCCCCGACAGAGAGCATCGTATGGTCACTCGCACCCTCATCATCAGAAGACCTCAGCTCGCTCCACCTGCGTCGCTGGCACTGCCAACATGAACCCCGACCCCAAATCCGTCAGAGGAGCACACAGGCAGAGGCAAAAGCGAAAGAGACAGGCTGCTCCAGTATCGCAACCCCACGATCTTCACCAGTCGCATCATGTCCACCAGATGCGTTCGCCTCAGGTCTTCCATCATGCCCAGCATAGCCAGAGCATCGAACCCATGACTGCTCTCCAGGCTTTCGCTCAGACTCCTCAGCTCAACTTTCACCACACCGACTTCCATACGCCTCCCACTCACTTCCAGCAACCCCTCAACAGCCCTGATTGTGCCGACTGCTTCAATCCAACATGGGTGACAAATATGATGGACCCGGCAGCCAACTGCATGTCCATGCAGTGGCCGCCGTATGGGGGCGCTGCTTCGGCTGCCTGTAGCTCCGCCTGCGACGATGTCAACTGCTGGACTCGGTGCGAAGAGGGTGTCGACGACCAGTGCTGCTACGATGACTGCTGCGCTCAGCTTGACATGTCGCATGCTGCGTGTTGCTTCGAGCCTACCTGCGCCTCCCTCGAGCCATGCCTCGACTCCTCATGCCAGGAGGCATCGATTCCTTGCACAGATGCCAACTGCATGGGCACTCCCGCATCCGTCTCCGTCACCACCCCATCTGCCGAACCTGAGCCCATCGTCAACGCCCTCGTGAGCCCTGTCGAGCCCGGCCGAGAGATAACCCCAGACGCCTTCGACCAATCAGCCATTGGACATTTTGCCCAGGGCTTCTCTAACGACCTGAACTCGACTCATGGCTTCACAAATGACCTAAGTCCGACAATCAGCCAATCGCTTGACCACCAACTCACCCAAAACCATGCCAGCCAAGGCGCGAATGAGGCCAGTGGCTTTGCCATGCCCACATTTCCTTCTGCCTCCAAGTCCAAGCCAGTCGACGAGCAGCCAACAACCGATAACGCTGAGCACTTATGCCGCTGGCTCTGCCTGGACGGCATCGCATGTGGCCAAAAGTTCGCAAGCAACAAAGAACTCCAGGACCACTGCAAGAGTGACCATGTCAAGAACCTTAAGAAGGGCCCTAATGGGTTTTGCTGCACATGGTGGGGTTGTGCCCGTCCAGGGCCCTTTTCGCAGAAGAGCAAGCTTGAAAGACATATGCAGACGCATACTGGGTGTAAGTGATGCCATTCCTGTGCTCCCCTCTTCGATTCGCCAGACGAATGCTAACCGAAACAGTCAAACCCGTCAAGTGTGATATCTGCGGCATCTACCTTTCCGCGAAGCAATCCCTCGAGCAGCACATGCGCACCCACTCGGGTGAAAAGCCTTGGAAGTGTGAATACCCCGGCTGTACCCAGAGCTTCAAGCAACAGAGTGCTCTCAGTAAGTCCGCAGACCACCGAGACCAGGATGCCATGCTAACTTGAGCCCCAGCTATGCATATGCGCACTCACACTGGGGAGAAGCCACTGGTATGTGAAGTTTGCGGAAAGCGGTTTGGCGAATCATCCAATCTCTCCAAGCACCGTCGCACACACAATATCCGGGGGAACCATGTGTGCAAAATCTGCCAGAAAGATTTTCATCGACTAGACCAGCTCCGTCGGCACATGCAAACGCATGCTCCCGACGGTGGTCGCAAGGGGAGTAAGAGTTCTTAACCGCCTAAGAAGGGCGAAGGGTGCCATATCGACGCAAGTCGTACTTGAAGGACGGAGTTCTTCTGTGTCTTTTCAAAGCGGCATCGGTGTTTTGGGCGTCATCGTTGATCATGTCAGAGTTGATTTTGGGTCGGATTTGGTGTTTAGAAAGTCAGTGCAACAAGGATCGGGCGAAAAAGTCGTATATCATTAGATACCCAATTGCCGTCGTGGATAAGAGAGGAAACCTCCCACGCGGGGGTCACGAAGTTAGTCCCAGACAACAGAAATGAGAGCACATCTTTAACCAGCACCGCATGGTTCTGGTAGTCATCTTGGAAGCTGCGGATATCTTGGCTCATAGCTCGGTGTCTTGTGGCTTAGGATGTCGTTGCCATTGTGGTGAGTCGTGATGGTATGCCACGTCGACGTGGAGTGGCCTGCTGACGTCTCATTGTTCCTCTGTCGATGCGTTCCCACCATTCGTCCCTTCCGGTGAACTAGAATATGCTCGATGTTGATCCATGATTGCAAGCCGAGAGTCTCTGTTGAATGAGAGAGTGCGTCGCTTTGAGAAAGCATGAGTAGGCCATGAAATCCAAGGTGAATAGTCGTGGAACTGGCGGCATCCCACTCGGAAGGTCAAAGCCACCAACACCTGGTTTGAGCTTTCCACAGTCAAAGTCCTCATCCATTGAGACGGGAGGGTGATGCGCTGGCATCAGAACCTCTCAAATCCATGGCCTCTCTTCCTGTCCTCGGGCCCCAGGCCTCGGATATCGATTTCTGCTCTGCGACGAAGGCATCCAGTGTCGCCGTTGCGGGGTTCATGATGCTGGATGTCCGATACCTCCGATTATCATCCAGTTGGTGTAAATCAGCATGACGGGGTCATCCATCTGAAAGAGATGACGAAGAGCGCAAGGGAGCGGCGCCGAGAAGGACTCGGGATTGAATGAAGGAGGGGAAAAGTGAAGAGGAGGCGAGATTCCTTTCCGTTTGCCTTGCCGATTCGAGGCATGTCGTTGGGGGTTGTGGTGGGGTGACGCGGGTTTGGCCGTTCCGAGGCGCCTCACTGGAGACCGATACGTAGATGGATTTCCGCCTGGGTGGTCACCAGGACTTGCCTTTCTTGGTCGTGCGAGTGTGTCGAGGTTTGATGCGAGGTCGAAATTCATTCAAGGGGGGTTGCTACATGAGCCTGGGCTTTTCTAAATCATGTGTGGAAGGTGACCTGGCTGTCTCTCAAGGTGCTTTTCTGGTGCCTGAGGTTGCCGTTGATCGTTTGATTGATAAACTCAGGCATCAAAGGCACAACGGGAGCACCACCGGCTCTCGCTGGACCAGGCCACTGGTGCTTGGCAGCCACACCCGAGTGCCTACCTCCTGCACAGTAACACTGCCCGTAAGAACAATCACCATACCGATGGATGGATCCAACCCAGATCACCATGTATCGAGGCAGTCGGTCTTCAAGGCATTGAACTTTGCACATGCACTCAATGGACATTTTTGATCATGACCTCATTTTTTCTTTTTTAAACAGACTGCCTGACCAGGCAAGCCCATCATAGACATCCCGTCCCAGAACGAGGCCAAAACCGGGAAACAAGTACAAGTCAGACCGAGATTCCCTGAGCCATGCGATGCAAATTTCGAAGCCTTTTGTTCAGAGAAAAAGCACGCCACGCCCTCCATACCCCGTTTCCTTTCTACCCAGATGTCCGCCATCCCCGAAAACTGCAAGTGGTTTTGATTTAAGCCTGCAATTGACTGTTAGCACACACATCCATGCAGACGTTTACCACGTAGAAATCCATATCATTTGTGGCGTCGGGGCTGCTCCGTACCTTAATGGCGAACTTGCGCTGGGGGAAGTGAACGCTGCGCTTCTTGGCCTTCTCCAGCACGCGGGACTTCTCATCGGGTGATAGTCGGCGGCGGATGGCACGGGTCTGCTTGGGTCGGAGGTCGAGAGGAGCGTACTTCTTGTTCTTGTAGAACAGGCGGAGCTGAGCCCTTTGCTTGGCGTTGATAACGGTAAGGACACGGGCGATCGACTTGCGGAGGTCGTGGCTGTTAGAGATAGACGCATTAGCTCGCGTGGTCTCGTCAAAGATTTTTTTTTTCCTTTTCGCGATTCGAAATCGTCGGAGGTGGGTTGCTCACATCTTGTTCAGCTTGGTGCCGGACGAAGCGACCTTCTGGATGCGAAGCTGACCGAGCTCGCTCTTGAGCTCAGCGAGCTGCTTCGTCAAATCATCCTTGTTCTTGCCCCAGAGCGCACCAGCCTTGACCTTGCCCGACGACTACAACAACCTGTCAGCGATCCGTTCGTCTCAAATAGCCCCGTGTGTATGCGTGTGTGGTGATGTCGGAGTCATGGCCAATTCGAAAGTGTATTCTCGATCGGGTGTTGGATGTGTGTGTGTGGTCTGTCGAATAATTTCGAGGGGTGCTGCTGCCACAGTACAGATGGACAACTCGAGGCCGCCGTCTGTCTGGGCGAGGGCAAGAAGGTGCGTACTCACCATCTTGAATAGCTTCGAAGTGGTGTGCGAAGTGTGTCGACGAGTGTGTTGGGAAAATATCAGCCTCGACCGTCACCGTCCGTGTCGCGATGGGATCGTTTGGCGTAGGAATTTAGAGAAGTTTGCCGAGAAAGTGAAAAATTGCCCTAGGGTTTGGGAAGGGGAGGGAAAAGTGGATAATTCGTGATGATTTGCAATTTTTGATTGGGCTGTGGGCGGCCCCGCTATCCTGAGGGGCTACTCCTCACGTGCCGATTCTCGTGACCTAAAATCGGCGCTAGCGCAGGCGGTGAATAATTCTGCCGCTTCCTTGGACCAGGTGTCGGTCGGTTGTCGTCAGGGAGTTTGGTCGAGGAGCTGGATGGTCGATCAAGCTTGTAAGAGTCCATCACGCACGTATTCTTGTCGCAACTACCCTTTCAATCCTCACACATAATGTCTGCGCCGTCAGGTAATGCGGGCTGGGCCCAACTAAGGCAGCAGGCCCGAACATTAGAAACCCAGGTTCGCAGAGTGGCATCATGCGCCGAGGGCATTCGCTGACGTCGTCACCAGACGGAGAACCTCTTCCACACGTATTCCCAGTTCTCGGCGGCTACAAACATCCCTCCAAAGCCCACAGATGAGGAGCGCAGCACTGAGAAGAAGCTTGAGGAGCTACTTCAGAAGGTATGCGTCCACAGCCCAGCTTCATCAACCGTATTAACACCGTCCTCAGCGCGAAACTGTCATCGACCAGCTCGCCCGCCTCCTCGACTCCGAAGCCGCCCTCACCTCGTCTGCCCTTAAACAAAACAACCTCTCCCTCCTCCGCGAGAAGCTCTCGGGCCATAAGCGGGACCTCGCGCGGCTGCGATCGACCCTCCAGCAAGCTCGCGACCGCGCCAACCTCCTGACCAACGTCCGCTCCGACATTAATGAATACCGCCAAAACAACCCCGAGGCCGCCGAGGCCGACTACATGCTTGAGGAGCGCAACCGCATTGACAACAGCCACAACATGGCCGACAGTGTTCTTAGCCAGGCGTACGCCGTTAACGACAGTTTCAACCTGCAGCGCGAGACCCTGGCCAGCATCAACCGGAGAATCACCCACGCCGCGAGCCAGGTGCCAGGAATTAACACGCTGATCACGAGGATATCGGCAAAGAAGAGAAGGGACGGCATCATCATGGGGGGCTTCATCGCTTTTTGCTTCATTCTGTTCTTCTTCCTCTCGTAAAACGGGATTGGGGCAGCTTGCCTATGGGACAGGCGTTCAGGGGTATCAGCGTGTTTTGTATTGTACAACATGGTGGGGTCATGGGTGTCTAAGTTACAATGCTCTTCCGCGATGGGAAGGCGCCTAATTACAACGGCTTGGGAACCTCTAGATGTTGTTTGCCCGGATGTTGCTCCTTTGCTGTGGCTGGCATCGTGGCCTCCCTCTTGATCTCGTCCACCAACCGTGAGAGACCCTTGGCCAATCCCTCCTGCTCAACGGGATGAGCCGTTCCACTTCCTGCCCATCGGACGCGGCAGTATTGGTCGACAAGAAAGATGTAGCCGACTTTACTGTTGAGCAGTCCGATCGACTCACGAATGTCGTCGGTGATGCCTCGTCGCACGAGGAAGTACTTGTCCCAGTCCTTCTCGGCGAATTGCCTCCGCAGCGATCCCATAAAGAACTTCACCAACCACGCCTTGCCCGCGTTGTCTTCGTAGTTGATATGAACCATCTGCGTGATGTCGGGGTGTTGCGCCAATGTGTCGTGTAGCGCTGGGTTTGCTTCATTGGAGGTGAAGGACTGGGCCTGCTGCTCGGCCCAGCGGCTGCTAAAGATGGATACGACGCTCGCCTTGCCCGAGAGGAGAGGGGTGGTGTCGCGCGGGTTCTTGTCCGTCTTGAGGAGGGTCTCGCCGTAAAAGTTGGGGAAGAAGAGGGAGAGCTCGGCTTTGAAGAGTCGCGGGGGTGCAATGAAGGACTTGCCTTCGTGGTATTGCAGATTTCCCCAGTCTCGGAAATAAGGTCTTGATATCTTGGCCGTCCTACAGAATTATGTATAAGAAAAAATGTCGATTCGAGCCCTCCAGCAGTTGTTCTTACAGCTCTTTTCGCCTTTGCAAGTGCTTGTCGTAGTTGACAAAATCTTCGCGGCGCTGACGCATTGATCGGTGGTCAATGCCGGTGTTCTCACCAGCCTTGGGCGGGAGGGGCATGCCAATCGGCCGGGGGAGGGGCTTCGGCGTAAAGACGCCCTGCTGTCGCTTGCCGTAGCTTCGCGGAGCTTCGATCGGGGTTCCGGCGATACTTGCTTGAGGGTCCATGGAGGCACCGGACCCGGGCTTTTCGGTGGTCGCCGCCCGCACGGCGGAGGACGTGAACGAGCGACGGGCCTGACAGAAGAGACATGTCAATGGCCGGCGGGTGAGGCCTGAAAGGGCCAGGTCGAATCGTCGTGACGCCATGGCCGAGGCGTGAGTGGTTGATGATTGCGGCTCTTTAACGTGTGGAAATTTCTCAGCCAAGGGTTCTTCCATCCCATGTCCCCACATCAAGATAAGATTTGGAGGAGCACGGCCGGGCTGTGGGGAAGAGAGAGCCGAGGACTCGGTCAGATCGGGCTTTAGTTTCAAGACTGCCGTCATTCCCCCGGACTGCGGTTATCCACGGTCATGAGCCGACCGAAGCCAGCCTTCGGCTTAGACAATGCCTTCCATTGCCATTGCCTGCCTTCTCCTCTTCCTGGGAGATTGAAATTCTGACATGTCCTCTCCTTGATTCTTCTTCTCGCCGGTGCAATTGCAAGTTAATCATGTTTCTTCAGCGTGGATCTCGAGTGCTGCGAAAGCAATGGCATGTCGCCAGAGGCGTGGGCCAGATGGCCATGGCGTCACGGGCACCCATGAACGCCTGTCCTCCCAGATGGTTCAGCGAGTCGAGGAGGTTAATGGCTGTGAAGCCTGTGCTCCTAGCCGACATTGGCGAAGGCAAGTTAATCATCTACACTGTCCGCCTGGTGATGCACCCCGGGAAGCGCACGACTAACACGCACCAGGCATCGTCGAGTGTGAAGTCATCCAGTGGTTCGTGGAACCGGGCGCTCGGGTCGAGGAGTTCTCCCCGCTATGCGAGGTCCAGAGCGACAAGGCCTCTGTGGAAATCACAAGCCGCTTCTCGGGCGTCGTCAAGAAGCTCTACTACGAGACGGGCGAGATGGCCAAGGTCGGCAAGCCGTTTGTTGACATTGATATCGAGGGCGAGGCCAAGCCTGAGGATGTCGACGCCGTGGTCAGCCAGCAACCCGAGAAGGAGGATGTCCCTCCCCCTCCACCGTCCTCCGCCTCGGAGTCCAAGCCCGAGCAAACACAAAAGACATCTCCAGCACCTGCTGGGACACCAGTAAAGGAGAAGGGCAAGTGCGCAAGCCTGGCAACACCGGCTGTGCGACACCTCTCCAAGGAGTTCAAGGTCGACATCATGGATATTGATGGCACCGGCAGAGATGGTAGAGTCCTCAAGGAGGACATTTATCGATTCGTCAAGGAGAGGGATGCCAAGGCCAGTGCCCCAAGTGCGCCGTCGTCTGCACCACGGGATACTTCAGTGCAGACGGAAACGGTTGTGCCACTGTCCAACACCCAGATGCAGATGTTCAAGACCATGACACGGTCCCTGACTATCCCGCACTTCCTCTACGCGGACGAGGTCGACTTCTCAAACCTGGTGGAGCTGCGCAAGCGTCTCAACCGTGTAATTGCCCACGGCGCCACGACGGACGGACAGCCCTCCAAGCTCTCCTACCTCCCCTTCATCATCAAGGCCGTGTCCCTGGCGCTGTATCAGTACCCAATGCTCAACGCCAGGGTGGACGTGGACGCCAAGACCAACAAGCCGTGCCTCGTGCACCGGTCGCAGCACAACATCGGCATCGCCATGGACACGCCGGGGGGCCTGGTGGTGCCCGTGATCAAGGACGTGGGCTCGCTGAACATCCTGTCCATCGCGGCAGAGCTGTCACGGCTGCAGAGCCTCGCGGCGCAGGGCAAGCTGTCGCCGGCCGACTTCCAGGGCGGCACCATCACCGTTTCCAACATTGGCAACATCGGCGGCACCTACGTCAGCCCCGTCATCGTGGAGCGCGAGGTGGCGATCCTGGGCATCGGGCGGATGCGGACGGTGCCCGCGTTCGACGAAGAGGACCAGCTCGTCAAGAAGCAGATCACCAACTTCAGCTGGAGTGCTGACCACCGTGTCATTGACGGTGCCACCATGGCCCGGGCAGCTGAGGTTGTGCGACAGATAGTGCAGGAGCCGGACATCATGGTGATGCACCTCAAGTAATAGAGAGCGTTGGTGTAACTAGCAAGCAGATTATCAAAAACAATGTAAACGAGATAGACTGAAAGAATAGGGAATCGGGCTGTGATACATCCGATGCTGATGCAGACGGTTCGTCCATCCTCATCTGGAAATAGCCGATGTTCCTATCTGCTCGCACTTACACAATAGGCATAGACAACCGAACTTTTGTCTTCTGCTGAGATACTAGAAAGCGCATAATGCAGAAATTATTGATTCCGCAGGAACATGGCTGTTGCCCGGATTCGCGACGAGCCCTGCTGATCTCTGTCCCCATGACCTCGCCGTGCGTCTCGCCCATGTAAGTCGCCGGATACGTTCATGCACCCCGCCTCGAGGAGCTGTCACTCGAGGATCGCCTTGGCTCTGAGGCAGGCTGTGACTGTGAGATGAGCAGTCATGATCATGCCAGCTTGGTCAGCGAGACGTGGCCGCTCACATGTCGACGAGTGCTCGGTCCCTAGTTTGGCGATGTGGATGGGCAGAGGAAGCCATGAGCTGTCAAAGCCGGTAGGTTCGGTATCATTTCAGGACAAGGTAGCATGTATGACATAGATAGTGTGCTAGTAGAAGCCGGATCAATACCTACAATCCCATTGACTTTGTTGGTCGTGTGCAGCCCGACCCTAAACTGTTTGCTTTTAACACATGGTTGCTCGATGGATTGCCTAGGTATGATGTATTACCCTGCATCGAATGACACGAAGTCGCAGATGGGGGCATGACATCCATCCATCGGAGAGAAGGCCCTTGCATCAAACTAGTCCGTGAGGCCATCTACCGCGTACAGTCCCTAGCTACAGTAATTAGGGCATCATCTGGTCATTGATCCGTAATACCTCGGAGCGCACTGGTCAGGCGTCGTGCCATGGTGGGAACCGATGGAGGCGTTTCGTGTCAAAATTTTTCTTTGCATTCCACCCACGTCTCACAAGAGACTGATGGGTTTTGCTCGAGGCTAATTACCTGACATGGACATGGGGGAGACAAGGGAACCCATGCTGGGATGGGGATGGGGCGGTGACCCCTGGGCTGGGCTGGGCTGGGCTGGGGGTGTCTGGCCATGTGCCGAACAAACAATGACGACCACAAGCATGCTCGTGTCTCTTGCCTTGAGGTCATCGTATCACAGTCTCAGCCATGGATGCGATGCGACAAACCCCAGACTCAAGAGCGTCAACCCCAGCTTTTGCCTCCCCGTGCCATCCCGCGCGCGGCGTCTCCCTCGCATGCCTAGCACAACGCCCAAACAAGCAACACGCACACACACACACACACAAACCAAGGATGTTCTCATCCCCTTCCCATGCCCGTCCCTCTTTCGCCAATCCATGCATGCAAGCAAGCAGCCCTCACCCCGCACTCCGCCCGAGACTGGCTATGTACAATTGGTTGGCTCCAACTTGAACGGTCTGCAGGGGCTGCAACCAAGGCCGCCGCCTAGTCAGAGGCCGCGGCTGGCTTCACCGCATCGGAAAGCTGTCCGAATGGGCGGAGCACCGGCAGCAGCGACGACGCGCGCGCCTGATTTCCCAACGCCATTAAAAATCCCTTTTGAAAAATACTCCGTTGTTAATGATTCAATGTCCGTAACGCTGTGACTCCCGGCTCGAAAACTCTTTTCGGATGGTGTTGGCTGCAACGACACTGCGTTTGTGAGTGCCTGTGGGCCTGTGTACCACCATGTACAAGGTGTGATATGATATGATGAAAGACCGCATCACGGCTATGAGCTGTTGTCGGCCTTGGTCATGGTCTCCAACACGTTGGCCAGGGCTTCCTGCTGCACCTCCTCGAGGGTTTTGCTGACATCGATAGTGATGACGTCCTTCTCGTCACTCGAGGGCCGCTCGAGGATGTCGAACTGGCTGTGGACCATGTTGGCGCCCATGTAATGATTTTGTCGCTTTTGCACGCGGGCGAGAAGGACCTCTTCGGCAGCGTCGAGGAAGACAAAGTGGATGAGAATTCGATGGTCGTAGTATCCCGCCACCCGGATCACATCTCGGTACTTTCGCTTGAGGGCTGAGCAGGTGAGAACGACGCCGCTGGATCCGGCATTAAGGCGGTGGATTGACTCTTCTCGGAGAGCAGTGAGCCAGTCCCAACGATCAGCATCCGTCAGAGGGATGCCATTTCGCATCTTTTCGATGTTGGCAGGGGGGTGATACTGGAGGGCCGTGTTAGTGGTGACGTTGTGACGCCGCAAATCGTGGGGGTAAAAAACCCCCGCGGGATGGGAAAAAAAAGGGTCTAGTACATACCGAGTCACCCTCAACATAAGGCATGCCCAGAGTGTTGGCCAAATATTCAGCGACTGTCGTCTTTCCACATCCAGCAGGGCCCGTAACTAGCCAGATGTGCTGCTGCTCGTTGGTGTTGTGGCCGTTGACGGCAACCGAGTTGAGGGATGGGGGTGCTGCCGTCATTGGTGAGGAATTGGTGGGGGTCGCTTGGAGAGATGGTGGCAAGGCGATGGAAGTTGGCGACTTGGACGCCTTGATGGGCAGAGGAGTGGAATCGTAGGAAAGCATGGTGGAATAGTTGTCGAGAATAATATGATTCGTGAGGTAGAAAGTGAAGATCGGTGCTGAAGTAATAGATGCTTCCTTCTCTTAAACGCCTATTGCATAATGGTACACGAAAGGCTGAAGTCGAGGTGACAGATGCAGTAGGTCAATGTCTGCCTAGTCCTAACAAAGCAATTGATGCAAGGCAATGTAAGGTTTTGAGTGAAGTAAAACGGGACAAACACAAACGTCAAAGAGACACAAAGAGCCCGGTGAAGTACTGTAGGTAGGTTGGACAAGATTCCGGGGGGTCAGGGGGAGGCAGACGACGGATCTATATAAGGTTGACGACGGGAAAAATGACAATTCAGGCTCAACAAGACGGGGAGAAGGCCGTGACAGGCACGACGACTTGGTTCGTACAGCCCATCTGGGCCTGGCAGTCTTTGCCAATTCCATTGTCCAAGTGACGTGGGGGGGGAGTGTGTAATGATGGTTAGGCCCCAGTGGGCCGGGTACAGGAGCCTCCGCCTGCCCTCCAGGGGCGTGGACAAGCAGAGGGGAGGCGTGTGGGCACTGGAAGCCTGGCAATGGAGGTTGAGAGAAATAGGGAGGACGGGCATTTTTCCCCTTTACGAGTCCACTCTGGCACCCGCCATCTCCTGGAAGCACCGTGGTGAAGCAGTGAGTGTGGAGTTGAGACCTTGGTGTGTGGGAACGTGGAGAAGAATGCCAGGGCCCGTCACGGACGGATTGCTAGACCGACAAAACCTGGACGGGACTGGACAAATTTGTCACCATGATGAGTCTATGTCCGTGGTCAGTTGGTGTTTTGGGCCCTTCTAGAGAAATTGCTTAGTTATTACTCACTTGTGCAACTCGAAAATGCCAGCAGAGCCTCGAAACCTACCTCATCTCGTCGTGCCACTCTTTCGTGTTGTGTGCGCGTGCTGGGTCACGAGGCCATCTTTTTGCTCCCGTGCTTGGCGGCAGTTTGATGTCACCGTCAAGACACAATCATTCATCATCCTCTCACACAAGGCAAGACTCCTCAAACAATTGCGAGGCGGCTTTGGGCGGACAACACCTCAGCCTCGAGGCGCGCATCATGCTGCATGCAGACGTCGTCCATCCAGAGACCGAGTCTGGGCAGAGACGGTAGGGGCAAATGTAGCAAAGCGACCTGTGAATGCATCGGATTGGATGGGAGGCTGAGTGACTCCCCCGGAAAAGAATCCATGCAGTGGAGGTTGCTTTTCCTTGTCGACCACCCAATTCCCGCCTTTTTGCAATTCCTGTGTCTGTCAGCCGTCACACTCAGCAGCAGCCCTGGTGCCCGCTCTGGCCGACCACGCAACGTCAATTGGTGTAACGAGCTCCAATCATTCCCCAAACACCGGCATCCCCAACAATGGCCCCCATGCTCTCTCCCAATGACCCCCCTTGGAGAATGTCCAACCTGGGTTGCCAGCAGCAGAGCGGTCGGTCGGTACAGCAGGAAAAGGATAATGACAAACAATCCTCCCTGTCTGCCGACCAGACTCTCACATCCGCAGATCCAATACGCATCCGGCCCGACTCTACGGGCAGGACGGATGAGCTCATGCTGTACGCAATGCCCACGCACAGCAGGTTTGCTAGTCCGAACGAACCGAACCCCGGATTTCATGACCAAACTTGACCGAAACACCACCTTGACCATGGCCGATGATCGCCACCGCGCCCAAGGGGCTGGGTCAAATCTCCCGACTCGAGTCAACGAGATCCCTCCCGTCTCTTGACCCAAAGACGTTGGGATGCTGCCCCAGGTTTATCCCCTTGCCTGTCTCATCCCGTTTTCCTCAATGGCTCATGGACTTGGACCAGCTTGAAGCTAGATGGCTGCGGCATCTGGCCCGGCACTGCACGAGCAAAGTCGGTCATTGCTCATGCTGGGATCAGGTCACGACGGCAAAGCGCCCCCTCGTCTCGTTTTGGAAAGAGGCGCCGGGCGGTCATCGCCGTAAAACTTCTATGTTTGTCGTTAAAGACTGGGGCAGACGGGATCAGTCGGTAGTGTACCTCCGCAGCGCGGCACCGGCACAGCCCATCAGGTCGTCTCAGGCGGCAGTCATGATCTGGACGAGAGGATGCTCGAATGAGGGAGAGAGCCGCGGCAACGGCAGCAGCAGCAGGAGCACAGTAGTTGCAGCGGCCAACACAAGGCTGATCAGATTATTGCATGCTTGTCTTACAAGCTTGCATCTGCATGGGGAGGGCGCGTGAGGGCAGGCGTTGTCTTCCCCGCAGAAGACTCAGCTCGAAGGACCCCTCGAGTCTGCTCTGATTCAACCATGCACCCGCGGTTGAGGATCCGTTTGCCGTGAGGGAGGAGCTCCGTCAAGGCAGAGGGTGTCTCAGCAGACACATTGTCTTCCACCCCCAACCCAACCAAGAAAAGAAAAGAGGCACAAGGGGAGAAAAAGCGGTAGCGTGGAGTGTGGAGCTGGCGCGTGGGGGTCGCAGACCTGAGCAGGTCAGGTGGTGGTGGACCTGGCGCTGCCCCACAAGCTACTGGAAGCCTCACCCAGCCAGAAGATTCCAACCGACTTCATCAAAAGGAACAATCCATGATTATAAACTTGATTATTAACATGAACACGATGCTCACCGTGATGATTTTGCAATTGATAGACACAGGTATCAAGCTTCAGTTAGAGAATTACTCTGTGAGAATACCTATCACAGAGTGACTAACATAATCACAACCACAGATTTCAACTTCACATCCTTCAACGCACAACTTGCTGGCATGTACGCTTTGGCATGGCCCTTTCTAGGCTTACTCGGCTCAGCTTGACTCGGCTCAATAGGGGGAGCTATTTTGCTTCCCCGGCCGGAATCATCACCTCAACCTGGCCAACCACAACCGCCTGTCGCCCTCCCACCCTCTCACCACGCCCCCTAGACCGTCCCGCCCGGGTGGATGTCTAGATTCCGAAGCGCTGGCTCGGTGGACGACACCAGGTCGGCGCCGTTGATCTTGCTAGTGCTTGCTTGCTTGCGTGCAGGAAGAAGCCCTGGTCTCCGAATCTCGAGTTTTATCAACGCCACACCGCTTGAATCTGTCTCCGATTCTGTTGCATCTCTCCATGTGTTGTTTGGCGAGCACTACCATATAGTCCTCTTCCACCCATCCTACGGTGTTGCTTTATTCATTACTTGACGACTCCTGTATAGTCCTCACTCGACTGCCGAACTCTCAAAACCTGCTTTGTCAACCCTTCTCGAACCCTGGCGATGGAGCCCCGGACCGTCTCTCCGTCTACACCCGTCCCTGGCATGTCCCACATGGCAACGCGGTGAAGCTGCGTCTCCAAATTGCGCTGCGTCAACCAGTCAAATTTTACGAGGACTCGTGGGTAATGTGACCTCCAAAGGTAGCATGCGCTGTGCTGAGCGCCCGAGGCCTCTTGGCCGACATTTGGCCATCCATGACACGATATGCATCTCATCTCGTCCGAAACCGCTGTGTATGCCGCGGAGTACGGCACAGCCCAGGCTTCATGCAAGACTCTGGACTGGCCAGTGGGGTCGTCTCAAGGTAAGGAAGGCCTCGGGAAGGAGATCGGGAACTTTCTCGGTTCGGCTCGCGGTTTGAACTTGTCTTGTGCTGTTGCCGTGGGGGTCGATGAGCGCCAGATAACTCAACAGCTCTTTTGGCTCTCCGGCATGAAGCTCGTGAAATTGGGCACTTGAAGTTGGGCAGACATGGCGGATGCTCAAGATTCTCGCATCGATTGGTTGTGAACTTGTTTGCTATCTCCTCATGAGACTATTCGCGCAAGTTGCGACTTGCTGTTCTATGTCGCCTCGACCCAGGATAAGGAGAGGACATTGGTAAGCTATGCGATACCGATAATAAATATTGGAATTAGGCAATATGTAACGGTTATTAGCTCTTAGTTAGATCGAGATTAAGGTACTCTTATGGACGTCTCACTGACCTTGGTAGTGATACTGGAAAAGGATCAGTCTCGTACTGTTGCGGACATATTACAGCAAGACTAGACTATCACTACGTGAGTTCAAAAGAATAGGCAATATCGAACAAGAGTTTACAATAGCACATGGGGGATTTCAGTTATGGGATAATGCGAGAACAACGATATGCCTGTATTCAAGAGCCACTTGATTAGGTACCTGACGGATATACCCCTTCAAACAACACCACTAGGGCCATGTCATGATACGCATTATCTTGGCATCCAGAGAGTCATGATCAGGCAAAACAAGGCTTCACGTGCAATTATGGCACTACCCGGGAATCATTTCTATCCTCGAAATTCTGGAATGCTACATTCCGCGTGACGCATGTGGGTTGACGCACAGGATGTGGATGTGACTGCGACTGCCACCCGATGCAAGTGATTTTGGTCCAATCTTTTCAACTTTCAACTTCCAAGTTGCACAAGGCTGAAGACTATTCAAACAACCTATCAGGTCCATCCCATCCTTTTGGATTGATTGGGTATTGTTGTCTTGTTGAAGCTCGCAACCAGTGCAGGCGTCCGTCCATGATGCCCTAAGTAGATGTCATGGTGGGGAAGGCACGCCTGGCTACAGTTGGTGCTAGCCCTGGTTGGCAACTGGCCGCCGCCTCACGCAAAGATCCCCGCGTTTTGCCTGGACACGTTTGGCAGCTGCGTTGCGTTTGTGCCCAGATACAAAGGATCGATTGGCCGACGTGACGTGAGCACAAGCGGCATGCCTTCTCCCAGCTTCATCTCACCGTCTTTCATTCTTCGAAGACTGCCATTTCCCTCCCTGAGAACCGCAGCATCGAAGCCTTCTATCGCCGCCATACGACGACCCCTCCCTCACGTTACAGCTTCCTTTGGACGTCAGAGCCTTCGAGCCTTTTCAGCCTCTGCCGTCGTCATGAACTCGCACGAGCTGGCCCACTACCTCGCTGACCAGCCGCCCTCGGTCGTCAGGCTTGAGATTGAGAAGCACTTCGAGCCTCTGACTGACCAGCAGAAGCGCTATGCTCACTTTATCAGCAAGTAAGTCATCTCTGGCCGGCGGTAGCTCCAAACTCAACCTGCCCGAGTTGACCGCAAGCTATCACGTGGGCGCCTCAATGCTAACCGCCCCTCTAGGGCCGCCTTTGCTGGTACCAGGATCGTCCTGCGCCAGATCTCTCCCGAGTCTGAGCCCATCTACGATCTGATTCTGGCTCTTCACAAGTCTGCCAAGGGCGACTGGAACGCCTTGGCCAAGCAGGCCGGTGTCGAGGAGGATGAGGTCACTCGCTTCCTCGAGTACGCTGCCATGTTCCTCGGCAACAATGGCAACTACAAGAGCTTTGGCGACGCCAAGTTCATCCCCCGCTGCAGCGAGAAGACTGTTGCTGCTCTGGCTGCCACCTCCCCCGAGGCTTCCAAGTTCTATGAGGCCACAAAGGGTGGCATCTTCAGCGCTGACAACCCCGCTATTATGCACTTTGGCTACCCCGATGATGGCCATATGACAACCTACTATCCCGACTCTCCTCACATCACCAAGGCCGAGATCAAGGCCGTCTCGGACTGGATGGAGGCCAAGGGTCTCCTGCCCGAGAACAACCGACTCCGAAAGCTCCAGGATGGCAACTTTGAGATTCTGATTGCCTCGGCCGTCAATAACATCCCTGCTGAGGGTGGTGATATCGGCAAGGAGACCGAGTTCACCATCGAGGACGGGCCTCTGAAGGGCAAGACTATCAAGCTTGTCTACGGCGACTATTCCGCCGAGATGAAGAACATTGCCACATTCATCAGTGGAGCTGCAGAGAACGCCGAGAACGATACCCAGAAGAACATGCATATTGCCTACAACAAGTCCTTCGAGTCCGGCTCTCTGAAGGAGTTCAAGGACAGCCAGCGGTTCTGGATCAAGGACAAGGGCCCCATGGTCGAGTCCAACATCGGTTTCATCGAGACGTACCGAGACCCTGCTGGTATCCGTGGCGAGTGGGAGGGTTTTGCCTCCATCGTGAACCTTGAGCGAACTCGGGCCTTTGGCGAGCTTGTATCCAAGGCCCCCCAACTCATCCCTCTGTTGCCCTGGGGTAGCGAGTTTGAGAAGGACAAGTTCCTGTCCCCTGACTTCACCTCTCTTGAGGTCCTGACTTTTGCCGGCTCCGGTATCCCTGCTGGCATCAACATTCCTAACTACGATGACATCCGACAAACTGAAGGTTTCAAGAACGTTTCCCTCGGAAACGTCATGAGTGCCAAGGCCCCCGATGAGAAGATTCCTTTCATTCGTGACGAGGACCTCGAGGTCTACAAGAAGCAGCGAGACGCTTCTTTTGAGGTCCAGGTTGGCCTTCACGAACTGACTGGTCACGGTTGCGGCAAGCTCCTGCAGGAGACATCTCCTGGTAACTTCAACTTTGACAAGGAGAACCCTCCTGTTAGCCCCGTCACCAACAAGCCCATCACGACATGGTACAAGCCTGGTCAGACCTGGGGCTCCGTCTTTGGTAGCATTGCTGCGTCATACGAGGAGTGCCGAGCTGAGCTTGTCGCTATGCATCTGAGCTGCGAGTTCCCCGTCCTTAAGATCTTTGGCTTTGGAGATGGCTCCGAGAACATCAACGGTGAGGCCGGTGATGTGCTTTATGCTTCATACCTCTCCATGGCTCGGGCTGGACTTGCCTCTCTCGAGATGTGGGATCCCAAGAGCCAGAAATGGGGACAGGCTCACAGCCAAGCTCGCTTCTCCATCCTCAAGTGCTTCCTTGAGGCCGAAGACGACTTCTGCAAGCTTGACTACAAGGAGGATGACCTTTCGGATTTGACTATCAAGCTGGACCGCTCCAAGATTCTCACGGCCGGCCGAGATGGTGAGTTCTCGCTTACCCTACCCTGAACGTTAAGCTAATATGTTTCTTTTAGCTGTTGCGAAGTACCTCCAGAAGCTTCACATCTATAAGTCTACTGCTGATGTCAAGACCGGTACCGACTTTTACGTCCACATGACGACTGTCGACCCCGAATTCTGGGGCAAGAAGGTCCGCGACACTGTTCTCAAGAACAAGCAGCCTCGCAAGGTCTTTGTTCAGGCCAACACCTCGTTGGACGAGGCGTCTGGAAAGGTTTCGATCAAGCACTACGATGCGTCGCTTGCGGGCATGATTGAGAGTTGGGCGGACCGCGACCTGTAAATGTGGATAAACAAGGAGAACACATGAAGCACAAGTCATGATGTGTACAGATATGAGAACATTAACAAGTCATGATCCTGTAGAGGCTAGAATCTGTAGAATAGAAGAAGCAAGAACAAAACATGCTGTGTCGACAGCCAGGCCACAGCCAGAAGTCCACCCTTGGTTGCAGAGTTGATAAACATTCTAGGCCCAGGGCGCACCACGCACACAATTTGAAACTTGAACTCCAAATCCCACCAACGACAGATAAATGTTCAATCTTGGCTCAGATTAGACAGAAGCAGCGGAGTTGCATTTTTTTCGTTCCTTTTCACCCGGTAGACGGGAAATCCAAAGTGGGATTCATCATCATTGGCCTCTCACCGGAAGCCTCTAGATTTTTTGTATGCTCGTTTGTTTTTTGACTGTAAAACCTGATTACAGACGCCAAGATGTGACCGATGCCGTCGACTTCCAAATGCAATTGGCCAAACCAGCCCATTTCGGAGACCCTTCCCGTTCTACTAGAACCCGTCGTGTGTCGCAACCCCGGTACTCCCGCCGCCCCGGCACAAGATGGACGCATTTACCAGGCCATCTCGTGGGGCTTGTCACCCTTCCGCAAGCTGAAGGAGCTGGCGAGGTAGGAGGCCAGCAGGTCCACCTTCTTGATGTTGGCAATCAGAGCCTTGTCGATAGCCTTCTGGTCGGCGGCGCGGCTGCTGTTGATCTCCTTCTTCTGTAGCCCGTGTGTCAGTTTTTGATCTCATCTGTCCTTTGGGTTGCAAGTCCGTCATACCTGGGGCTTCTCTCCCTGCTTGAAGAAAGCCTCCTCACCAGCCTTCTCCTTGGCCTTCTCGGCGGTGAAGTACTTGGGTTGGGAGATCTCCTCAATCTTCTTCTCGTCGAGGCCGGAGATATCGACCTTGTAGGAGGTGGCGATGACGTATCGGGAGTTGACTCGTCGCAGGGGGACACCGTTGATCTTGAAGGGGCCGGTGACGAGGAGGACACCCTGGTCGAGGGACTTCAGGAGGATGACACGCTTGCCACGGAAGCGGCCAGCGAGGAGGATGAGGACAGTGCCGGGCTGGAGGGACTTGCGAGGAGTCCACGATCGGACGGCCTTGCGGACCTGTGATTTGCACCTGTTAGCGACTGATGCTGGAGGTTGCTGGTTTTTAACAAATGTGTGCGTGTCGCCAATCGGTATGTGGTCGTGGGTTGCTGATTGTGTGTGTGTGTGTTCGATATCGTGGGACTTGAAATATATCAAGCCCTGTCGCTTCTCTCTGGTCGTTCTGCGCCGGCATGACAAAATTGCCAACGGTCGAGCTGATCTCAATCCGCCTCCCCAAAACTCCCAATCCACGCGCCTCCCCAAGGAAAATGTGCAGCTGCTCGCAAAGAGCCATCATCATCATCACCGCCAGAAGAAACTCACCTTCTTGTTCTCGGCATCGTCGTCAGCGGGGTACCACTTCTTCGCCTTCTCCGAGGGAGCGGGAACCTCCCGGGTCGTCTTCCCGAACGTCTTGGATGTGGGCTTCGCCGACATGGTGACTCTCCTGGCTGGGTGACTTGGGTTGGGTGGTGAAGGAAAGGAAGACACTTGGTGTTGATGCGCCCGAAATGTTGGAATTCTGTGTGAAGGCCGCTAACGAGTTTGTGGGAAGCAAAATGTGAACCCTCTGGCGCTAGCCGAATGGGGAAATGGTACGTGCTACCCGAGAGTTGGACATGGGGCTTCTTGCACGTGATGCTGATAAGATAAGAGCTCAAGAAAGTGGCTCCCGATGACGGCGGCCGAAGATGCGAGAAAGTGCTCCAGGCGTCATGAGACTGCTGGCTGAGGCTCTGTGCCGAGTAGATAATTGAGAGCTTCCCCCTCGAGATAGGATCTTTGATCCTGCTTTGGATTTTTCACGATCGCTCTTTTCTACTCTTTTCTTTGTAATCGAGTGCACAAGATGCAGGCTCGCAGACAATTGATCACTTCCACCCAGCGCCTGGCTGCTGCTGGCGCGCGGACCCGATCCATCCGACCACTTACACGAGTACTCGCAGCTCAACCTCTTCGCCCAACTCCTCTGCGATTGATCCCTAGCCTGGCCATCCGTTCGTACGCCAATGGCCGGCCGCACCCTCCCGGTGGCACTCACCGGATGAACATGGGCGGCGAGGAGGAGAAGCCCGCGCTGGAGCAGTTCGGTATCGACCTGACTGCTCGGGCCAAGGATGGCAAGCTTGATCCCGTGATTGGAAGAGATGCCGAGATCCAGCGGACGATTCAGATCCTGTCTCGGCGAACCAAGAACAACCCGGTTCTCATTGGTAATGCTGGTACCGGAAAGACGGCTATTCTTGAGGGCCTCGCCCTTCGAATTGTTCGCGGTGATGTCCCCGAGAGCGTCAAGAACAAGCGGGTCATCAGTCTCGACCTTGGCTCACTTATTGCCGGTGCCAAGTTCCGAGGTGACTTTGAAGAGAGGTTGAAGAAGGTTCTATCAGAGGTTGAAAAGGCCGAGGGCGAAGTTATCCTGTTCATCGATGAACTCCATACTCTTCTTGGCCTCGGTAAGGCTGAAGGCTCCATTGACGCTTCCAACCTATTGAAGCCTGCCCTGGCTCGTGGTGACCTCCAGTGCTGCGGTGCCACGACACTCAACGAATATCGCCAGATCGAAAAGGATGTTGCACTGGCTCGACGATTCCAACCCATCATTGTCAGCGAGCCCTCGGTTGAAGACACTATCAGCATCCTTCGAGGTATCAAGGACAAGTACGAGGTCCACCATGGTGTCCGAATCACAGACGGTGCTTTGGTGGCTGCCGCGACTCTATCGAACCGATACATTACCGACAGATTCCTCCCAGACAAGGCCATCGACCTTATGGACGAGGCTGCTAGCCACCTCAAGCTTCAGCACGAGTCCAAGCCTGAAGACATCATGCGTCTCGACCACAAGATCATGACCATCCAGATCGAACTAGAAAGTCTCCGGAAGGAATCAGACGTGGCGAGCAAGGAGCGCAGGGAGAAGCTGGAGAAGGACCTCGCCAAGTACAATGAAGAGATCTCGGTGCTGAACAGCCGCTGGGAGAAGGAGAGGGCCGAGATCGACTCAGTCAAGAAGGTCCAGGAGGATCTCGACAAGGCCAGGTTCGAGCTTGAGCAGGCGCAACGAGAGAACAACTTCGGCCGCGCCTCAGAGCTCAGGTTTGGTGTCATCCCGAGTCTCGAGCAGAAGCTCCCTCAGGAGGGAGAGTCCAAGGAGTCCAAGGCTGAAGACACCCTCATCCACGACTCTGTCACCTCGGACGACATTGCCAATGTCGTGTCTCGCATAACTGGTATTCCAGTATCGAAGTTGACATCCGGACATATCGAAAAGCTGGTCCACATGGAAGACACCCTCAGGGAAGCCGTCAAGGGTCAGGACGAGGCCATCAAGGCCGTCTCCAATGCAGTTCGTTTGCAGAGAGCCGGTCTGAGTGGCGAGAACCGACCCCTGGCCTCCTTCTTCTTCCTCGGACCTACCGGTGTCGGCAAGACGGAGCTTTGCAAGAAGCTCGCCGCCTTCCTCTTCTCGACAGAGTCGGCGGTGGTCCGGTTCGATATGTCAGAATTCCAGGAGAAGCACACCATCTCCCGACTTATCGGTGCACCGTCTGGCTACGTCGGTTACGAAGACGCTGGCCAGCTGACCGAGGCCGTCCGCCGCAAGCCATACGCCGTGCTACTGTTTGATGAGTTTGAAAAGGCTCATCGCGACATTTCTGCCCTACTGCTCCAGGTCCTCGACGAAGGATATCTCACCGACGCTCAGGGCCACAAAGTCGACTTCAAGAACACCATCATTGTCCTCACATCCAACTTGGGTGCCGACATTCTCGTCGGCCAGAACCACCTCCACCCTTACAAGGAGACGGCCGATGGAGACATTGACCCTTCAGTCCGCAAGGCCGTGATGGACGTTGTCGGCTCCGCGTACCCGCCCGAGTTCCTCAACCGTATCGACTCGTTCATCGTCTTCAAGCGCCTCGCCCTCAGCGCGATCCGCGACATTGTCGATATTCGTCTTAAGGAGCTCCAGCAGCGTCTCGACGACCGACGCATCGTCCTCTCTGTTCCGAACGAGGTCAGAGACTGGCTCGCTGAGCGCGGCTACGATCCCAAGTATGGCGCTCGTCCCTTGAACCGGCTCATCACCAACGAGATTGGCAACCACCTGGCGGACCAGATCATCAAGGGCCAGCTCAAGATGGGTGAGACTGCTGAAGTCAAGATCCGTGACGACAAGGAGGGTCTGGAGATTGATGTCAAGCCCAAGGAAGAAGCCGCCCCTGCTGCCGCTACTTGAGGAACTTTGGAGTTTATTGGTTAACGAGTTTATGTGTTCCATGTCTATTTAATCACATGTAGTATTTTTGTACAATAGTATAGCATAGTCTCCCACTGTAAATAACGGCAAGAGAAAAAAAAAAAGATAGTCAGGATATCATGATAACATGGATCCAAATGTAGAATACCAAGTTTGATACCCAGTTCAAAAACACCTCAAAGAGATGCACATCGAATGTCATGCGCACTGTTGCCCGTATTGTGACAAGGTGGAATATCCCGCCACCATGATGGCGTGTTGAGGCCTGAATGGCAGCACCACATTCCCGTTCCGTGAGGCCTTGCAGGTCACATCATGATGAATGCACCCACCAACGACAGACTCCACACTCATCTCGTTGTCTCTCTCTCCACAGTCTTGCAGTGAGGAGGGTTACTTTGGTAAGCACCCTGTGGTGGAGAGTTATCCCTCACTATCCTGCAGTATCCCAGAGTTGGCGGATAGTTGAATGACGGTCCGCTACCAGTCTAGCATTGTCACCTGCTAGACAACATAACCCCCTTATCTTTCCCAAGTCCTAAACCACAGTGACGAATCCCTCGCCAAGTCGTTTAGCTGACCTCGGCAAGTAATCATGTAGGACTGCATACTCCCACTAGCCCAATCTTGGAGGACACTCATCATGAACATGGATCTTCCAGATCAACTGGTTTATCATGGATGAAAAATAGATTCTACGTTCCATCACCAAGCACATCTACACATCCTTTTCAAACGTGGCATCTTTAGAAAAAACAGACATCTCTACGAGAACAGTCCAGTCTCGCATTAGCTCCTAATTCATGCGTTTCTCGTTACTCGGGTTCCAGTCGTGGCCATGCTCCCTCATGTCGTGAAAAAAAAAAAGACACACAAAGATGAAAGAAAGAAACCAGTGCGCCACGGTGTGAGAGACTAGGTATCGTGCGTGTGGTGTAAGATCTGTGAGGATGCATTCTTTTCAAAGAGCAAACGACACCCGAATTGACGACTGTACAAATATCCCGGGATTCCCCAAAAGACGCCTCCCATCATCACCCGACTTTTCCTCCAAGGGAAGAAAAAAAGAAAGTACGTTCTGTGTTCCTCGGGGTGAGCTGAGCTGGCGACTCTTGCGAGCAGGAATTGATTGACCGGACCGGAAACGCGAGGCGAGGCGAGGCTCACGAGGAAGCACCAATTGAGAGATTGAGAAAGAGGGAACGCGGAAAAGAGGTTGCTTTAACAGAAAACGTCAAGACTGAGACGCGACTTGTTTGGTTCAAGGATCATCTTCGATTGGTTGACCGATAACTTTGCAAATTACAACCGAAACCTCGAATAATCAAAGTCGAGAAAAGAGCCATGTGAGAGTATGTGGCAGAGAGCTGGAGGGAGAAGGCGGGTTTTGTTCAAAGGAGACTTCTCGTCAGTCTTTCTACTGGTGGCCAGCCTTTCGGAGCGTGTTGGCGAGCCACTCGAGACCCTCGTAGAGACCATCACCGGAGGTAGCACAGGTGGACTGGATGTACTGTTGGGTGGTGAAGCCTGATTAGCATGTGACTTGGTATGGCGAGATTTTGCCCGGCGTCTCGAGACCGAGCAGTCGACATCGGAAGACGACCGTCTTGTACTTACCCAGGCGCGTTGTCGCAGGCTGTGGAGGCCAAGCTTGTCTGTGATCTCGGCGGCGTTCATGGCATTCTATCGTAGGCATCACGTCAGTTCAAAGTTACCGCGGTTACATGGATGGATGAGGGGGAGAAAATGGAGAGACGGGGTCAAGGTGGGGTCGTGACGTACGGGAAGATCCTGCTTGTTGGCAAAGACAAGGAGAATGGCATCTCGGAGCTCGTCCTCGTTGAGCATGCGCTGAAGCTCCTCTCGGGCCTCAACGATACGGTCGCGATCGTTGGAGTCGACGACGAAGATGATACCCTGAGTGTTCTGGAAGTAGTGCCTCCACAGAGGTCGGATCTTGTCCTGACCACCGACATCCCACACGGTGAACTGGATGTTCTTGTACTCTACGGTCTCGACGTTGAAGCCTGGAGTGGAAAAAGACAACGTGTCAGCGTTCTAGCGCGATCGCAGCGGGCGGGCGGGGGCAGAGCATACCGATGGTGGGAATGGTGGTGACGATTTCACCGAGCTTGAGCTTGTACAGGATGGTGGTTTTACCGGCAGCATCAAGACCGACCATCAGAATTCGCATCTCCTTCTTCCCCCACAGTCGGTCGAACAGCTTCGAAAAGGCGAGACCCATGTTTGCGGTTTGAGGCTTGGACGCCTGTATGAATTGCTATAGAGTAGAGGGATCTGAGAGGAGAGGCGCAAGGTCAGCGGGGTCAGAAGACGGTGTGTTGAGAAAGGAGGACGTGGCGAGGGGCAAAAGGGGACGAGGCTAGATAAATGGAAGAGGCAAGACAAGACAGGCTGAGACAGAAGTGGGAGGGATAGCAGACAAGGGAGGAGGAGGCTGGTGATTGACTGATTTGATTGTTGCAGTTGATGATGCAGGAGGAGGCGGGACAGGTTTGCTTTATGGGCGAGTGTCGCGAAAGGACACCTAAGATGATGATGGTCGAGGCAGCGATCATGGTGCTCGCCATCACCATCTCCCGACTGTCATCCTAGATTCCCTTGGGCCATCAGGCACATCTCGTTCCAGGCTGCCGTATTCGCCCGGCTGATGCCAGGTGTACTGCGCTGTGCAGGTGCTCATGCTCAAGTGGCCACGAGGCGGATCAACGGGGGACAGCTGAGAGCCAGGCGGGCGGGATTGAACGGCGACGACGGCGAACACGGAGCGGCAGCGCAACAAGAGAAGAGCCCAACCATGAGGCCATCGCCAGCGGGGGGTAAACGGGAAAGCTCGAGACGGCAGCGAGGGCAGGATACGGCCGCAGCCTGATGGAAAATGACTCTGAACTGAACTTACTGGATCGTGGGGCGGTCCGTTTGGGTGGTGGTGCAGGAAAAAAAAACCGACGGCGACGATGGGGTGCGGCGGCTGTCGTGTGGTTTGGGGACTTGTCGGTGTAAGAAGTCGACGTGCTCAGAGAGAACAGGACAGAACGGAACAGAGGGGGAGATAGATCCGTTGATCGAATGGCTGGGCTGTGGCTCTTTTGGGCTTTTTTTGCGGCCTTGGGCTGCTGCTGGGGCTGGGGCCACTGGGGGCCACTGGGGACCGTGCTGGCGGAGGGCAGGTTACTGGCTCGCGGGGGCAGGGAATTCTGGAGCCTGGCGAGCAGCAGGTACTAGCCTGCCCTGGCCGTAAGCTACTCGCAGTGGATTCCAAGGACCGTTCAGGGGGAGAGGGGAGCTGAGACAGACTGGAGGGGTACGACAGACAGCAGCACATGTGCGTGCACCGCCACAGTCAGGACTTTTGCTCTGATACGAAGAGAAGAAAGAATGAGCAGAGAGAAACAAGACTGAGTAGGAGTAAATAGATACAATGATACTATTTCCAATTCACCATGATATCACATCTCGTCTAATATCCTACCATGCTCGACTCAATGCCACACTCCAGATGCCGCGCAATCGTGACCCGCCCCTGGCTTATCAGTCCCGCCATCTCATCCCTTTCTGAGGTGTTCGCAAGGACAGATAATCGACAAGCACAATCCCGCCCTCGCCTCCCAAGCCACACACACAGAGAGTGAAAGATCCACACGAGCCCACTTTCCCCCTTTTAGGCTGGACCGCCTCGGGATTGGCTTTGCTGTTTTAGAGGACAGCAAAGTTGTTTGATCGTGGCTGAGAAGGGGGGGTGCACCAGCCACAACCGAGGCTGGTGCTGGCCGCTGCGGAAAGGTGTCAATTCGCGACTCCATGTGTTGTAGCTCCAACAAGGGGAAACTTGATAGATGACCTTGACAGTGTAATCGCCCGGATCAAGATCCTCCCGCAGGCAACCACGACACTCCCTTGACCTTCTCTCACCGACGACCCTTCACTCCTTCGGGCTTTTATCACCAAAAACACAGTCATCATGCACTTCTTCACAGCCGCGAGGGCCCTCCTCGCCGCCGCCATCTTCCAGGCCGCTACCGCTCACAACATCGTCCTTCCCGCCCACGGCCGCGAGTGCTTCCACGAGACCCTCCACAAGGATGACACCATGACCGTCACCTTCCAGGTCGGCGACCGGGAGTTTGGCAGCGCAGGCAACCTCGACATTGACTTTTGGGTACGTGTCCACATGGGGGGGAGACACAAACAAGAAGTGATCTGACTATGGATGGATAGATCAACAACCCCGCCGGCCAGTACGAGGCCAACGAGAAGAGTGTCTCCAACGGCGACTACTCCTTCACCGCCAAGCACGACGGCAAGTACGTCTACTGCTTCGGCAACGAGAACTGGGGCGCCAACACCAAGGAGGTGTCGTTCAACGTCCACGGCATCGTCTACGTGAGCGAGTCTGATCTCCCCGCCGACCCCCTCGACCGCGAAGGTTAGTATCCGAAAACAGTGCACTCTAAAGTTCCAGCTCACACAATCTTCCAGTCCGCAAGCTCTCCGACCTCCTCGCCCAGGTCAAGGACGAGCAGCAGTACATCATCATCCGCGAGCGCACCCACCGAAACACCGCCGAGAGCACCAACAGCCGAGTCAAGTGGTGGAACATGTTTGTCATTGGCGTCGTCATCGGCGAGTCCCTGTTCCAGGTCTGGTGGCTGCGACGCTTCTTCGAGGTCAAGCGCGTGGTATAGATGGGGGTTTTGAGAACGCACATTGATTTAGTACCCGCGATTTGCGAGGACCGCACCGGCGCAAAAACTGGGAGACGAAAGAGCCTTGGGAAACTGGATGGGATGCTACACAAAAGAGCGGTCGGGAATATGCTCTATGTGATAATAAGTGTACAAAATTTATGTCTGAAGACGGCGACCTTTAATCATTCCTCACAAGCTGAACGAATCACCAGGAGTCGTGCCATATGATTCAAGGTGTAACCATCAAGTTTAACCAGTCTAATCCCATATATATGTATATGATATGTATACACTACACCATCTGAAAGATCCAAGGCATCATCCAGGTCATTCATTATCATTCCGTCTCATTCCTCAATGGCAAGACATGAACCCGTAGACAAGACGACCAGACAAGCAACCTAACGCCATCCGCAACTCCGAACAAATGTCAAGAGTAAAACAAATAGAAAACCAGAAAACAGCTCTATGCACCTGGGTCAGACTGGCCTTCTTGGCCGTCGGTGCCGGGCTTTGGGGCTTCAACAGGTAGCTCAACCTCCTTGACGGGATGCAGCAGCATGGGTGGAAGACACATCCTTCCCTCGCCGCCGCGCATGTTGCCCACGCCCTTACCCTTCTTGCTCTTATCCTCAGTCGCCTCAAACTCCTCACCTCCGTCATTGTTAACCCGGAGGCCCAGCCATCGGCGGTACAGGTTGGGCGCAAAGCCCGAGTTATAGAACCACGAGAGTCCATGCATGTTGTGCTCCCTGTCACCAAAGATGCTCGTCCGCGAACCACCACTGGAGCCATCGCGGCCGTTGTTGTAGACCTGCGCCATGTACGCCGTCGGCCAGGACCGGTCGACAAAGACGGGGTGAGGCGCTGAGACGGCCTTGTAGCCATGGTGGAGAGCCACGGTGGCAGGCCACATCTCTGGGAAGGCAAACTGCTTCTTAAAGGCTGTCATCTTGTGCATGGTCGTCAGAAGTCGGCGAGACATGCGCGAAGTGGTGATGATGTTGGCACGGCGAGGCGGCAGGCCTTCAGTGCGGTTAAAACCCGTGATGTCGTCCTTGAGACCCCAAGAAGTGCCGTCAGGGTTGAAGATGGGGTTGAGCGCGATGTAATCGGCCTCCTCGCCAACGCCCCATTGGTAGTGGTCCTTCTCGTAGGATGTAGGTGCGACAGGGTCGTTGCCAGGCTCAAACCAGTCATTGTCATCGTTGGAACGCAGAGGACCCCAGACGGTGCGATCACCCTTGGTGTCGGCATCAGGAGACTTGCCATCGAGATCGAGGCCAGGAACCTTCTTCCAGACATTGTCAGCACCAACAACACCCATCTGGCTCTGGACGCGAGCCATCTGAGAGAAGTCCTCCCAGCTGCCATGGACGCTAGGGAAGTAGAAGCGAGAGTTGCGCTCCCAAAGACCCTTGCGAGGCTGGTCTCTGGCCCAGTTCTCGAGCTTGCTGAAGAGATCATAGTAGTGGCCGGTGTAGCGCACATCCATCTCCCACTGCCAGAAGTAGTCGTACTCGGGGTGCATGTAAGCAAAGTACTGCATCGCCATCGATAGGCCGCGGTAGACGCCGTGGACGGGCAGATCAGGACCGCGAGTAAAGTGGTCGTAGATGCCCTGGTACAGAGCCAGCATCTGAGTCTCTGACCAGAGGGTCACCAGGCCCCTGAATTCCTCAGGGATGGCCTCCTCGATTCGCTCCCGGTAGGTGTCTTGGTCAGCCCAAACAGGGTGAGCAGCCTCGTTCTTGATCTGAACAAGCAAGTGGATGTCATAACGACCGCCAGATGTCACGGCCAGCTCGGTGATGAGGGATCGAATGTTGGCAATATCATCCTCACGCCAGTGGTACTCATCCCAGCAGCGTACAACGACAGCAGTACGTGCCTTTTTAACCAGAGGTGCCTTAGCCTGCTCGGTGCTGGCAGAGTTAGACTTCTCAGTCTTGGTCTCGTGGGTTTCTTCGGCCTTGGACTCTTGAGTCTTTGGTTCCGCGGTCTTGGATACCACAGGTGTGGGCTCAGCAGCCTTGGACTCGGCAACCTTGGACTCGGCAGCTTTAGACTCGGCAGCCTTGGACTCGGTAGGCACGGCCTGTGTGGACTTGGAGCCTTCGGACTTGACCTCCTCAGTCTTAGGCTTCTCACTGTTGGAAGCCGAGGGTTCAGGGGTAGCAGCCTCCTTTTCTGTCTTGGTCTTTTCCTCCTCCACGCCGCGACGCTCAAGAGAAGGAGATGGCGCTGGCGCCTTGGGTTCATGGATGAAGAAGCCATGAGGGGTAAGAGTCTTGGGAGGAAGGGCCTTGAAACGGGCCTGGTTGGCCTTGAAGCAGCGACGCTGGACCTCAGCCCAGTCAACCTGTCGGTAGTCGACCTTGGGTGTCTTGTCCCAGACGGCATCTGAGCCCTCCTTCTGGCCATGTTCTCCAACACTCAGTCCACCGTTCCTCGAGGAATAGCCATAACCGTAGGGTCCGTAGCGACCATAACGGTCGAAACAGATGTTCTCGGGCAGATCCAGCACTTCGTAGGATCCAACAGCGTGCTCGGGGAATCCTTGAGGGCGGCCGTTGTAGTACCGAAGCTGAGGAACCCGGACCGTGCGGTCAGCGTCAAGGAAGCATTCTTGAATGTCCATCTCTTCGCTTCGTCCAGGATATCCGTTCCAGCCGTGGCTCTCGGGGAGCTCTCGCTTGGCCTTGGACTCCTCTTCAGGCTTCTTTTCGTCCTTGGTCTCTTCCTTAGGCTTGGGTTTGCCTTCGGCCTCTTCTTCGATTTCCTTGGTGGCTGCCTTGTCGGTCTCATCGCTATCCTTGTTTCCCTTGACCTCGTTCTGATTATTCCATTCGTTGCCTTCTCCAAGCATGGAGGGCTCGTCCTTGACGTGGGGCCACTCGGGCTTGATCTCCTCCATTGTAACCAAATTCTTTAGTCCTCCATAGTATCTCTCCAGGAATGGGAACTTCTCCCAGGCAGGAGGAGGCGGTGGTCGACTCTTTACCTGGCCATTCGCGACCTTCCAGTTCTCCACCTGGCTGGCTCGCACCAGGGTCAGGATCAGAACAATGATGAAGCCTATTACGAAGCACAACAGATATCGTGTGACCTTTGTGGGTAGTCGGTATGGGTACACTCGGGCGATTTTCCGGCTCAGAGGGAGCGGCTTCTTCTTGTGCTTTGGCAGCATCAAAAGTCCGCTCGAAGCAGACCCAGATGTATGTCTTGAGGAACCCGGCGACGAGCTGCCTGGGGAGTAAGGCTCGTCATCCTCATCGTCGGTAGAGTAGTCGTCGTCCGAGTATCGTTCCTTGGTCGGAGAGCTGATCTTCTTATAAAGCGGCAGCTTCGGCTCGCGAGGCCGCAGAGGATTTGATAGCAAACCCATGCTGGGAGCTGGTTCTATAATGTCCTATATCTGGTCAACTATTGTTGGTGGAATGCGATGTCTCGGGACTGACCAGCAAGTGAAGCTCCCTTGGCCCAATTTGGGCAGATTCTCAGGTTCCAGCGGCGTCTATAGTCGGGTTCAGATCGCTGGAATGGACGTGTTCACGTATAAGCAGGCGTGTTAAAGAGTCGTCAAAAGAATCGTCAAGGCTATACGGAAGGAGAAATCATAAAGGGAACAGAGAGGTAAAAAGGAGACCTTTCCAACCCTAGCCGAGACAGAGTTCTTTGCTGCGGCACCCAGACCCATGCATCCGTCGTCATTCGCTATTTTGTTTTGTTAGGGATCATGCGGTTGCGGGGCAACAGGCGAGCTTGGCCTCGACTTCGGCCGGCCATTGTTCCATGGCTTCCGGTAATTAGCATGCATCCGCAACCAGCCAGTCACCGAGAGTCCTGGCATTGACTTGCACAACTCCAGACGGTCAGTGGAGGGCAGTGCTTGGGTAGGGTTGCATGTGCATTTGGGTTTGAATATGGTTTCGGGTATGCTGGACGAAGCAATGAGGATATTTCCTCCTCACGTGCTACCCATAGCTGCCTATTCTTGTACGACGGACTGAGTGATACAGCTTCTTCACCTGCAGGCAGTCCAGCTTAAACAAATAAGCACCCATTACTGATCGTCACTTTCTGTTCGAATT